>NW_021703782.1:29586640-29625264 GCF_005190385.1 Monodon monoceros | reverse complement strand
CACACACACACACACACACACACACACACACACACACACACACACACACAGTCCCAGGCCTCTAAAATTTTGCACATACCCTGGGCTACTTCACTGTCAATCAAACACTGAATAAGAGAGATAGCTCTCTCCTCTGGGGCCACGGCCTCTGTGGTTAATAGGTGTGTAGGGGTGTGTGTGTGTATGTAGGTGTGTGTAGGGCTGTGTGCAGGTGTGGGTAGGTGTGTGTGTGGTGTTGGTGGGGTCTGGTGGTTATTAACAGAGCAACCCGGGAGGGGCACGGGTGAAGGAGAGGTCATAGGAGCGGGATGCTTAGCAGGGCTGGCATCTTCCCCACGCTCCCAGCGCCTGTGCTGCGTGGTGAGGAGGTGCTGCGCCCGCTGGGGTACCAGAGCAGTGGCGGACCCCGTGGGTGGCATCTCGGGGTGACGATGCTTCCCTGGTCGTAAGAGGACGGTCCACACCGCGGCATTGTCACCATCACCCTGGAGCCTGAAACAGCGGACCCTGTGTCCTAGCCACACTGGCCAGCGGGGTGGGGGCCGTCTGTCTGTCGGCCTGGCCTCTCCTGGTCCATCAGTGGTGGCTCCCTGCCAAGCCCGCCCGGCCGTCGCAAACAGTGGGGCTCTGTGAGCCGGTCTCCTGTGGGCAGCTGGATGTTTTTCTATAGAGGGGACTCGTCATTAGAGGCCCCAGAGGATGAGGGGAGGCACCTTGAGCTGTTTTCCTTTCTCTTTGGCCCCCATTTACTTCTCCGCTCGGAAGGAGCACGGCTACCGGCCGGTGCCCGCAGTTCACTTGTCCTGGTGAAGGCAGCTTGACAGCTGCATAAATCACGAGGCGATGCCACTAATAGGTCGCTGCCTGAGACTGTCCCAGACCACCCAGGCGCAGCTCCAGGCTTCTGAGGCTGCACACAAATACAGTAATGCAAATCGCTTAACCCTTTGTTACTCAGCAGCACCGGGACAAATGGCTCCTGGCGTCCTCTGCCCTCCGGCTCCCGGTCCCCCTGATGAGCTTCGTCTGTTTCTCACCTTTTCTTCCCACCCTGACTTCTTACATTTCCCATCCCCACCCGACTGTCTCCCATTCTCTCTAGACTGCAGCTGAGCCAGTGCACCCCGCAGGTGATGGAAGGACCAGGGCTTTGCCAGGGCTTTGGGCTCAGGGGGGATGGCATTGGCTGGGGACACCGAGAGTGAGGAAGGGGCTGTGGGCGAGCAGCAGAGCGGGAGGCAGAGGCTGCGAGCTGAGCGCACAGGACTCTGGCCCCTGAAACTGCAACTCCTAATTCTTGGCCTCAAGGGCGGTTTCTGCACAGTGTACTGACAGGCATCCCAGGCGTCCGTCCTGGATGCCGAAAGGGAAGGTGAAGTGTGCAGTGAAGATGGAGAGAGAAAACCATGTCTCGAGCAGAGATTCTTCCCTCCAGCTGCATTTCTCAAGTGCTAACGATGCATGCCTACCTGGTGCAAGGTGCCAGGACACCAAAGAGAATGAGGCTGTGTCCCGCTCTCTGGAGCTCACAGTCCTATACACCCTGATGTGACAAGGCCTTCCTCGAGCTGACCCTCCCATTAGGAACTGTCCCCTGCAACTGCCCCCTTGCTTATTCTCCTGTAGCGCAGCTAGCCTCCATCCACGCCAAACGCCCAGGGGGCCCCTCCAAGGGGCCTTTGCGTTATTTGCTGTTGCTTTATTAAAGCGAATCCAAGAAAGTGTGTGGTTCCCTCCCTCACATCCTTCAAGTCTTTGCTCAAATGCCATCTTCTCAGCCAAGCCTTTCCTAACCATTTGATTTAGCACTGCAGCTAACTTACATGACACCCCTACCCTGCTCCTCTGCTTTATTTTTCTTTATAGCACTTAACCACTTTCAAATATGTCGTGTAATTTTCTTCTTTATTTGTTTATTGTATGCCTTCCCCTCTAGCCTGGCAATTCTTTGAGGTGAGAACTTCTGTTTTGTTCACTGATGTATCCTGGATGACTAGATTATTGCTTCTACATATTAGGTGCTCAGTAAATATTTGTTGAGTGTTTAAATGTTATAACAGAGGAACATGCTGTGAGCCATAGAGACCTGGGTGAAACAGTGATGTATTAGCTTATAGGGGCTGGGGGAGGGGATTGTGAGTCCCAAAGTTATCAATTTAGGGATCAATCTCTCTGTCAGAGAACTTGGAAGCCATAAGGGAATTAAGGAGATTCGTTTCCTTTTTGCCATCACTTAGCATTATGCCATTGCCTCCAAGAAAAATTTATTTTTCCCTGAAAATAGTTGTTTATTTGTGGTAGACTGCATAATGGTCCCCAAAGATGTTCATGTACTAATCCCAGATGTGATCTTTTTTTAAGTTTTTTTTGATGTGGACCATTTTTTAAAAGTCTTTATTTAATGTGTTACAATATTGCTTCTGTTTTATGTTTTGGTTTTTTGGCCACGAGGCATGTGGGATCTTAGCTCCCTGACCAGGGATCAAACCCACACCCCCTGCATTGGAAGGCAAAGTCTTAACCACTGGACCTCCAGGGAAGCCCCCCACAGATGTGGTTAAGTTGGGGATCTTAAGATGGGGAAGTTATCTTGGCTTATCTGGGTGGTCGAATGTAATCACAGGTGTTCTTGTAAGTGGGAGACAGGAGGACCAGAGAAGAGAAGTGACCATGGAAGCAGAGGATGGAGCTATGATGGGCCACAAGCCAAGGAATGCAGAAAGCTTCTAGAAGCTGGAGAAAGCAAAGAAAAAGAACATCCCCTAGAGCTGCCAGAAGGAATGCAGGCCCACTGACACCTGGATTTTGGTCCAGTGAAACTGATTTTGGACTTCTGACCTCCAGAACTATAATATAATAAATTCGTGTTATTTTAAGCCATGAAGTTTGTGGCAATTTGTTACAGTGACAATAGGAAAGTAATACAGTGTCCTTTTTATAACTTGAGCATTTGTTTCCCTCAATCCTAACCTTGTTTTGGGCTTTTGCTCAGCTGACATCACTCCTAAAGGCGGGCACCACTCATGCATCTTCTCCATCTTTGCACGTGACTGTCTCAAAGTGGACTTAATTTGGTAATTCTTTGTCCAATTCCTAAGTGTTTTGCATTTTTTTTTAAATGGAGCTTTCCCCATCTCTTCCTTGTTGAGATCGTTTGAGTTTGCACAATCCACATGTTTTCCTATATATTTATAAGTCCTTCCCAACCACCTTGAGGTGCTCTCAGCAGTTCCCACGGGGCCAGCTTTGGTCTCTAGTGTAGGCTGGCCCTTCTGTCTTGAAATATTCCTGCTGTAATGGAACAAACCTTTGGCCCGTTTCCTGGCTGTGCCAGTCCAGTTCCACTACTACACGAGGGGAGGAGAGGGTGGGAGCTAAAATTCTGGTTGTGCATCTGGGGGCTCCCCCACCTCAGCACCTTTCTCCTCCTCTATCTTTCTGTTGCTATCTTCAAGCATTTCTGGATGAAACACTCTTGGTCAAAGACATTGCCCAAAGAATAGGACAGAGGAATGTTCCTTAAATGATCTCCTTCAGATTTTTCATGAAAATAATTAACTGAAAACTAGCACTTGAATGGTCATTTATTTGTTCAGCTAATGTGCATTTGTTGAATACTTACCATGTACCAATGTTCTGTGATTCCCAAGAGGAAATATGAAAAACTAGGTGCAAAAACACTCCCAAATTACGTGCAGATGGGGTTCTTACGGTACTTTAATATTTACAGACCTGAGTGTAATCATTGTGAAAATGTCAGTAGAGCTCAGATGATGAACTTGCTTTGTTCTTTGGAAAAAGTTGGTTGTCAATCCTTTTTCTTTTCAGTTTTTATCTCCCAGAAGGCTGGGCTAATCTTATTGCAGATGGAGTAGGTTGGGTGGCACTCAAGGAGACTGAAAGAACAAGAAATATGGTACTCTTTACAATAGCCAAGACATGGAAGCAACCTAAATGTCCTTCGACAGATGAGTGTATAAAGAAGATGTGGTATGAATGTATATATATGTGTGTGTGTGTGTGTGTGTGTATACACACACACACAGACACAGACACACACACTATGGACTATTACTCAGCCATAAAAAGGAATGAAATAATGCCTTTTGCAGCAACGTGAATGGACCTAGAGTTTATCGTACTAAGTGAAGTAAGTCAGAGGATGACAAATATTGTATGATATCACTTATATGTAGAATCTAAAACATGTGATATGAGACTTCCCTGGTGGTCCAGTGGTTAGGACTCTGTGCTCTCACTGCCAAGGGCCTGTTTTGATCCCTTGTTGGGGAACCAAGATCCCACCTGCTGTGCTGTGGCCAAAAAAAAAAAAAAAAAAACAAGTGAACTTATTTACAAAACAGAAATAGACTCACAGACATAGAAAATAAACTTATGGTTACCAAAGAGAAAGGGAGGGGGAGGGATAAATTAGGAATTTGGGATTAACAGATTTACACTGCTATATATAAAATAAACAACAAGGACCTCTATATAGCACAGGAAACTATATTCAGTATCTTGTGATAACCTGTAATGGAAAATAACCTGAAAAAGAATATATATATATATATATATATAACTGAATCAGTTTGCTATACACCTGAAACATTGTAAATCAACTATACTTCAATAAACAAAACAAAACAAAAAAAGAAATATGGCACTAAACTAGAAATGGATTCTGCTACTTTAAGAGCTGAAACCTGGGGGTTGGAAATTTGTAACTATACTTTTGATCTGTGCTATCAAATACTGATCACTTGAAATGTGGCTAGTGCACCTGAACACTGGATTTTTAATTCTGTTTAATTTACTTAAGTTAAATTTTAAAATGCTTCAGTTATTGAAGAGGTTTTAAATAGACGTAGAACAGGTTTGGCACAAAATCTACTTTCTCAATTGTAAATTTCATGAAATCTAAATATAGATAAAGTATTTCTGTTGAAAATTTAGCACCGAAATTGAGACATACCAGATTTTGAAGCTTTAGGATGAGTAAAAATTTTAAAATATTTCAATCATAATTTTATATTAATTAAATATGAAATGATAATATTTTGGAAATATTGAGTTAAAGTAAAATACCAGTATTAGTTTCATCTGCTTCTTTTTACTTTTTTTTTTTCTGACTACTAGAAATTTAGAATTACATATGTGAGCCACATTGTGTTTCTATCAGCCAGCACTCTTTTGTTTATCTTTTTATTTAAAAAATTTAAAAAAAAATTTTGGCCTTACCCCGTGGTATGCAGGATCTTCACTGACCAGGGATCAAACCTGCGCCTGCTGTAGTAGAAGCACAGAGTCTTAACCACTGGACCACCAGGGAAGCCCCAAAAGCACTATCTTGAATGATGAGTGTTATCCTTCCTAAACACATCTTGAGAAATACTGGAAATATTTGATCAGCCCCCATGATATTGTCTTCTAACTTTTTAACAGAGTTAAGAGTGTAATGATTTTGGAAAATATATTTGAATCTTTGCGGGTGTTTCCATGTGCGTTCCATGCTGGAGGGTAGACTAAAGAGCAAAGACCCATTTTAGCTATACATGCTTACAGAATGTGAAACAGAGAATGGAAAAAACTCAATAATCAAGAGTAACTCCCCCCCCCCAAACAGGCAAACAAGCACTCACAAAAGCACCCGGATAAACACCAGGCTCCTAATTGGCTTTGAATTAAATTGGCATCTTTCTAATTGGCATCTTCCATAAGCTTCCAGTTGATACATAGAGAGGGTGAGACTGTCTCCCATTCTGAGAAGTTGAGGCCATTTGACATGTTTCTTCATTTCCCCTCAAGACTCATTTGGCGCCTTTAACCACCACTTCTGTTCTTCGGTTTTCTCAGAAAAGATGTCCCTCCTCATTTATGATTTATATTAATTTATGTTCTTGGGACTTCTCTCTTCTGCCTAAAAATAGCAACAATAACTCAGGTGTTGTTGTAGTTGTCACCATCATCCTTTTACTAATGATGTGTCGCCCCTGTCTACTTACACACACAGACACACATACACACACACACGCACACGCACATACACACACATGCGCCCTATGGTAGTATGGTGCAATCTTCATATTTATCAGGGTGTCCTCACAAAAGCCACACACAATCACTACGGGGTTTTAGCCCGATGCTTTGTACATAGTGGATACACGTAGTCATAGAATAAATTAACAAGTCTAATAGAAACATCCTTGTTATTTGAAGTGATCAGAAACTGTTTAATAAGAGCTAACATTTATTATGTATAGCCTGTGTGCCAATTTTCGTGCCTTGTTAATCTTTTTATTATTAACCGTAACAGCAATACAATTATAACCATAATAATATCTAACATTTATTGATCATTCACTGTGTGCCAGGACTCTTCATCTCATCGTCATACAAATCCTAGGAGGAAGGTCCTGTCATTAGCCCACCCCACCCCAACTTAGAGCCTCCTATTCAGCCTGCTCTTCTCGAATATTGTACAAAGTGTTAACCCAGGCCTGTTAACTGGCAGTGACCATGTGACCTTAGTTTGGTGGTAGACACAGAGTGCCTGTGACACACCAGAACCTCAAGGCCACATTGGGGGCAGCGTGCAGGTGAATTGCTACCTTGGTAACACAGAAACTAAACTGAGGCCCTGGACAGGTAAGGACTGTGCGCTCAGCAAAGTAAACTCAAAATCACTGAGAGGGACCTCCATAAGCTGGGGCACGGAGGACACACTTGAGGAACTGCTTCTGCTGCAAGTGAGCTCATACCCCCAAATTCTGAAGCAAGAGAGTAAAAGTACCACCATAAGAGAACATTCTCAGATTAGAAAAACAAACAAGGGCTTCCCTGATGGTACAGTGGTTATGAACCTGCCTGCCAATGCAGGGGACACGGGTTCAAGCCCTGGTTTGGGAAGATCCTACATGCCGCAGAGCAACTAAGCCCATGCGCTACAACTATTGAGCCTGCGCTCTACAGCCCACAAGCCACAACTACTGAGCCCGCGTGCCACAACTACTGAAGCCCACGTGCACACACATGAAAGAGAGAGAAAAGAGAAAAAACAACATTAGAAATAGAAAAGGTGAAATAATTCAGATAAAGGAATTTCAAAAAAACACAAGAATAATCGGAATATCTCTAAGCCCTAACTTTGAAGACTTAGGAAAGGAAAGCTTACTAAAGGAAAGCTGTGTGACTCTGACCCACTCTGTCTCTCTCTCCACATACTCTTCAACAACTTGCTGTTTCCCTACTCTTCCTCCCAGCCCAGAATGTCCTCATTTTCATCTCAGCTTTACATCCATGTCCATGAAATTGTTGGAGGGAACAAGACATGTGAGTAGGGTGGTCAGATGCAGCAAATGAAAATACAGGATGGCCAGTTAAATTTGAATTTCAGATAGACAACAAATCACTTTTTCATTTTATGTGTGTCCTAAATATGCAGTGTGGGACATATTTAGTACTGAAAAATGATTCACTATCTGAAATTCAAATTTAACTGGTCATCCTGTTTTCTCCCCTGGCAACCCTACATATTTAGGATCTATTGAGTTTGATAACTGGAAGGGTTACCAGATTTAGCAAATAAAAGTACAGGACACCCAAATATGTGATATTTTGGTCTTACTTATACTAAAAAATTATCTGGAATTCAAAATTAACTAGACATCCTGAATTTTATATGGCAACTCTAATTCCTGAGGAGAAGTTTCACTGGGTGGGAGTAGCCTAACCATGGCAGATCCTGGGGTAGGAATTAATGTTTCTGTCTGAGGTCCTGCTAATGCCTCTTGGAGAAGCCCTTCTAGAAACCCAAGGAGGCCCTGGAGTGGGATGGTTTCTACTTGGAATTCTGGTAAGGGGATCTGGCTTGCTTCTTGATTTATAGAGGGCCTGGGGCTTCCATAGCACTTGGACAACATTATTTAAGAGTGAATATTCAAATCCAAATCAGATCTACTTTGGTTCCTTCAGAGTAGAATGCCTCTCTGTCCAAAATGCACTCTGATCTTGATTTATTAAGTGGAGCCCAACCATTGTGTCATAAAGAAGATCTACAGCTCAGAGTTTCTGAACCAAATAGTATTGTTAACAAGAGTGGGGAAGAGTTTGATAGTTTCTGGCCTTGCATTTAGGTCTTTAATCCATTTTGAGCTTATTTTTGTGTATGGTGTTAGGGAGTGTTCTAATCTCATACTTTTACATGTACCTGTCCAGTTTTCCCAGCACCACTTATTGAAGAGGCTGTCCTTTCTCCACTGTACATTCCTGCCTCCTTTATCAAAGATAAGGTGACCATATGTGCGTGGGCTTATCTCTGGGCTTTCTATCCTGTTCCATTGATCTATATTTCTGTTTTCGTGCCAGTACCATACTGTCTTGATTACTGTAGCTTTGTTGTATAGTCTGAAGTCAGGGAGCCTGATTCCTCCAGCTCTGCTTTTTGTTCTCAAGATTGAATGGATAAAGAAGATGTGGCACATATATATACAATGGAATATTACTCAGCCATAAAAAGAAACGAAATTGAGTTATTTGTAGTGAGGTGGATGGACCTAGAGTCTGTCATACAGAGTGAGGTAAGTCAGAAAGAGAAAGACAAATACCGTATGCTAACACATATATATGGAATCTAAGAAAAAAAAAAATGGCATGAAGAACCTAGGGGTAAGACCGGAATAAAGACACAGACCTACTAGAGAATGGACTTGAGGATATGGGGAGGGGGAAGGGTAAGCTGTGACAAAGTGAGAGAGTGGCATGGACATATGTACACTACCAAACGTAAAATAGATAGCTAGTGGGAAGCAGCCGCATAGCATAGGGAGATCAGCTTGGTGCTTTGTGACCACCTAGAGGGGTGGGATAGGGAGGGTGGGAGGGAGACGCAAGAGGGAAGAGATATGGGAACACATGTATATGTATAACTGATTCACTTTGTTATAAAGCAGAAACTAACACACCATTGTAAAGCAATTGTACTCCAATAAAGATGAAAAAAAAAGGAGTGGGGAAGAGAGGGAGGAAACGGCTTATCTCTTTGACACCTTTCTCCAGTTGTTCGTTAATCATTTTGGGTTGTTAAAGGTTGGCAGAAAAAGGTAAAAACGTGTGTGTTGGGGAGTAGGGGGGGTGGGGCAGACCCGGGCTCTACATTGCCTTCAGCCATTTACCTTCTGGCTTAATTCCCTTTTATAAACTTTGTTTTCCCTCCCTGACACTACTCTCTTACAAAATACTTTTAAAAGAACATTAACAGGAGGAGGATCAAGGATCTTGTTTTCTTTTCATTCTTTTTGATTTATGTTCCTTTGTCTTGAAAGCCCCTGTAATCTCCCACATCTTCAGAGCCAGTTCCCTGCTGACAGGGTAAAGGCAGCAAAAACTCCCTCGGCTTTGAGATAAACCATCCCAAGCTGGATCATTAGCTACACAAACTTTCTCCCTTGAGCCTTCTCTGAAATGTTTGGAACTCTAGAACTTCTGCCCTGAAAATGAGGAAAAGCAAACATTACAGGCCCTGTCTTTAGAAGCATGTAACCAGAGCTTTTTATTAACTCTGGCGGGAGTAAAACCTTGAACCGAATTGGTGTGGTAACTTCTTTATTGCAGCTGACATTTATTGAGGGGCTACTATATGCCCCGGGGCTGAGGCTGTAGGGGAGGCAAAGATAAATGCCAGGAGGCTGTGCCTACAGGAGCTTGCTTATAAAATAGCTGGGGGCAAATATAACTAGTCTTCTAAGACCCCCCTCTACATGGGGTCAGATAACCCTGCTTAACACTCTTCCAGCAGCCTGTCTCTTCTTAATACTGCACATTAAAAATTATATTCATATTGGGCTGGCCAAGAAGTTCGCTCGGGTTTTTTGTAAGATGTTACAAACACCTGAACGAACTTTTTGGCCAACCCAATACATTTACTCCTGTAATGATTAGTGTCTTGCTCTGTCACTGGTTTCTAAGCTCTGTGAGCTCCAGGAGGGGAGGGGCTGGGTCTACTTTGAAGATACTCAGAAAAAGGCACCATAGTCTTTTTACACACCGTAAAGCTATGTGGACTCAACTCACGGGAAGGACCTGCAGGATGCTTGCTCAGAGGGTGTTCTTCCCAATGAAAGGGAGACACACTGCCACCGCCTGGCTCTGACCAGGGGATGTCAGACTCAGCCCAGACCTGAGGATCTGTCTTTAGACCTGGCAGCATCCCCACCTTCACTGACCTCAGCTTCAGGGGAATTAGCACCAAACCCCAAATCATTAGCATTGCAATCAGAAGGCTCCCTGTAGCCCTCTGTGAGAGGCAGGGACCTCCTCCTAAAGGATTGATCCCAGTTATTGTCTGCAGATCCGAGGGTCAGTGACAATGTGTATCTTGGAGAAAACCTGGGCTAAGCAATGGGGACTGGAGGAGATTCCCAGTGCAGTTAGGTGATCATCTAATTGACTGTCCAAAATGGAGAAATTTTGAGAATGAAAAGGGGCCCTATTATAAATTACTCTTGAAAACTAGGCATCAGCAAGGATTGTCTCGGGCAAACTAGTCTGAATGGGCGCTGTAAGTATAGTGGTTAACAGTGCAAACTCTGGAGCCAGACAGCCTGAATCCAATTCAAACTCTGCCACTCATTAGCTGTGTGACCTTGGGATGTTACTTAACCTCTCTGTACTTTAGCTTCCTCAGCTGTTAAATTGAATATGAAAACAGTACCATCTCAAACAGTTGTGCTTAAGATTCAATGAGTAAAAAAAATGCTAGTAAAGTGCCTGGTGCAGAGCAAATGCTACATAATAGTTTGCTATTGTTTTTATTAAAGAATGGAAGGAGAATAGAAGCATGCATTTTTTTCAAAGTTCCATATGGGACAGGCACTCAGCTTAGTGATATATGTACATTTTGTTTTATAATCTTCAAAATAACACTACATTGTTGGGATTTTTCACCCCATTTTAGAGATGGGGAAACTGAGGTTCTAATAGGCTAAGTAGCTTGGTTAGTCTGTGATCTGAGCACTGTTGTTATACCTCAAAGCCCAGGTTCAGTCTATTATTACCATTTTGCACCGGCAGAGTGAGCTTTTCCCTTCCCTGGCCCTGGCTTAGCACACCCAAATATCTCATAGGTTCCTCCTAGATTGAATAGCTCCTCAGGCCTCCAAGGCTGCCTATGCTCTTCCTTCTGCCTGGAAAGCCCCCCGTCCACTTATTTAGCCATGTCGCTTCCACTTTACTTCTAATTCTAGCTCAAGCATCACCTCCTCTGAAAATCCTTCCAAGACCACCCACCCTCTTCTTCAGTCTGGATTATGTTTTTCTCCATGGTGCTACTTGAGGGTCACCGCCCCCCGCCCCCTGCCGCCAATAAGAGTTCTTAGTTCACTCTACATAATTATCTACCAATTGTTTGTCTCCCTTACTGGTCTGTAACCTTTCTGTGTCTATTCCCCTACTCTAAATATAGCACCTGGGATAGCAGGTGCTCAATAAACATGTGTGGATTAGATGGAATTGTGGGTGAGCTGTGGAGAAATGTTCAGAAAGAGGTACCTATTGGGAAGGGATAGAGTCTGGAGATGTTGAACGTTGTGTTGTGTTTCAGACTTCAGGTTGTTGCAACATGAACACACGGGAGAGATTTGAATAAGTGACGTGATGAGCATGGGGTTTTCGGTCCTGGATGTTCTGCTGGGTGGATTGGAAGGAAGGAGAGTAGTGGCCATAAGGACAATGAGGAGGTTCCTGAGATAATCCAGGTTTCAGCTGATGAGGCTGGCAAGGGGAAGGGACAAGAAGATTCAGGCAGAGAAATGGGCTCAAGAGAAAACTGACGAGTCAAGAGAAGATTTAAAGTGTCCCTTGCTTTTGATCAAGCTGGGATTAGAATACAACAGCCAAGGTAAGACCGGAAATAAAAGTTGGAGACCAGGCTCAGGGCACACTGGATTCTCTGGGTTGCCTGGAACCTCGCTTTTACCATGCAGGTAGGAGTCAGAACCAAGCGAGCTACGAGAGGTGAGCCTCCATGGCAAACCCACCTTCTATTTCCAGGTCTGACCCTTAGAAACAAGACATAGACACCAGTCCTAGAAAGACTTGAAAATAAAGGAAATTTTCCAATCAGGTAATAAGCTTTTACATTTTTCCTTCTAGGACATGAACCAGTCACAGGGTTTCTCTTATCTGTGAGAAAGGTTTGGGCCACATTGGCTAAAGTTTAGTACATTGTGCTGATGAATTGGGAACTCAGTAGAAACAGATTCTGAAATGTTGAAAGAAACAGCACATATTTGTTAATTGGTGGGTATGTAGTAACTTTTAGCAAGAATTTGCCTTTATTTTCTTTTGTGTCCTTTCCAAATTAATACATATTTATTGCAGAAAACTTGAAAAAGGCAGTCACAATGAAGATTAAATTACCAGTAATTCAAACACCCAGCAATGATCATAATCAACATTAACATGTTGGTGTATGTACTTTACAACATGGGGAGAATTCTCATAGCCAGTCATTGTGCAGCCTTCAACTGGTTGATGTGATTCCGGCAGTAGAGCTTGGGAAAATGCATTCTGAAGGCAGAAGGGAAATTCCACTGCGGGTGAAAAGAAGGGGAATTTTTTTAACAAGATGGTTGCTAGTAAGGTTTAGGTGATTGTTATTTGGTGATTGCCAGATGTGTCCCTAAGCACTTTATACTCAGAAAATATTCCACGTTTTATGTACACGTGTATATTTATACAGGTAGTGTCATACTACAAGAAAGGTTTGGTAGATCTTCAGTATTTTTTCCCGGATGAAATGGGGTTTTCCATGTCTGGTGACTGAGGACACTGGAAACAAGGACTTTAATTCATCTCTTCCACAACACCTGACACATGGTTATTTGTGAACTGAAAGGACATACATTCCTATCATCCAAAATACTTCCATGTGCTCTAAGGTGGAAAGGCTACCTTGTTGTATTAGTCTAACCACTATTAGTCTATTAGTCTAACCAATAGGCCACTATTAGTCTAACCAATGTATGTAATAGTTATCTATAGCTGCGTAACAAATTGCCCGGAAATTTAGAGGCTAAGAAGAACAAACATTTATCATCTCATAGTTTCTGTGGGGCAGGAATCTGGGAGCAGCTTAGCTGGGTTGTTCCAACTCAGGGTCCCTTGTGAGGTTGTAGTGAGGTTATTATCCAAGGCAGATGTTTGTCCCCCAGGGGATTCTGATGCACACTGCAGATTGATGACAGTTGTCCTAATCTAGTGTTCTTTTCTCAGCACTGTGGTGCTCCATCTTAACTACCCTCTTATAAATATTTTTGTTCAGAATTCATTGAGAGATTCCTAGATATCTTCCCAACTTGGTCTCCACTTCCATGCCACCTCTGATGGATGGATGAATGCCTGGACTGTTTTGTTTAGTAGAAACAGTACCATGATTGATTAGCAAGGTCTGTCACTGCAGGGGAGGCACGGTGCAGCCATTAGCATCAGCCCTACCTGATGCTGATCCCTAGCCTCTGGCTCTCTGGAATAATTCAGGAATAATAATAAAAAAAATCATGCACTTCTCATTTTCTTTATGACGATGTTATGAAGGGAGATGTGTCAATTGTCCTTCATTTGTACTATTTTATATCATGTTTGCAACCTTTGTAATTTTAAGAGAGACCTTATATTAACCACACATATTGACATGAGTAAAACAAAGCAAAACAAAACAACAGAAAGAACGTATTGTTTGTCTTTTAAGACAAAGCTGCAAAAGGCTCCGTGTTGATGGAAGGTTCTGTATTTTTCTTTGGCAACTAGACCTGGAGGGCCCGGGCTAGAATTTATTCCCTGCTCAGGACGCTCCCCCAGGGCCCTACTCCACACCCACAGAGGGCTCTGTGGTTACTTTTCATAAGCTGCCATAATTTTCAAAGCCCAAAGGGCTCATAATCAGATTTGGGAAAGCTGCTCTATTTGTAAGGGGCTGAGACTGGCTTTCACGAGGTTGTTCCCTGAAGGGACCGATGAGTGACAGCAAAGACATCCTTTTTTTCCCCACTTGGGGATAATCCTTTGTTTAGCAGGTCTTTATTGTTGCGGAGGAAGTTTACTTAGCTTCTGATCCCACTGGACTGATTCAGCAACTACGCCAACACCCCCGCCCCACGCAACACCCCAGCACAGACGGAGCGGACTCCTGGGAAGGGGTGTGAGGCCAGGGCCAGCCTTCTTGGTGCACACTTAGGTTTTTAGGCAGATCTTTTTTTCTTCAGGCTAATGGATTGTGGTCCTTCCACCTACAACCTCAGTATCACACAAACAGAAACTGTTTTCGTCTGGGGTTGCAGCAAAATGCCTCTTCCTGCAAGGGTAATCCTTGTCCTCCAGGGAAAGAGCTCCACCTGCATGGTTGCATTCTTACTGCTGCCTCTCTGCCCCAAGAAATGCCCACACATCTAATGGAGATTCCAAATCCCACTCAGCTCCTTAATATTGATCAAATGAGTCTTCAACACGGCTTCTCTTCCTAATTCCTTTGCTTTTCACAGTGTGCCCTTACATAAGCTTCTTTTTTTTTTTTTTTTTTTTTTTTTTGCGGTACGCTGGCCTCTCACTGTTGTGGCCTCTCCCGCTGCGGAGCACAGGCTCCAGACGCGCAGGCTCAACGGCCATAGCTCACGGGCCCAGCCACTCCGCGGCATGTGGGATCTTCCTGGACCGGGGCACGAACCCGTGTCCCCAGCATCGGCAGGCGGACTCTCAACCACTGCGTCACCAGGGAAGCCCCTTACATAAGCTTCTTCAAGGACATTTTTGACTTTGACTCACTGAATCCCATTGCTTAACTATCATTTTAGTTCTTGCTCTTAACCATTTCTTCCTCAGTTTCTAATGTTAGGTCCCTTGATTCTTGTCTTCACAAAAGAAGGCAATTCCACTGACCCAACATTAATATTTTATAAGGAAACTAATCATATTAGTTATAGGTAACATTTATTGAGCATTTATACCATTCCTCATATTCTTCTAAGAGTTTTCCATGTAGTAACTCCTTTAATCTTTGCAACAGCTCCGCATGGTCAGTAGTATTATAAACTGCAATTTTCATAGGCGGATGCTAAGACTCATAGAGGTTAAGTGACTTGCCCAAGGTCACACAGAATGCTTCACTCTTCCAATCCTGCTTAGCGGTTTACCCTAAATTAACTTTGGCATGAAGGATCATACTTTTAGAAGGAGACTGTTTGGGGATAATAGATCAATCTTTGGTTGTGAAAAGAAAGCTTTCGCATTGTGATGTTTATTGCTCGGCTGGGCCATGTGGGTTTTGAATCCTTGAGCCTTGTTAAATAGGAAGCCCCAAACAGCTGAGTTAACTGGCCAGTGAAGAGTCACATATTTGCAAAAATGAAAACAACCTTCACTTCTACCTCATGTGGGTTTCATCAGCCAAATACAATTTCTTGTTTCACAGCTCAGGAACGCAAGTAACATTTTTCTTGATTAGTGTAGTTCCTCCAAATCCCTTCCCACCCCATCATTCTGCACAGAGACCCTTTTAACTGTGCAGTTCTGTGCAGTTGACTTCAAAGTTGCTACCAATACTGGTGGTCTCTTTGCATCTGTCCCCGGTGCATGCTTCTCTGACAGAGACAAATGTCTTAATAATTAAATTGATGGATTTTTCACAATTTTACCTAGGTTTTTAGAATCTTAGAGATTCGACTCACCAGTAAAATACAGGATTGATTTTTGTCTTAAACATATTTCTAGACTTGAAGATTGTTTAATTTCAATCTTGAGAGGACAAAATTAACCGTATTCAAGTCGTTCCAGTAACTTTCTACAGGCAGTGACTGACGATTATTACCACATTAATCTGTGTTCAGTTCTTTCCTTTTGGCCTTGAAATCCAAGTGTCTCACAGAAAGGAGTATGACTCGCCTTCCCTTGGGGGCGGTACTTTGGCTGTTGTGGTCCCTCACTCACCTCGCAGTTGTTTGTGAGGTCACAGGCAGGACGGACTGAGCCTCTGGGAATGAACTGCCCGTGTATTGTAATTCTAGATGAGCAAAGGCTGCTGCATACTTGATTATGTCATCATTCGACAGGTTTCTGACTACAGGAAGGAAGCCAGAGAGAACGAATAATAATTTCCTGTACAGGAGATGGTGGTGGATTTGGGGTGCAGTCAACAGCTGTGTGAACATCTGTAGTTATCCAGCAGCACTTTTCTGTATAGTGCTTTATAAATATAATTAATTCTACTTCCAATGCATTTGACTGTATTGACGGAAGAGAACTACTAGATCCAAGGAATAAATTACTGAATGCAACTCACTGTGTTTGGTTAATTTTGGAATCAGAAATCTTGTCTCGAGAAGTACTTAATGAAGTACTTAGCAATTTACAAATCATCTTTTTTGGGGTCAGTGTCTTAAGTTTTATGGGAAGAAAATAGATAAACTTTTGAAAATTCTTGCTGAAGTTTGAGACAAATCTTATTCTGTGAATTCTCTAGGTGACCAAAACATTGAAGAAGTACACAATATTTTTCCTAAAGAGACTGTCCCATGGAAAGTAGGACAAGATTTACAGTCAATATCATGAGGGACTGAAACTTGAAGGCAGGAGCGATCAGCAAATCAACAAATTGTGTTTTGCTCTAACTTTTTCTTTTTCTCTTTAGAAAGTCCTCCTTGCTAAGTTGTTGTAAGTAAAATATGCTCCCATACGGAACAGAAATAAAAATTACCTTCATTTGGGCAGTCAGTTTTCTTTCATCCCTGTTTCCAGAATGAGCAAACCTTGTTTGAACCCTCTATTGCAAAGGTTTGATGTTGTAATTTCTTGACCTAGTAAGAGGTTATAAATGTGTGATTTGAATTCTGTATCCCGAGCTGTGCAAATATTTGAAGTTTGGTTTCAGCTTTCGTCGGGCATAACGTTGCCGTGTGGCTTCTCCTAGCACGTGTCTTTCCTTTCTCCCAATATACAAATGCTTGCTTTTCAATTAGAACTTGATTTATCTCCAGAAAGTTACCAAAATAAACTGACTATTAGTGAACTCATAGGAAAATATTGCCCAGGTGCTCTAGTAAGCAGGGTCATGACCTTTAGCTTTCTATCCTACTTATCCTCTCTACAATCCTCAAGAAAGACTTCTCTTGCCTTTAAGTGTCCTTAGGAATTTGAACAGATTGAAACTGCCTGAAGCCATGGGGTTTACTGAAGGGCTTTAAAAAATTGACATTTCAAAGAGCAGGGGAGGGAGCTGAGGAGGGAGACCTCCTTCAAAATGGCTCCACAGTTTCTTGGTTAGCTATAAGCACTAGATATTTATTTTAGGGCTACTGATGCTCAGGAGTTGGCTTGGCAGCCTAGTGCAGATGCTACTAATTGTGTGTGTGTGTGTGTGTGAGAGAGAGAGAGAGAGATACAATCCTATCAGTTAAAAACATTTTATATATACAAAAGCATGCACCTCTGTATAGGCATTGCATGTATTTATAATTTATATTCATCCCCTACGATACTAATATATGATGTACATTAAAACACATATAGAACTAGAAAATTTAAAAGGATGACATGAAGAATATAATTGAATAGGAGTGCTATATATTTTCACTATATGCCATTGGGCATCCCTGGGGTAGGCTTTCCCTACTTTGGAGGCCACGGCTTTGGAGAACACAGCAAAATATGCAGCCCTTGAATAAGGTGGAGCGTAGGCAGGACCCTTGCGTGTGGAGTGAAGGGCGCATTGAACTGGGAGCTGGTACACGAGGGTTTTGATCTGTTTTTCTAAGTAGCTCAGAGCTGCCACTTGAGTTCCTTTGTATTTCATTTTGTCAAATGAACATGAAAGAGGTTGAAGTTACTTAATGCACTCTGAGCTTCTGGCACCTGGGAAATATGACTGAGGTCTGGGGAAGCTACTGTAGAGGAAATATTGGAAATTGGTGGGATTCAGACAGTCAGAAGGAAGGAGAGGATTCCTCCCTGGGGGTGGAAGAAGCTCTAGCAAAAGGCTGACTCAAGGATGAAGGTGGCAGGGCCAGGAAACCATGAAGCAGAAAAGTTAGAGGCTGGTGGGAAATGTTTTGCAGTAAGCAAGGAATGATGGGACATATTTTGAAGGCCTCAGAGGGAAGCAGAGAAGTTTAGCTTGATGCTAGAGATGAAAGTAAGTCACTTGAGTAAAAGGATAATTGTAATTTTTTTTTTTTTTGGAACGTTCATGTGGCAGTGGTATGTAGGATGAATTGAAAGGGGAAAATAAGTCTGGAAGTAACATTGTGGCCTGGAAGGCTGGTACACTTGTTCATTTATTCATTTTATCATTCAAGCTTTCATTCACTGAACATACGATTGTGGCGTGTTTAATGTATGTCAGGGTAACAAGTAAGAACAAAAGAGTTATGATCTTTGACCTCATGGAGCTTTTAGAATCTACTGAGGGAATACAAATTAAACAAAAACTGATATTAATTTTTTTTTTTTTGGCATCATGTGGGATCCCAGTTCCCTGACCAGGGATCGAACCCGCACCCCCTGCGGTGGAAGCGCCTAGTCTTAAGCACTGGACCACCAGGGAAGTCCCCTGATATTAATATTTAATTAAAAACTGTGTTAAACACGATAAAAATGAAAAGGTTGCTTATCAGGACAAGAATAAATTTGTTACAGTTCATGGGAAGGAAGACAAACAGTACATTTAACAGAGATAGCAAGGAATAATAACATGGTTTGGAGACAGAATAAGAAGAAAGACTGATGTATTGGAAAGGTGAAAGATGACCCCAAGGTATCTATCCTGGAGAAAACTGTTCTGTCACACTCCTCACATCCTGGATTTCGATGATTGTATCCCATGGTGTCATCTGCCATGCTCTTCTAGCCCCTGTATTAGCTGTGAACCGTCAGTTTAATATGGAGGCTTGATTAGATTCAGGTTCAATATTTGCAGCTAGGATACATCTTAGGTAGGGCTGTCTCCTTCCCATCTCCTCACCTCGGAAGGTCACTACTCTTTGATGGCCTTTCTTTTTGGTGATGTTAATGTTGATCAGTGGCCTTCGGTGTTGTCAGCTTGGTTTCTTATTGATCTTTCACCTAAAGATTTTAGCAACAACTAATGATCATTAAGAGCTGTCAAATGGTGATTTTTCTAATTCTCTGATTCCTTGTGTGTTTATTGCCCTCATCAGCTATTTGGCTGTTCTGAAAAAAAGATTGAAGAAGAAGGGTAGAATGAACGCTTGATCATTTTTTTAATTTACCAGTTTTCAGAATAATGAGTTAGTTCCCTAGTTTCCTCTAGAAGTGACCAATGTTTACTGTTTATTATTTCTAGTGTCATGTTGGATTTTTCTGAGTTTTTAACATAATTGCTATGTTTCAATCCATTGCAGTTGTATGGGAGGAGATATTTTTCCTTCTACCCTCTTAGGTTCAGTCCCTGAGCACTGTGAATTAAACAGATCAAAGACAGATTAATGGAAGAAAATGTTTATAATGTATGCCCATGGGGACCTCAAAGAAAAGGTAGTGAAGGTGCAAAAAGGAAGGTAAACCTCTACACTTATAATTGTTCTAACAAAGGGCAATAAATTTGTGGGGAAGTGACGAGACAAAGGAAAAGGGGCTTGGCTTGCTAGGGGTGGTAAATTGTGGAAAGTTAAATATATGAGAAAAATTAATGGAAGATAAGGGTCATTTTAGAAAGACTTGTTTGTGCAGTCTCCTCTTGGTACCATATCCAACTCCAGTGATAAATGTTGTTTTTTTCTTCCTGATGTTAGAGAAAGGAACACCTTCACAAAGGGAAACTCCTGTCCTCCCTTTAGACAGATGAAGGAGAGCAAAGAGCTGTTTCTGTATTTGCTGTTTCTCAATTGCCTTCAGCTCAAAATAATTCTTATGTTAAAGTGGCATATTTTGGGGTGGCATATACTGATCCCCTTTACACCATGACTCTTTTCGATGCTCAAATTATTTTATCTTTGGCCAGTAGGAGCCACTTCAAGTTGGTTCTTGTCTCCTTTGAAACAACCCAGTAGTCTTAATAGCTTGCTGGATCTCTGGTTTGACAGAGGTTCTAGGCTCCTCTCATACTTTCCTTCTGTCAGACCCAGGATGAGTCATTTCTCCAAGGACCACTGGTTGCTATTAGGGGGAAATGGCATTTGGAAACCGAAATCTGGGCACAGCAAATATATGTAACTGAACGTGATTCTGTCATTTGGACAACTTGGTTAGATCAGGGCAAACAAAAAAATCTTCAAAGAAATCTTGTATATATAATCTTATAAACCAAATAGTACTTTGGCACATTGACTTCCTTCATAGACCGTCCAATAAAGCTACTGCAATATGACTGTAAACGTTTTTATAAAGCACACATAAGACTGTGTTATTAATTTGTGACCACCCTGTGCATGTTGGGAAACTTCTCATGTGTAGCAGTGATGAACAAATTTCTACAAGAAAATCTTTATTAGAACTTATGAGCCCTGCTATTGTCTGAATGTTTGTGTCCACCTCCCCCCACCCCTAAAATTCATATGTTGAAAACCTAATGCCCAATGTGATGGTATTGGGAGGTGGGGTCTTTGGGAGGTGATTAGGTCATGAGGGTGGAGCCCTTATCAGTGCCTTTATGAGAGAGACCCCAGAGAGCTAGCTCACCCCTTCCACCACGTGAGGAAAGAGTGATAAGTTAGCAGTTTGCAATCCCGAAGAGGACTCCCACCAGAACCTGACCATGCTGGTACCCTGATCTTGGACTTCTGGCCTCCAGAACTGTGAGAAATAACTTTCTGTTTATAAGCCACCCAGCTTGTGGTATTCTGCTATAGCAGCCCAAACAGACTTAAGCCAAGCCCTAAATGGCCTCATGTGCTGGTGTAGATTATGAGATAATACACAAGACGTTTGGCCTGATGGAGAGTAGGAATTATGGATTAGTGATCTTTTTTCATGTTTTCAAAATATTCCTTAATGATGTTATATTGCTTTTATTTTTCAATAAAAAACCCGTACAATTGTAGAAACTCAAAGAACAGAAAACTCCCAAGTGTTAGAAGAATGAGAGCTGTTGATTCCATTAAGAACAGTGTTATCTCATGCCAAGAAAGGCAAATACCACTAGAGATTTTTTAGAGGGATTTGACCCTATGCAGTTTTGGTTGCTGAATAACTGGTCTTTGTGTCTGGTCTTGGAGAAGCTGGAAGCAAAGGAAGATGAACGAGGGGGAGAACAAAGACCAGCTGGGGCCATGAGTAGGAGCTACAGACCACGAGAATGAACTAGAACAATAATCAGTTTCTTATCACTTCCAACTTCAATGATGGGGGTGATCTTGAGCAAAGCATGCACCTGGCCCAGGAGCTGGAGAAGACAGAGGCTAATCTGGGGACGGTGGACCAGTAGAGGCCTGGCTGCTGCCTGCTGCCAATGATGTGAGCTTCAGTAGAGCTTGGTATCCCTCAACTGACATTTTAAATGTAGTAATTATATGGCTGCTTCTTCACTTCCACCTTCCAAAATTCAAAATGTCTTTTGTGGTCCACCTTTGTTGATTCTGCTTCGTCTTTATCTTTACCACGTGGGTGTGATGTCACGTCTCTTTCTTGTTATTACTTCAATTAGACATTACAGCTGTATCTCTGTCTCCAGCAAGTATTAAATATTATTCCTTTATTATCTCATTACAACAAAGTTGTGTAATGAGGTCTTTCCTGTAGAGTCAACATTTTGTTATGAGTGGGAGAGACCCCTAAGTAGTAAATTATAGTTTTAGCAAAAACACACTTTTCCACCAGAGTGAAGATATGTGATTACAACACTCCCTAGAATGAATAAAAACCCAAACAGAAAATGCCTGTGCCAAAGTACCAGAAAATGGATCTGCCTGTTGAGACGATGAAATCAGCAGATGAAGTTTATTGCTGAAGCTGAACGAGGTACAAGAAACGCATCATCTCATAAAGACTATTCAGATCTCAAACATTCTTTCAAGTTTTGTAGTTGAGTATAGCAACAATTAAGGTAATCTAATTAGGAACTTATAATACTCCTTAATTCACATCTCAGTGGTGGCTTTTGCAGAAGAAATCTGACTGCTCTCAAAGGAGATTCCAGATCCATGGGAAGGCGACCTCTATTCATTGGTTCACTTCTAATTCTTAATCTCCTCTCTGGAAGTAATTTCCACACTGTTGAAAGTTGACTTCTGTCCTGCCCTAACTAGCTCTGTGATTGTACTCATAGGATCTGGAGCCCCACCTGCCACATCTTGAAATGACAGGGTTGGACGTGGATGATTCCTAATGCTTCTAATGGCTTTAACGATATGTGTGACTCTGACAGATTAAATGATCACTTTCCCGTAACCGTCAGGTTTCTCTCTTCATGCTGCCAGAAGACAAATTTATGGCCCCATGTGACATATAATTAGTACTAAGCTTATTTCTGGCTTCATTTAATACATACCTTTGTTTTCTTGTTATTCTTCCTCGTATCTAGTTCTATTTCATGCTTTCATTGTACTTTGTCTTTGCAAACCATCTTAAATATACTTTGCAAAATGGCGGGGTATAAACGCAGAAACACTTATTTTTATTTCATGATATAGAAGCAGCAACACAGGATTATAATTAAGAAAATCACTTCCCAGCCATTGAATGTAAAAAAAGGATTTTCATTATCTGAGGACTTTAGTTAATTGAGTTGTGTGCTCTGTTGTGGGGAAGACGTTTCAATATGCGTACAAGCACAGACACATCAAAAAAGAGTGGCGTGTTCTGCTTTATCTGACCCCATTTTTGCACAGGGCCTTGGCTCTAGTTTGATTTCCCTGCTTTTTACAAACACGTCAAGCTCATTCCCAGCTTCAGACCTTTGCAGCTTGATCGTCTATTTCGGACTATCAACGCCTTCCTCCCTCCCTAAATCTTGAGGAGAGACTTTCCATCCCTTACACACGCCTGGATTATCCGTCTTTCAAGGTGCATTTCAAACCTTACCTCTTTCCCAGTGCATGCTGTGTAAGTCTGCATCATAGAATTGAGTACTTCAGATTGTATCATCCATGCTTTTAAAAAAGTACAGTATTTAGTATTTTAAGGCTTGCACTAAGTTTGATGTGGCTTTACTTCTGGATATGCTATAATTTCTATGCAAAGAGTTGGAGCCAAAAAAATACCCCTTACTTGATCAATAGTCATAATGAAAACAATATAAACAAAGATGTAACCTCCAAGAGTCTAAAAATATTTTGAAAGGGGGAAAAATGTACAGCAGTAGATGATTCAGTGGTCATTGAGAAACCCAGGTGTTTTCACTGAGAATATGAACTCAGCCATGTAAAAGTGGCTAATAGGTTTGTTTTGCTTCTCACCTATGTTTCTGTGACTGGCGGATGCAGCACCAAATGTGAGTGACTGATACTGGAAATGCATATTGTGGCTTGGGGTGAAGTGTCATTCCTGAGCTCACACATCTTTTATGACTTCTCCCAGCCCAGGTAGGTGAAACTCCAGGCAACATGGCGATTGCCTATTTACTTGCCGAGTTGTCCTCTGGGTGGCTTAGCTCTGTGGGCAGAACCCAGGCCCATCACGTCCACCTCTGGTTCCCTAGATAAGACCTATAGATCTGGTTACTACATGTTACCCCAGAATTGAATTTTGAATCACAAATTGAATACTTCCAGAGCAAAGAAGCCTCACCCACCAGAAAGAGTTTTTATTTACCTGTGAAATGTTTTGATATTTCTGTTGCCAGCCAGATAGTTGTGGGAAGTAGTTTTCGAAGCAGATGTCAGGATCCATGGCTTTTTGCCAACATGGTCTGATGTCTGGGCCGATGTTTAACACGAGGTGCTACCTGTCCAGCAATGTTAAGATTGAGACACATTATTCTCTTTATTTGGCTTGTTAAACCACAAGTCCCCTTTGAATCCCAAATTATTAAAACATAGTGAAATTTGAGGATTGGTAGCTGTCTGGTAAACATAGATTTTGCCGCAAAGCAAATCGCAGAATTTAGAATAGAAGAATTTCATGTTTAAGATTAAGATATTACTATAGTTTTGCTTTCAAGGCAAATATAGCTTTGTGTGTGTGTGTGTGTGTGTGTGTGTGTGTTTGTGTATACCATGAGGTCCTGGGTCAAATTTGTTCAGACTAGTGCTTTATCAAAAAAGAAATTATATAGACTATTCATTACTACAGCAACAGTATTTTATTAATATAATCATACATTTACCGTTTCTACTCAAACTGCTTCCCAAAGATATTTGAAGCAACTCATATTAATTAATAACCATATATCACAGGTAACTGATATAGTAATTACTTTGTGCCTGGTACTGTTCTACACATATTTATTTATTTTTACACATAGTTCTACTTATATGTATATTTATATTTGAGTCTACATTCTATTATTAACTCATTTACTGTCCCCATTTTACAGATGAGGAAACTGAGGTACAGAGTTGTTAATTATCCAAAGTTCACACAGCTGATGAGGGGCAGAGCCAGGATCCTTACCCAGGTAGTTCAGCTTCAGTGCCCAAGCCTATGCTCTCTGCCACTATGCTAAATATCAGAGTACAATTTGACAATTCAGTTGCTTCCATCTTCAGGGCAACTGTTTAGCTCAGATATCTCCTTGAGGGATCTTTCCCTGCCCACTTCTGCCCTTTACTAAAGTAGGTGTCTGCCACATTTACCTCCACAGCATTCTATCTTTAATTTTATTATATTGCCTGTCATCCTGTATAATAATTATTCATGTCCTATTGGACTTTCCATATAGATCCTAAATTCCTTGAGGACTGTGTTTGATTTATTATTGGATCTCTAGCACAGATTCTGACCTGTACCATGAACTAACTCTTCAAATATTTCTTGAAAGAACAAATGAATGAGCAGATGAATGAATGATTCAGACCCTGTATCTTCAGCTGTGCTTTTAGTGGCAGCCTTGCCTGCTCTCTCCCACAACACATTTAATAAGAGCTTGACAAAGCATGGTGATGCATGCCCAGGTGCCAGAATTCAAGACTAAGTCTCCAGTGGATAACTACGTGTTTCAAAATCATTGCCAGAGGGGGGGAAATGTGTTATATTTGACAGGAGAGGCCCTGTTGTGCAAACAGTATGTCTATGTAAGTTTCAAAGGGGTGAGTGCAAGCTTTTTTTGACAAAGAGGGTGAGATGTGTTCAGTAACTCTAAGGAATTTGTTATTTACAAGCATGTTCCTGACATTTTGGCTGTCAGACATTTTTCTCAAATGAAATGCCAAGAATGTACCTGAGAGCAACAAACGCCTTTCATTTGGAGGCCCATCTCTGTGCTCCTGATGATGTGTGCCCTGCCCCCTCAGGTGTGCCCTCCGCACCTCTCACACTCTAGCCCAGACGACACTGGCCATCCCTTCTCTGGTTACCTTGGCAACACATACCAGTCTTTGGGAGTTCATGCTACACTCAGCCATTTCCCCAAATGAATGCTAAGCTATCCTAGTAGCGAGGCCATGTCGTCCCTCAAAACACTTGCATTCTGTTACTTTTTAAATTCATTATCAGCCTTTTTGGACTGATATGCTATCTTTCACGGATATGTTTCCATGAATTACTTACGATGAATACAGATGATTTTACTATTATTGTCTTTTAACCTCTTCCTACTAGCTTTATAAATGCTTGATCCTCTACCTATACTGTATGTTTGCCTCTACCAATGAGATTTTTCTTTTCCTAATTTTCTTATTCCTATTGGGTTGGTCGAAAGGTTCGTTCGGGTTTTTCCGTTAAATCTTACGGAAAATCCCGAATGAAACTTTTGGCCAACCCAATAGTTCTGGTCTTTTCGGTGTAGAGAAGTCCCTTTAACATTTCTTATAAAGCTTGTTTGGTTATGCTGAACTCATTTAGCTTTTGCTTGTCTGTAAAACTTTTGACCTCTGCAACAAATGTGAATGGACATCTTGCTGGGTAGAGCATTCTTGATTGTAGTTTTTTCCCTTTCATCACTTTAAATATTTTGTGCCACCGTTCTCTGGCCTGCAGAGTTTCTGCTGAAAGTCAGCTGACAGTCTTATGGGAGTTCCCTTGTATGAAACTAGTTGCTTTTCTCTTGCTGCTTTTAAGACTCTCTCTTTATCTTAACTAAATTCCACTTATTTCGATTATAAACATCCTAGTGGGTGTGAAGTGGTGTCTTATTGTGGTTTTGATTTTGCATTTCCTTAATGATTAATGATGCTGAGCATCTTTTCACGTGCATGTTTTTCTTTTGTACATTTTCTTTGGAGAAATGTGTTTTCAAGTCCTTGTCCATTTTTAAATTGAGTTGTCTTTTTGTTGTTGAGTTGACAGAGTTTATTATATATTATGGATATTAGACCCTTACTGGCCTCATAGAATGTGTTAGAAAGTGTTCCCTCCTTTTTTATTTTTTGGAAGAGTTTGAGGAAAATTGGTATTAATTCTTCTTTAAATGCCCCCCCTTGTTTTTATAAATAAAGTTTTATTAGAACACAGCTGCATTCATTTGTTTTCATATCACCTATGGCTGCTTTTTTATGACTATCAGTGGCAGGGTTGAATGATTGCAACAGAGCTATATGACCTGCAAAGCCAAAAATAATTACTATCTCTCTCTCTACAAATAATTTTGCTGACCTCTAGTTTAGACTATAAATCTTGTTTCCTGCTAATAGGATTTCACTTTTATGGAAAACTGAGAAATTTGCGTTTTCAGAGTAAAATATAAACAATAACTTAAAAAATTCATTAGGCCATTTAATCACACAAGTGCTGTTTTATAGGTATGTTTCTATGTTTTGGAGAATAGAATGAGAAAGAGCCATAACTTATCATCCTAAGAAATAATTCTGAATATTTTTGACAGTGGGGAAAACGGAAGTGAATTGGAAATAGGATGCAGGAGTAAGGGAGAGAAAGTTTCTGAGTTGTGCAACTGGGGGCGGGGCGTGGGAGATGGGGATGCCGTCTCACTTAACTAGGGAAGACATGGTGAAGTCCAGGTGTATAGGGGAAGGTGGTGTGTTCAGTTTTTGATTGGCTGAGTTTGAGGTAAATTTTAAATGTCTAAGCAGAGATGGCATGAAGAAGAAACAAATCACCCCTAAAATGTAGTCCCCCTTGCCTCTAAATAATTAATGTACCAAGGCAGACTCTCAGATCCCACTTACTTCCAGAGGCGTTTGATTCCTAATTGGGCACTTCTAAAGAGGTTGCATGTAGCTAACATTCCCCTCCCCCTGATTTGGAACATTTATCCTGTCTTCCTAGGCCTCTTCTGTCAGCCCCTAGAGTTTTCTGCATGGTTTCTCTTCGGAGGCATATCTAGCCTGCCCACAAATTGCATCTCCAGTGACCTGCTGTGTTTTCAAGTTTGAGGTGCCTAAGTAGATCATGTGTTCCCTAACTCTCACTAAATGCACAATTGCATTTACTCAATTTCCACGACTTGCGTTACGCTGAAAAACCTTGGAATATATTTTACAAAGTAATTTTTTTTTTGCATTAAAAGAATAATGTGGGGCAAGGGATGAATCAAAATAAAGAACTCAAGAACAAAGAAGGAGTGGTAGGAAGACTAGTTGTGAGCATGAAATTCATGCCAATACAGAACTAAGAAACTAATGGGAAAATTATGGTTTATGTAAATGTTTCAAATCTTGACAATATAAAAATAGTATAAAGCAACAAAAATTAGGAGGGATAGGGGAGGCAGGAGGAAGAGAAAGAGGGCCTCAATCCAAACTATTTAAAATCAATCCAAACAGCTTAAAAATAAAATGTGCATTTTAAACTGCCAGCAGCCAATGGTGACTCTAGGCTGCTACTGACTTAACAATTTTTTTCTTAATCTTTGATGGCAAAGAAACATTTATCTAAAATTCTGCAATTTCCTCTACTTCAGTTTCTTTATCCTTTATTAAATGTTAAAATGTCAGATTAACTATTTTTAAATGGCACACATTATCTGCATCTATGTCTGTTTATCTATCAAACTTTTATTTTTCAGTTTATTTTTTCCAGTCTTACTGAAAAACTTTTATTTTTCAGTTTATTTTTTCAGTTTATTTTTTCAAATTTTTATTTTTCAGTTTATTTTTTCCAGTCTTACTGAGATATAATGGACGTAACATTCATTCTTTTAGATAAAATACATTTTCCAGAGAGATTCTATAATAATAATATTTATAGACTCTTAACATTGCTTATTTCTGGTTGGTAGAAGTTGTTTCCTTCTTGGAACTTTTCTGTACTGCTAAGCTTTTTATGCTTTTACTACAAATGCAGGTATTACTTAAGAAGATAAAGGTATATGACACGCACATGAATTCAGTTTTTAACGATTGGCTATTTTTAAAATTATGTTTAAAATTCTTGAGTGCATTTTGGATATTACTTAACATCACATAATGAAGATCATTTTACTTCTTCCCACTATTCATCTGAAGGGAAGATTTTTAAGATTCTTACATTTTTACAAACACTGCTGGGCTCACAAAAACATTTAATCTTGCAGGTTACACTTGCTGAATTAGAAGTGTGAGCCTTTTCCTTAAGTTTCATAGTCTCTCTTTAATAACTGTACTGGATTTATATTTTTAATACAGAATCCCAGCCCAAATGGAGGAACATCACGCCACTGGTTTTATTAGTCTTGGAGAACAGTAAGGCCATTGAAAGTACTCAGAGAAACAGAAAAATCAGTGCACGTTATATGTGATACCTGGATCTCTTGTAAAAGAAAGAAAACAAATTGGAAATTAAATATAAACTCTGTTGAGATAATAGAGCTCTGGTTGAATTCCTAATAACTAGGAAATTTGTTCAGGCCAGACAGGTGAGATTTAACATGTTACTTTATGACTACTTTTACATTTGAATGGAAATGGATCATTTTTGGAAAGGAATTGAAGTTTTAATTAGTGTATTTTCAGCTTCTGTGGCAGAAGTTTAATCTCTTTCACTCATCCTTGTATTATTTTTCTTCTTTTCTTCTCTTTCTCTCCAGCTGTCTTCCTCATCTTTTCCTCCTCCCATTCTGCCTGCCCCCCACCTTTCCCGTCTTCCGTTCTTTCTCTAAAGGCAGTTTATGGCATTATTTACTTAGGCCTCCCTTCCAGATCCTGACAGATGCGAGTGATGCCCTAACACTCTGCATCTATGGCAGGCTTCAGTGTGCTCTAACCCTGGTGTTTATACCGCCTATTAAAGGCATCGCTTTTTGGAAATATATAGGGAGTTAAATGATCTCTGACAGCTGTGAACTGCATTAAAAAAAAGGACTCCATTGTTCACAGAGCTGCCTTTAATATTGAGAAGCCCTTGCTAAATACTGGAGTCTGAAGTATGGCAAATGTTAATTGGCCATAAACTTAACAAGAGCTGGTTTTCCTCCCTTCCCTCAAGCTCCCCCAGCTTATTTCTCCCCCGCCTGTTCCAAAGTTCTAGTTTCTCGTATGACACTTCCATCTGCTTTTGTAAAATCACCTCAATAGTGTCTAAGACTTTTAGGAATGCTATTTTCTCCTAACACATTTTTCTTGGAAACAAATAGTGTACAACTCAGACTAATTAGAGGCAGGAAAGCAAAAGTCTTGAACCTTCAAATATACAGTTTATGGATGTCCTTGGTACTCCTGAGGAGCTTCCCTGATACTTCTGCCTTTGTAAGCCATCGAACGCCAGCTTCCTTCTCTAGCGTCGGTGATGATTTTCAAAAGCAAACTGCATTCATCCCTGGGCATTTTACGGATAGATAGCAACGGTAATAAGAACAGTGTAGGATCATTAAGTTGTCCAGAATGGAGAATCCTGGAACTGCTTGGCATTCTTCCCACCTTGAATGTTCTTCCTAATCTCCATTATATCCAAATCTTTCGTGTCTTATTAGGCCTAACTCAAGCCCTACTGTGTCATGCTTTTCCTGATTTCTTTAGTTGACACTGAGAGTTTTATGTTATGACCAACATTTGTAGTGTCTGTAGTAATTACATACTCACATATTTTTTAGTGTATATTTTGGTTAGAATTTGGATTTCATAAAACTTTATTTAAAAAACTAGATTCATCAAAAGTGTTAATATAGGGGAATATTTACATTCTGTACCTCGTTTTACAAATCTGATTTGTGTCTTTTGCGGCCATTATCTTTGGAATCTACACCATACAATGTAGTGCCTAGCTATGTAATGTCAATAAGTTAATTTTTTTTTTTTTTTTTTTGCGGTACGCGGGCCTCTCACTGTTGTGGCCTCTCCCGTTGCGGAGCACAGGTTCCGGACACGCAGGCTCGGCGGCCATGGCTCACGGGCCCAGCCGCTCCGCGGCATGTGGGATCTTCCCAGACCGGGGCACGAACCCGTGTCCCCTGCATCGGCAGGCGGACTCTCAACCACTGCGCCACCAGGGAAGCCCCAATAAGCTAATATTTTGAAGGGCCTAATGGGCTGGGCATGGCTAGGTACATATTTTTCATGCATTAGTTTGATTTCCTTATCAAGATGATCAACTTCTTAAGGACTGAGACCTTGGCACATCATTTTATCATCTCCTCTCCCCACACACCCAATTTAGAGCTGAACATAGTACAAGTGCTCAATAAATATTTTGAGTGATCAAAATGGATGCTTTTAAAGCTGACATGAGCTTAGAAATCACTTACCACTCTCTCACTTGGTATTTAATTTCTTTATTTACTTTTGTCTCAAACTCTTTTATGGTTTTATGCAAAACCCAATTTTGTGTATTTTTAATTACACAATAATTTATTTAAAATTACATTTTTAATTATGAAAAAAATCTGCTTAATGTCTAGGTCTTAATTTATGAACATCCTCCTTGGTGAAGCCTTCCCTGACTTTTCCTGGCTGATTCATTAGCTTGGCTTTCTCGGCCTCCATTATACATATACTGTCCCTCCTTACTGGATATATAATTTTATATTTTAATTGTTGGTCTCCTCACCAGACTTCATAAGCTCCTCAAGGAAGCGACCATGCCATTGAATTTTGTAAGCCAAACACTGACGCTTTCAACAAAATAGTTAGTCAAGCAATTATCAAAGAACCTTTTCCCTGAGTTAGGCATAGTAAGGAGAAGATGGTGTTGATGATGGAGTTTTGGGGACTGCATCATTCTCAAACCAGAGTTCCCTCTGCCTAGCTTCAGCCTCTCTCTTTTTTCACATTATACCTATCTTTACAAAGAATAGCAATATAGCTAATAAAAGAGACGACAGAATTAAAAAAAAAAAACTTTCTTGCTTCTTTTCATATCACAAAAGAGATGTAAACTAATTGTAACAAATTTAAATAGTACAAAAAAAAGAAATGGTTTTTCTTGCTCACTCCATTTCCAGTCCCAGCAATAAATATTTTTTAACAGCGTTGGGTGTATCATTCTAGAACTTTTTGGAGTGCTTATGCAAATATCCACAAACAAATTGCATATTTTTTTCAAAAAATTTAATTAACTATTATATTGTTCAGCAATCTACTTTTTTTTTTTAACATCTTTATTGGGGTATAATTGCTTTACAATGGTGTGTTAGTTTCTGCTTTACAGCAAAGTGAATCAGCTATACATATACATATGTTTCCATATCTCTTCCCTCTAGTGTCTCCCCCCCTCCCACCCTCCCTATCCCACCCCTCTAGGTGGTCACAAAGCACCGAGCTGATATCCCTGTGCCATGCGGCTGCTTCCCACTAGCTATCTACCTTACGTTTGTTAGTGTGTACATGTCCATGCCTCTCTCTCGCCCTGTCACAGCTCACCCTTCCGCCTCCCCATATCCTCAAGTCCGTTCTCCAGTAGGTCTGTGTCTTTATTCCTGTCTTACCCCTAGGTTCTTCATGACATTTTTTTTAAAATTCCATATATGTGTGTTAGCATACGGTATTTGTCTTTCTCTTTCTGACTTACTTCACTCTGTATGACAGACTCTAGGTCCATCCACCTCATTACAAATAGCTCAATTTCGTTCCTTTTTATGGCTGAGTAATATTCCACTGTATATATGTGCCACATCTTCTTTATCCATTCATCCGATGATGGGCACTTAGGTTGTTTCCATCTCCGGGCTATTGTAAATAGAGCTGCAATGAACATTTTGGTACATGACTCTTTTTGAATTATGGTTTTCTCAGGGTATATGCCCAGTAGTGGGATTGCTGGGTCATATGGTAGTTCTATTTGTAGTTTTTTAAGGAACCTCCATACTGTTCTCCATCGTGGCTGAACCAATTCACATTCCCACCAGCAGTGCAAGAGTGTTCCCTTCTCTCCACACCCTCTCCAGCATTTATTGTTTCTAGATTTTTTGATGATGGCCATTCTGACTGGTGTGAGATGATATCTCATTGTAGTTTTGATTCAGCAATCTACTTTTTTCAGCTATTTGACATAGATATATTAACACATCTAGAATAACCTCATTAAATTTAATAGATCCTTGGTCTGAAATGTTAGAAAATTTATTTTACCATTCTGCTATTGATCAATATTTAGTCATTTGCTATAAGTTTATTAGCAAATACAATTTTTTTATTATAATATTTAGTTCTTTGCTGTAATTTGCTATGGTTTTGTTATAGTGTTGGCAAAGAATATATTTGTACATACATCTTTATGTGTACATGATAGAGATATTTCTGTAGTATATATTCCTAAAAGTGGAATCATGGAATTTAAGGGAGTGAACACTTAAGAATTTGATGAATATTGACAAATTACCCTTCAGAAAGGTCATACCAATACTGTATGAGGGTGCCCACTTCTTTACACCAGCACTACCATTGAGTAAACTCCACCTTTAAAATTTTTGCTACATTGATAGACATTGTAGTTTGCATTTCTTTAATTATTAAACATCTTTTTGTATTTTAGCCATTTGTATTTGTTCTTCTCTGAATTACCTATTTATAATCTTCTCTCCCCTATTATGCTATGTATCTTTTAATATTGATTTGTAGGGATTCTTTATATCTTAAATTTTTTTTATATATAAAATCTTTTTTCTTTTTCTTTTTTTTTAGTTTGCAAATATTTTCTTCTAGCTGGTCACTTCCCTTTAAAATTTTGTTTATATGTATGTCTCACACCATAGAGAAGTTTAAAATTTTTATGTAGTCATTCCTGTCCATCTTTTTTCATTAAAAAAGCTCTTTATGATTTGGAAGTTTAATATCATGTTTCATGAAATCCATGGAAGGGGCTCTGGCACTGGTCATGGCTGGGAGATCTTTAATAACTAATCCATGTAGTCAAGCATCTGATAATCTACGACATGCCAAGCACCGTGATGAATGCTGAGTAGGGTACAGTCCCTCCCCTCAAAAAGCTTACAGTCTATTGTGGAACATGGACACTCAAAGCCATTTATAATCTAGAAGGTTCAGTGCTACGTTAAGAATAAGTGTTGAGTGCTGCTGAGGGAAGACTTAGCAGGGCATTTAGCAAAGCCCTCTCTGGGGTGGCAGGGATGGAGTTAATGGGGAAGAATTCCTAAATGAGCTATATTTTCAGTGGGGCCCAGAGGAGTGAACTGGAGCTAGAGGGAAAGATGTTGATGGCCTATGAGAGTGACTGCATCAGATGGGTCTCAATTTATCACTTTAGGAGACCCCAAGGCATTTCTGAGCCTTGGAATCCAACTCCTGGTGTTTCAGGAAGCCCCAGGTGAAGCCACACGCAGCTCTGTATTGACTTAGAGCCTCCCCAGTTACAGACTTGCTTGTTACTTACCTCCTATAGTCCCTGTTTCCTAATCTGTAAAATAGGATTAGATATGAATAGCTCCCTCACATATTTGGGACAATTCAACTATATAACAAATGGAAAGCTCCTTGCACAGTACCTGCTGTACAACAGGTAAAACTTAATTTATCAGCAATAAAATTTTATTTCTCTATCTTCCCCTGAACTTCACCTAGAGTAAATTTTCTTCTGGTCATTTAAAGAACTCTTTGATAGATAAAGAAATAAGCCAGTGAATTTGTTTAAAAAGTGATCTGTAGCCTGTCACCGATGGGTTATGTTAAAAGAGCTTGTGAATTTTAAAAATTAGGGTTTTATCTCCCACAAATATGAGATATAGCTGGCGTTAAGTGTCTCCACAAAAAAGACAAAAACATTAAAATTTTCTTCTTTGCATGAAGTCAGCTGCTCCTCTTTTCTTTATTTATTACCTTCTGCTCTTAAGCAGGACTCTGTTTCTGTTATTTGAGAAATGTATGCAAGTTACTGCAGAGGCTTTGACAGATCTCTCTCTCTTCCCGCACCTTCCTCCCCAACCCCGTCTCTCATGCGTGTGTACACACTCTTGTGTGCAGGTGTACATTTGGCAATCGTGGCAGGATGACTTATTGAAAAATTGATGTGCCTTGTTCTGTGTTTTGCCTTCCCCAATTTAAAGAAAACTGTGGGCTTTCTCCCTCTCTCTCTCTTTCTCTCCTCAGTTTTAGAGATTTTACAGAACCCTAAATAAATGCTACTGCTTGTGAGCAATCTCTTTTTGTGTTTTATGAGAAGTAAGTCTCATTGAAGATGCTTTCTGAAGTTGTCTCAGAGAGGGAGGCAGGAGAGCAAGTGCCTTGGAAGCAGAACAGCAGGAGCAACAACGAGGGACAGTTTCTAAATCAGAAACATGGTCAGGGGCCAGCGGCTTTCTTAAGTGATGGTACCCGGGCCTACACGGTGAAATGTCCCAGCAAGACCTCAGATGGCAAAAGCCTTTGAGACACCATTGGGGAGGGCAAGGACCCTAGCTGCAGAACCTCTCTTTGTAAATGATCTCTGTTACCCCTTGGAAAAGTAAAGTCTACCCAGCCATAGGGAGGCCTCAGGGATCAGAACAGTGAGAAGACTGGCAAGGACCAAGGGGCCAGGACATTCTGAAAACCAGTGTCATGCAACAGATTCTATTTTCTGAAGATGATCTGGACAATATCTCCCATCCCACCTCCTCTTCTCCAATGTGGCCCTGTCACCCCCATTAAAGGGAGGGGTCTTATTTCTCTCTTCTTGAATCTAACTTGGCCTAGAGATTTGCATGTAACCTGAAGAAATCTTGCATCTTCTGTTCTGGTCTTTTGCAAAGCTGGTTCTCTAGACACTCCTTACAGGGAAGCTCTGTCTCAGAATCTAGCCCAGGTGCCAGACTTGCAGGTGAAGAAGCCTCCAGAGGATTCCAGCCCTCAGCCATACAAGTCTTCCCATCAGAATCCACGATCATTGTGGGGCAGAGACATGCCACGCTCTCTTGGCCCTGATTGACTTCCCATCAACAGAATTCATAAGCATAACAAAGTGGTTGTTTTTTTATGTCATTAAGTGTTATTTTATGTCACCATTTAAAAAATATCTTTATTGAGGTATAATTTATATACCATAAAATCACCCATTAAAAGAAAACAATTCAATGGGTTTTAGTAAATATAAAAAGTTGTCACCAAAGTCAATTTTAGGACAAGTCCATCACCCAGAAAGTTCCATTGTGCTTTTTGAAGTCAATTTTCACTCCTAATTCCAACCCCAGGCAACTTCAGATCTGTTTTCTGATTCTGAAGCTCCTCCTTTTCTAGAAATTTCATATAAATGAAATCATATGAGTCTTTTGTGTCTTACATCGTTATGTTTTAGGATAGTTTGTTATGTAGCAATAGATGGCTAGAAAAATTCCCCTCCCTTTTTACCAGGTATTACATTAAACCTTTGGACCATTGTGCCCCGGAGGAGGTGAAGGGCACCCTAATAAAGACTGAGATTGAATCCCCCTTTAAGCTAATTTAATCGATTTAAAAGAAATTAGCATGTGATGGTTTATCCGAGCTGGTAGAATAACATTCATTCATAATATGATAACATCAAAATGCTGACTCATTTCTAGAGCAGTATCTAAGAATTCCATATATTTCCAGGAAAGACAAATAGCCACAGAATATGATTAGCAGAATAGCTGCCCCTTTCCCCACCCCATGAGCTGCCTATACATGTAGAAAATGCAACAATTCTTTAACCACCATCTTTCTTGTGCCACCACAGATCTGTTGCTTCATTTCTTTATTTCAGGGTTGTACATGGAAATGAAAGTCACTGTACCAAGTGGGAAGCTATTGTGTTTCCATATCTTCAATGAATTCTAGACTTAAAATTCCTTAGTGGCCTGAGAACTTTATATTTTTATTCTTTGCCAACTTAAATATCAAGACGTCTGAAAGAAAGGATTGGGTAGGCAAATGAACTGCTACTGAGATGTTCCTTATTTATAGGACAGTGATGATAAACATCAGAGAGATAAAATATATGGGAAAAGGAGTGAAGGAAAATAAAGGTGAACTCAGAAAAGTATCCAAGAAACCTAGAGGCAAAGATAGGAAAGATCAACAGAAGACACTTATTCTGTCCTCACCTCTAGTTGGCATGCATGGACTCTAGCATACACAAGTAAATGCACAGGTAAATGGAATTCTTTCCAAAACTTCCAGGGAGGGCACTCATGCCTTCCCTTGGTAACTCAATGTTATCTAAAAACAATAAAGAAAGAATATTATTGACAGGGGCTATGTTCTTTGTTTAATGGAACCCTCATTTCTCAAACTGGTTTGAGCCTAGGTAATATTTTTGTTGGTCTCTGTCAGATGCTTTAGTGTTGCCTCATTGAAATTACAATTTTTTTTGTTGTTGACCAATGTCAAGAAGACCAATGTCAAGAAGCTATCCCCCTATACTTTCTTTGAGAAGTCTTACCATTCCATGTCTTACATTTGAGTCTTTAATCCATTTTGAGTTGATTTTTGTGTATGGAGTAAGATATGGGTCTAATTTCATTCTTTTGCATGTGGATATTGTTTTCCCAGCATCACTTGTTGAAGAGCCTATCCCTTCTGTATTGTGTACTTTTGACACACTTGTTGAAGATCAGTTGACCGTATATGCATGGGTCTATTTTTGGGATCTCTATCTATTGTATTTGTCTATGTGTCTGTATTTATGGCAGTACCATACTGTTTTATTTAATGTAGCCTTGTAATATATTTTGAAGTTGGGAAGTGTGATGTCACCAACTCTGTTCTTTCTCAAGATCACTTTGGCTATTCAGGGCCTTTTGTGATTCCCTATGATTTTTTTTCTATTTCTGTAAAAAATGCCATTTGAATATATATATATATATATAATTTTTTTTTTTTTTTTTTTTTTTTTTTGGTTCGTTGGCCTTTCTTTTTTGGGGGAACAGGCTCCGGACGTGCAGGCTCAGCCACCATGGCTCACGGGCCTAGCTGCTCCATGGCATGTGGGATCTTCCCGGACTGGGGCACGAACCCGTGTCCCCTGCGTCGGCAGGTGGACTCTCAACCACTGCGCCACCAGGGGAGCCCACCATTGGAATTTTGAGAGGGATTGCACTGATTCTTTAGTTTGCTTTAGGTAGTATGGAGATTTTAACAATAATAATTCTTCCAATTCATGAACATGGAATGTGCTATGATCTGAATGTGTCTCTCTTCCTTTCTTCCCGCTCAATTCATATATTGAAATCCTAACCCCAAGTTCATGGTATTAGGAGGGAAGGTCCTTGGGAGGTGATAAGGTCATGAGAGTGGAACTCTCGTGAATGGGATTGGTGCCCTTATATTTATTATTATTGTTATTTTTTGGCCACTCCGTGAAGCTTGTGGTAAATTAGTTCCCTCACCAGGGATTGAACCTGGGCCCTCGGCAGTGAGAGCACAGAGTCCTAACCACTGGACCACCAGGGAATTCCCAAGTGTCCTTATAAAAGAGGCCCTGGAGAGCTAGCTTTCTCCTTCTACCTTGTGAAGACACAGTGAGAAGTTGGCATTCTGCAGCCCATAAGAGGGCCTTTGCCAAAACCTAACCACGCTGGCACCCTGATCTAGGACTTCTAGCCTCCAGAACTGTGAGAAATAAATTTATGTTGTTTATATGCTATCCAGTTTGTGGTATTTTGTTATGTGGCCTGAAAGTACTAAGATAGGATGTCGTTCCATTTATATGTGTCTGCTTTAATTTCTTTTATCAGTGTTTTATAGTTTTCAGTGTACAAAACTTTCAGGTCCTGGGTTAAGTTTATTTTTAAATAGAAAAAAAGAGAGAAGTCTCAAATACTGGGAATAAAAGAGGAGACATTACAACTGATGCCACAGAAATACAAAGGATCATAAAATAAAGTTATGAACATTTATATGCTAACAAATTGGATAACCTAAAAGAAATGGATAAATTCCTAGAAATATACAACTTACCAAGACTGAATCATGAAGAAATAGAAAATGTGAACAGACCAGAGATTGCAATAGTAATAGAAAAAACAAAACAAAACAAAACTTCCAAAATCAAAAGCTCAGGACCAGTCTTCACTGGTAAATTCTACTAAACATTTATAGAAGAATTAATGGCAATCCTTCTCAAAATCTCCCAAGAAGTTGAAGAGGAAGGAAAACTTTCAAATTCATTCTACAAGACCAACATTACCCTGATTCCAAAACCAGACAAAGGCAGTACTATATATATATATATATATATATATATATATATATATATATATATAT
>NW_021703782.1:29079912-29586630 GCF_005190385.1 Monodon monoceros | reverse complement strand
TATATATATATATATATATATATATATATATATATATATATATATATGCCAATATCCCTGATGAATATTGATGGAAAGATCCTCAACAAAATTCTAGCAAACCAAGTTCAACAGCATACTAACAGCATATTAAGAAGATCATACACCATGATCAAATGCAATTTATCCCTGGGATGCAAGGATGGTTCAACATACACAAATCAATAAATGTGGTAGGCCACATTAACAAAATAAAGGATAAAAATTATATAATCATCTCAGTAGATGAAGAAAATGCATTTCACAAAATTCAACACCCTTTTATAATAAAATGGTCAACAAATTAGGTATAGAAGGTGTGATATGGTGATTTATAATAAAAATATGTACAGCATGGTGACTATAGTTAATAATACTGTATTATATGTTTGAAAGTTGCTCAGAGAGTAGATCTTAAAAGTTTCCATCACACAAAAAATTTTTGTAATTATATGTGGTGATAGATGTTAACTAGACTTCTTGTGGTGATCACTTCACAATATATACATAGATCAAATCATTATGTTGTACACGTGAAACTAATATAGTGTTCTATGTCAAAATATTTTTTGAATGGATTCTTACAAAATGCAGATCAGTAACATTTTAAAATATGGTTCTGTTGTTTCTCCATTTTAAAGAAGAAAAAAAAAGAAATACATATTTGGTCTTTGTCCCTGTTTCTGGCATAGAACTCCTAAAACACTTGGAATTTCCTGTGATGAGAACAATAAGGTAAGTTTTGTTATGTTAATCAGGTGGCTTTTGGAAGGCACCAAAGGATGAGAACTGGTTGTCAGTGGAGCCAACCATGCAGTAAGAAGGTCTGAACTTTCAAACTACCCCCCAACCCCAACTACCTCCACCTCCAGGGAGAAGAGAGGGGCTGGAGATTGAATCCAATCAACAAAGACCAATGATTTAATCAATTATGCCTATGTAATGAAGCCTCCATAAAAACTCCAGTGGATGGCCTTTGGGATCTGATGCTATCTCCAGGTAGATAGTGTCAGAATTGAGTTAAATCGTAGGAAACCCAGCTGGCACCTGATAACTGCTTGTTGGTGTGGGGGAAAGCCCCACACATTGTAATTGAATGCAGAATGTTAGAAGGAATGTAACTTAACACAATAAACACTGTATATGAGAAACCCACAGCTATTGCCATGCTTGGCAATGAAAAACTAAAAGCTTTTCTTCGAAGATCAAGAACAAGACAAGGGTGCCCACTCTCACCACTCCTATTCAACATAGTACTGGAAGTCCTAGCTACAGCAGTTAGACAAGAAAAAGAAATAAAAGGCATTCAAATCATAAAGAAAGAAGTAAAATTGTCTCTGTTTTTTGATGACATGATCTTATATTTAGAAAACCTTAAAGACTCCACCAAAAACCTCTTAGAGCTAATAAAAGAATTCAACAAAGTTACAGGATACAAAATCAACATACAAAAATCAGTTGTGTTTCTGTGCACTAACAGAAAACTATCTGAAAAGGAAATTAATAAAACAATCTCATTAACAATAATATCAAAAATAATAAAATAGAATAATCTTAAGTCTTGCCTTTATTAACATGTTTATAAAGCACTAGGATGAAGTCTGCTTGCCACTTTTACACATTACTCTCAGCTAGTGTGGATCACATCAGAGATGCCCAGGAAGCTCCAGCATGACCCACTGAAGTGGACTAAAGCTCAAAACTAGGGAGGAATTGCTTGTCATATACGTGTGTGACTCCTGGCTGGTGTTCACTCCAGGACAGTGACATCTCCTCCAGGAGTGGCCAACATCATGCCTGTCTTGAGTCTGGTCATAATCCTGTCGCCTGTGTTCTGATTCTGCCATGCATTTCCTGGACCTCACCATTTGAGCCATATATAACTGACATCAGAGCTCTCAATAATATTGGAGTTATCAGTCTCTGTCTCAAATCGCACAAAGTTTAGTGTTTCAAAACACAGAGATTTTCTGCTTTTAGGACCCACTATTATGTAACTAACATCTAGTCTAGCTATTTCTCTTCTTATTTGTTATTGTATAAATTTATGCAATTCTGTTTATTCATTTTTGAGCCACTCCTCCAAATGAGAATGTTTTCTGCTTAGATATGACCTTAAAAAAGCCCTGGGAGAGGATGAAACTCAATTACCTAGTGTCAGGTTGAAACAGGAATAGTGTAAACTAAATACTCTTAGAAATTTTCTCATTATTCAAAAACTCTTTTTTTTTCCTCAGGTCATTTTTTATAATTAACTCTCCTATAATTCGAGGGCATTTTGGTTGAAAAAATGAAGTTTAAAGTGATGTGATGGTACAACATATCCACTTTGCATGTCACTCTTGATTTTTTCTCTCTCTACATACAGGACTCACTTAGGTTGCTGAGGTTAATTAGCAAACAAGAAAAGAAATGAAAAGGAAAGAGGAAGGCAGCAGCTCCTCTGACAATCATGGTAGTTTGGATTCATGTGCCCCACTTGCTAAGATTGCTGGAGATGAGCTAGGACACACGTGGTGGTGTCAGGTCGGACACCCTGAACATTATCAGTTAACCTTTACTTAGGTGGTCTTAGGTGCCTTTGCCTTTTATTCTTTGGACTCATCTGTGTTCTTTGCTGTTGGTTGAAATATTGTTTTGTACCTGAGCCAAATCCCATCAAGACTTCTTTAAAAATAATAAGTTACAGTCATTTTCTTAAAAACGGAAAAAGAAAGGGCTGATCAGTAAAAATGATATGGAGGGGAAAATTGGCACACACATGTCAAGTGATTTAAACCCCTTAGCAAATAAGGGCTTCCTCCTTCAGGCACAGACATTGCATAGTATATTTAATTGGGAGTTTGGCAGGCAATCCAAGCCAGAAAGAACCCTGTGGGAGAGGTGTGTGTGAGAAGAAGGTGTGAGGGGGCAGGCTGAATCCCTGAGCAGTCTGGATTGCAAAGGTCTGCAGGCAAAGGCACCTCTGCTTTCAACAAGAACCAATTAGAAAGAATGACAAAATCCGCATCACTGCTTCCCAACTCATCAATTCCTGCCACTGGAGAATGCAGAGTTTGTTTTCTGTATCTTAGGTCCCAGGCAACAGTGTGCTTGTATCTTCTGGGGCCACTGCTGTGGGAGGTGGTACAGTTGAGATTTGGGTGAGGCATCCTTGTAATGGAAGGTGGTACAGCCATACTGTGTGGTGTAGAAGGGACCTCAGAGTCCATGCCAATCAACCCTCACATTTTGCATGGGAAGAAAGTGATTCTCAGAAACTCTGACCTTTTTTGAGAATGGAACTCACAGTGACAAAGCCTAACGGCAAAGCCCAACATGAACCTCAAGCCTCCTCATTCCAAGGCCACGCTTTCCCTGGTCCTGTCTAAGCCTCCTGGGGTGTATATGAGTCTGCTTGGGCTGCCAAAACAAAATACTACAGGAAGGGTGTCTTTAACAAGACATTTTATTTCTCACAGTTCTGGAGGCTGGGAGTCCAAGGTCCAGGTGTCGGCAGGGTTGGTTTCTCCTGAGGCCTCTCTCCTTGGCTTGCTGATGGGCACCTTCCTGCTGTGTCCTCTCATGGTCTTTCCTCTGTGTGTGCACATCCATAGTATCAGTGTGTGCAATTTCCTTTTCATGTAAGCACAGCAGTCAGAATGGGTTAGGGTTCACCCTTACGGCCCCATTTTCGCTTAATCACCTCTTTAAAGGTCCTGTCTCCAAAGACAGTCACATTGTGAGGTATTGGAGGTTAGGGCTTCAACATATGGATTCTGGGGGGACACAGTTCAGCACATAATAGAATGTGACAAGGGCCATCAAGACCATGAGAAGGAGATCCCGGCCTGTCCTTCCGTTGCTTCCTTGCAGTCACTGACTCAACGTATAAGCAGTCACTCTGTATCTCCAGCCTTATTTCATTGTCATTCTTTTGCCCTGGAGATGAAGTTGTTTCGCAGTCATAGACCATTCGAGGCTACCCAAATTCCACAAGGGGGATGATGTTGGCTCTCAGTGTTAGCTACTGATGGCAGAAATATATGGTGGAGATCTAGCATGAGACTCTATAAGATGTGGTGGTCTTTAAAGCTTGCTGGGATGCCCCAGAGAGAAATCCTAATTTCTCTGTATTTTGTACATACTTTTTTCTTTCCCTCAGGAATTCACTTCATATAAATTTGCTTTGAGTCATGTAACATTTTTTTATAACGTTCTTTCCTTGTCATCATGAGCACTATCATTTCCCTCTGTGTTTACTGTACAATTCATACACCTCCAAGAAAAACAATAGTTACAGAGGCCAGTGAAGTTCTGTCCACAAGGGCAATTTAGGATTATAGCTGGAGTGGAATCTTAGCATTCACATCTCGGCCATGACTGGACATCTGTGCTCAAGGTACAGAGAGTGAAATAAGTTTTCTTCAAAGAAGACAAATGTTTGTAGAAGAAAAGGAGAAGCAGCAATACTTTTAGAGAAAACAATAGCACCTGGACGGATTAGATGCCTCTGATAGTACAGTTGCCTCTGGATTTCTAGCAGGAACACTAATCTTTTCACTCTGAGAGTCTTAGGGTGCAGTTTTTTTACCAGGGTGAACTAGCTCTGACACTGACAGTGACAGAAGCATGGGGATCAGGCTGCTTTGTCATAAATGAATACAAACCTCAGTCTCCAGGCCACTGAAGTGGCAGGGTTGACCAGCACCATGCTTCGGACACCCAAGGCCCTCTGCATCCAGCCGCCAGACACTTTCCTGCCAAAAGGAGTGGCTGCCGGTCTTAATGGGTTCAGGGTAAGACGCTGTATCCTCTGAGGCTATCCAGATCCTCTCGAAGCCAACAGTGTTTGGTCAGAGTAAGGAAATCATTGCCTCTCTTAGTTTTAAAAACACATCTGTGTATTTGTGTATACGTGTTTGATTTTTGTTTCAAGATACAGCCTCAGCTCTTCGACTCCACAGTTGTGGGTGGTTAGATCTGATGTTAGGAGATACAGCTAGAGACACACAGAGGGCAGCAGATGGCCACGCTCTGCTCTGGCGGGGCTCCTGCACTTTTAGCTTACGGCCTGACATCCCTGCCAACCTGTGGCTCACCACCTCTGGGTTCTGGCCTCTTTCTCCCTCCTCTCCTAAGGCAGTGACTACGAGGACATAAGAATAGCTTCCACTTGCGGTGTGGATGTGGATGTGTGTGGATAGATACAAGGCACGAGGGGGACAGAGGAGGCACCTTCAGGGCCTCACCCTCCACTCTTGTTTCAGAGCCTCTGGGGAGGGGACTCGATTCTGCTGCTCTGTGTCATGGTCCTGCTTTGTAGCTCACTGGCTCTCCAGGACCTCATTCACCCAGCTGATTTCACTTTCCTCATTTGTGAAATGAGAGATATCTCTGCCATGCCTGTCTCACAGTGTTGTGGTGAAGACTAAATGTGTTTGTAATTCGGGAACTGTGTAATATATTTGTGTATGTGCATATGTATATATGTATGGATGCTTACATGCACAAATAACTAATGTATGAATCTAATTTGCATACATGTGTATGAGTTATTCTTACATTAATGAAAGACTAAGATAGGGGAGAAAAGTTTGAGTTTATGATTTAAATTCCAGAAAGATCCAACGTCAGGGGGAGGAGGAGGGTGCAGTAAATGTATGACGTGAGGACTCAGAGGGTGGAAAATGTGTGGCCTGTGAATTGTCGCTAGTGTTTTTCCAAAAATCACATTCATTGACATCTAGTATTTAAAAGATGACATGTTTCCCTGATGAAAGAACTATGGTTAACAGTTGGTTAGAAATATCAAAATATGCACTTAAGTGTGTGCCTCTGGTGTGCTTCCAGAGGCCTGTCATCCTCCTCTGTTTCTCACCCCTTAGAAAGACAGCAGCGAGTATTCCAAAACTATCTGGAGAAGTACTTATTTTTTCTAAATTAAGTTTATTTCTCCTCTCCACCCCCGCCTTTTAGAATTTAAATTTTAGAATTTAATTTACTTTTTGGATTTTAGAATTTAACTTTGGCTGGCTGGGTCGTGCAGGCTGTGCTTGTCTGTGGGGCTTGGGTGGCCTGTGAGCAGCTGGGGGTCAGGAACCACCAGGTGGCGCCCATGCTGGGGGGGGGGTGCTGGTCGGACTCACCTTAACATGGTCTCTGTCCAGCCTTGACTGTGCTTCAGAATTCACCCAGACTCAACGGAAGGAGGACACGGCTGTTTGTGAATGAGGTCAGTGCCTGCAGTGAGACTTCTAGAAAGGATGCAGAGTTGATGTGGACTTCCTGGTGATGGAGGGTCACTGGGCAGCCCAACCTGGAGAGAGCCATCCAAGCTGGACGGGTTTCTCAAAAAAAGAAAAAGCTCACAGGAGTTTCTGTAAGCTCTACTTTGCTTTGTGGCTGTTGTTTTGTTTGTTTTTAATAATATCCACCTCGATGGGCATTTCTTTCTTTGCTTTTCCCCACTTGAATATGGCTTAATATTATGTCTGATTTAATAATTTCCTCCTATGCCTAAAAAAGAACTGTGGTAGCTGACTGAGACATTAAAAGAGAATAAAGTGAATAAATGGGAAGAGAACTGGTAGTGAATGGGAAGGAGAATGAAGATCCAGTTAAGACTCAACGTGCACTTTTTGGGAAACACTATTGCCCTGTGTTTGTGATGCTCGCATTCGCCCGGGATTCCAGGCAGCTTGATCTGGGGAGAGAAGAGGACCTCACCTAACTTCTTTGCAGTTAACACTTAATGCTTTGGGGTCCTTTACTTTGCAGGGAGAGTCGGTAAAGTGCGTAATACACTCTTTTTTGAAGATAAGCCCGGACAGTTTGAAAAGGTTAAGTTTGGGCACAGTGTTTAATCCTGGAACTGTACCTTAAAAACCAGCAGAGTAATAAAATGTTCTATTGGCTGGGTGCCCACTGAAATTTATAAGGAATTCCAGAAGACACTTGAATGTGGGCAGGTCTGTTAAGATAGTTTAGGCTCTTTCTTCACTTGGGGGGCACAGAGAGCCTTTCAGGTTTCCCACGAAATGAAAACTTCTCATAATGACACTAAGATATTACTTGGCCATTTGTTTTTTAAACATTCTTCAAGCCAGCCGTGGATTTTTCTAACAATGAGTGGAAAGCAGATGCCCATGAGAACCTGGGTGTCTTATTAGAGAGATCTATGTCAGTTTCTAATGTATTCATGAATTATAATAAAGATGACTATTTACATAAAAAAAAGATTCAATGTGCAGACTTACAGAGTCGGTACATTTGGCTTGGAATTGTCTTTGGTTCTCTAGGGAGGCACCAAGCGCCTAACCTTGGACTTCCTGCTATATTGTACTATGCAGGGCCCAAGGTGTTCACAGGGCTGCTTGGTCCCCAGAGGCCTCTGCTCCTTGCTCCACACCCTCTCTCCTCCCTGACTGCTGGTCAGATGCAGAGGATCCAGCAGAGGACTCTGAGGCCCTCGGGAATGGCAGAGCCACAAAAAAGGAAGGGCATGGGTCCCTGACTTACTGTGTCGAGGAGAGCTGCCCACTGACCAGGAACACCTGCTGAAACTTTATACGAATGAGAAATAAACTTCTGTTGTGTTTGGCATTATTTATTGAAGCAGTTAGCCTATCAGATTATTACACTTTCCACTGTTCTCTGAGCAGGCTTGAGAACCTTCAGGAGCTTGAGAGATAATCAGAGTCATGTCTGTTGAGCCTGTGAGTTTGGACAATCAGAGTCATGCTGGTGAGCCTGTGATTTTGGACTTGCCCGTTTGAGCCCTTCTTTCCTTGGTGTCCCAGCTCGTGCCATGGGCCTCCTTAGGGCCGATTTCTGGTTCTGTCACTGAAGCTTCCCTTGGTCTCTGATTACTGTTTGGTTTCTGCTTCCGCTTACTTTCTTCCCAGCTAGAAGTGGAGAATGATTTTTTCCTCAGGTGACCAGAGCTTTTGCTCCAGTGTTAGATATTTAGATTGCCAGGGTGTTATAACTTTTTACAGAGAGGTTTTTCCTTCCCAACACATTCCCCAGGATATTACTTCCCAAATTGTTCCATGGGTTGCTAGCTTTGCACAAAATGTCAATAGATACGTGGGGATAAAAAAGGGTTTTGTGGTCAAAGATGCTTGGGGAAAAGATCGGATTAGATGAAAATCAGTATTTCTTTAATTCAGGGCTCGGCGGAGCTTTTAACCTTCTGGTAGAGGGGTCAGCAAACGTCAGCCCATAGGACAAATCTGACCTGCCACCTGCTTTTGTAAATAAAGTTTTATTGGAACGGGGCCACGCCCATTCATTCACATATTCTCCATGGCTACTTTACCCTGAAACGGCATAGATGGGTAGCTAAGACAAAGGCCAGAAGGCCCACAAAGCAGAAAATATTTACTATTGGCCACTTAGAGATGAAAATGCGCCAACCCCTGCTCGTGTGTCTCCAACAAGAGAACACATGGGTTCACACTTACGGGACCACAACTCCCTGTTTTCTTTGGGCCACCTATTAACCTCTTGAGAGTTTTAAGTATTCTTGGAAAATGTCATCCAAGGGTCGGAAGGCCTCCATACACCCTTCATCTCTGCCTCCAGGGCCAAACTCAGATCCATTTCTGGGTGCTCAGGAGCTAGCATCCCGACTTCTTTCATAGAGTTTCTTTTCCAAATCCTTAGGCCCAGGAGTTAGGGTTTGCTTCATTTTCCTCATAATCCTGGTGTTCTGAGTGACCGTGGGATGGAAATTCTGTCCCACTTTTCTCTAAGGGCAGGCCTGCCCGTGCCCTTGCCTCACAAGGGCAGGAGGGCACCGAGACCTGACAGAGGGAGCGCAGGCTGCCCACCGCGCGCCAGCCCACCTGCTCCACCAGCTGGCAGGCCTTGTATGGCCACACAGGCCAGCCTCCGGCCTCCGGGAAGGCTCGTTCCTACCCCGGGGGCAACTCTAGGTGTGCAAATAGCTCAGGGAAGGATCATTTTAAATCGCCTTTTAAGCCTGATTTGTAAATAATCTAAGACCAAAGACAGAGCAAGTTAAATATTTATTTGAAGATTATGTCTCTAAGGAGGGATTGTTGAAAATTAGTGAGTGCTTTGCCATCCTAGCTTTCCCCTCTCCTGCTGGAGGGCATATTATTTTTACGGCTGTGTTTGACAGCCAGAACAAGCCTCTGTAGATTTAGTGGTTGTTTGTAGTGGCATTTATGTGTTTGAATGAGCTGGGCAAACAGGAGGGAGGGAGGTGGGGTAGTTAATTAACTCTGCGGATCTCTCCTCACACTTCCTCACTCCCGGGAAATGCCGGTAAAAGAACCATTCACAGGTTTATACAAAAGAGATCCTTCCCTCAACATGGCAGGTTTGGAAAGCGCAGCAAATCAGCACTCTTACCGTTGCCGACAGGCTCTGCAGAGGGAAGGTCTTGCTTCCGGGCAGAAAATCTCTATGGTGATAACTTCCTTGATGAGAACACAAGCCGCCTGGCCACTTCCTGGGATAACACCACTCACTCATTCACCGGATATTTTCTCATTACCTGATAGTTCTAGGCCCCGTGTATATACATATATGTGTATATATGTATACATATACATACACCTATATATGTCAACCGTTCTCTGAAGTATGCACAGAAAAATCAACACCAAAACTCTTGTCCCACCAAAACATTGGTTTACTCACCTACAGCCCTATCCCCTCCCGGGACGCAGTATCAGAAGGTGGGCTGGGCTGGGAGTGTAGGCCCCTGGGGTCTCATCCTACTTTCTGTGAACTCGTGGGAAGTGCCTCACCTCTCTGGGCCTCATCTTTGAAATGTTGATTAAATAAAATGTTGGATTAAACCAGTGTTCCCTACACTTGCAGGATCTTATCTTAAGAATCACCTTGAGGTTCTGATTCAGTAGATATGAATTAAGGCCTGAGAAGCTATGCCTTTTTTACAATGGTTTAGGTGCATTTTATTGATTTTCTTCTATTACTCTAACAAAGGCCTGGGTGATACTTAAGACCTGAACTCTTTGGAAAACAACCTTTGGTGTTCCCCTGGATGACACTTTACAATCTTTATTTTCCAGAAGCTCCTTAGCTTCCTTCAATGAATATCTCTGGAAAAGCTTTAATAAGAGCACTGTTGATCAGTAGACTTTTTAAACAAGAAAAAGAGAGAAGTGTGAGAAAAAGGCCATACACAAATATTTCAAAATCATTGATGTGCTATAGCTCACTGACGATCTCACTGAATGGGGTAACAGTGACATCAGGGGGGCAGATTCCCTCAGTAATAAATGGTACAGTGGCGAAATTAGGACAAGGCCACCCTACTGTGTCAGGGCCCGAGGGAGGCAGAGAGCTCATGCAGTGGGGCCATCCACCCAGCTTTTGCGCCCTGGAGGCTGCTGGGCACTGTTTAGTGGAGGCCTGAAGTAGGAGGTGGGCCTGCAGGCACCTTTTCTCTCCCTGCCCTGCCGTCTGCCCCCTTTCTCATTTCCCCCAGCCCTGGGATGCTACTGCCTGTAGTAGTTGCTCTTTTTCCATCTCTTCTCAAGGCACCATCACACTTGCTCTTTCCTCCACCCCAAGATACCCATCCTCCCTCAGCAGCCCACTCCTTGTCAGGCGAGAAGAATGCGGGAGCCTTCTTTGTCATGCACACGGTCTCTATGAAGCCTCGTTCTCTGCTGAAGAGCCTCCTGTTCCGTGTCCAGCTCCCCAGAAGTTCCTGTGAGATGGCTCAAGCTTTTGGGTGCTGGTGACCCCTCCTCCTTCATTTATTGTCCCTTCAGCCTCAGGGGAGGTATCAGCTTCCTGCTGTTCTAATTTCTGGGTTGCCTTCACATCTCCTGTTTGGCCTCTCAGTGCTTCCATCATCTCTGTGTTAATTCCCTGCATTACATTCCCTTTGTGTAGGAGACCTGGACACGTTTCTGTTTTCTATACTTGACCCTGATTAACCCAGCTCTCAAGGTAAGTTCCTAGGCTTAATTTCGGTTGTGAGATTCAAAGCCATAAGTACAAAGGCAGGACCTGACAAATGACTGGCTGAAATGTTGTCATCTCCTACATAGGGGGTCCCAAGTTCAATATGTTGACCATTCCAATTCTCTTCCTCTTTCAGTGTTTGTGGTGCTCGGGCTCCGATTTCAATGTTCTCTACAATGATTTCCTCTACCTCGCCCCTTACATTCAGCACATTGACAGTCCTCTTGAGGACAATTTCCCTATGTACCTGTATCCACACCCTTATATGAATTCCCACCATCCTGTTTCAGGCCACTGTCCGTTCTCTTGCCGTAAAGGACTCTGCTGGCTCCTGGCTTCTGGTGTCTCCCCACCTCCAATCTACACATACACTCCTCCAGTGACATTAGTCAAACGATTCCATTCTACCCACCACAGACAAAATAAAGGTCCAACCCATCAAGACAAATGAGCTCTCCTGTCACCTAACCCATTGACACAGGCTCATTCTCACTCATCATTTCTCAGGCGTACCTTGCATTTCCTGCTTCCTGCCTCTCAGAATCCCCTTTCTTCTTATTTCTACCTATCTCCAAGTCTTGGTTTAATGCCAGCTCCAACCTAAAGCCTCTCCTAATCCTCCTATCTGGAACTAATCTCTCCTTCCTCAATGTGCCCCTGCGTTTCTTTGTTCAACTCCTTTGCCTCTTATTGCATTCTGCCTCATAGGGGAGCTACATTGCTTAAGTCACCCCAAAGGTTAGTTTTTTGTATAAGGTGCTTGTTCATATTTATACCTCCTATCAAATAGTTGATTCTCAGTGGAGACTCTGGGGAAGCTGTGTTATGGTCACTCAGTACCTAATATAGTACAAGTGTGAATTTGACTGTGAATTATAGCAATGCATTCATATCTCTCTCTATGTGTATTAAAGCTATCTATTTTCTCCATCAGTTACATTGCTATTTTTCTTGGAGACAGTACTTGCTTCTCTTTTTAGCCTGGTCTCCTAAACAGAATCAACAGACCTGAATGATCTATTAGAACAATTTTGCCATGTTTTGCTTATTTATTGTCTGTCACAGGCAAGTGTTAAGTTACATACTTTATTTTAATTAATCCTCTTGGGGAGGGATTCTCTTTACTTTATAGGAAAACAAACAAACAGACAAACTAAGGCTCATAGAGATTAAGGAATTTTACCAGCATCACACATCTGGTAAGTATCAAGCCAGTACCTGAATCCAGGTCTAAATGACTCAAAACACTACATTATAAAAGGGAGACGTTTCTTACCTCCATCTTGGGAGAGAATGATGCACCTGATGAGAAATGATACAATTTGCATCCATAGAGCAGATGGCAACTCCCACCTCTTGTTGGTTCATAGCCCAGGAACTCTGCCTTGGGTTTCCCTGGACATCAGTGAGATTGCCCACCCTATGTCCTTTCTACCCTTGCTCCATCCATAGTAACTCTGATTACCTCTGACTTCTGGTCTAGTTCCTCTCACCAGCTCCAGACACAATGGACCCCCTCCTTACCCCGACATGGGCACATCCATCCAAATCCCCAGTAGCTCAACAGTTGAAAGATGGTTTGTCCTTATAAGAGATCCAGAGGATATGTCAACCTTAGTCTTCAGGAGATGATCCAACCATTAGGAACAGTGCCAGGCTCTGCACTGTCACAGGGTGTGGAATTCCTGACCAGCCTCCACCTAGGGTCTGGGCAGGCTGGAGCTGTTTGCAATTCTTTCCTGGGTCCCTCTTGCCTGCCAAGTTAGATGAACTTTGGGGCCTGCTGAAAGGGTTAGCTATTTTTCAGGGCTTTTGGATTCTCTTCCTTTCTTTCCCCTTTGATTTTGCTTTTCAGAGAGACTCTTAGCGTCTTCATTCATTGTAAGAACCCAAAGACATTGAGGCCCGGGTGCCCAGAGGTGCCGGGCTCATTAACAGGAATCCTGTGAGTGAGGATAAAAATGTGAACACAGTAACAACGGTGAGGTGACTCTCCTTTCTACCTCATTTTAGATAATCCTCACTGTCTTTTTTTCTGCCTCAAGTTTCTGTTGCCTTATTTCCCTGCCACCCTGAGCTTCTGTCTTTCCTATTGCTCTCTGCACGTCTCACTTCTCCCGTTGTCTTTTATCTTCTCTCTTTATAGGCAAAAAGGACATAGCTTCTCAGTGTCTGCCTGTCAGACTTCTTGGCCTCAGGCTGGAAAAGTTGTGGAGTTCTCAGGAACCCCTGCAAGGCTGGCTCCAAGGTCCCCTTCACCTCACCACCCCCCTCCCCCGGACCACAGAGAGCCACAAGAATCCTTCCAGGCACAGATCAGGTTGGACTGTATTCAGGAGTCTAATTACCACCAGAAAATTAAAGAAAGGTAATAATTGCTTTTAAATACTTAACAAAGGCCAATCTCACCTCGCAGGTTTGTAAATTTGTAGTGAGAACTGATTACAAGGGAACGCTTGTGCTGCCTTCTTTGTGTTTGATTTGCAAACTAGAATGCACACGCCCCATATGCATAATTGGGTCCTCACGGTCTCTGCATCAATGTGGCGATGCAGTAGAAGTTTATTTATCCAGCGCTCATTCAAAGAAAAGCTGAATGGAACAAGAAAACTCCCACTTTGCGATGGGATTAGATACCATGGAGTATTCCACCCCCGTACTCTTTCAAGGATTTTTTTTTTTTTAAGTTTCTAAATCTGCTTGGGAAGAAAAAGTAAATTGCCAGAAGTGAGATTAGTGGGGAATATTGTTCTTAGGACAATAGTGTCTTTATGGCTTGACTGGTATGAGCTCCCTGCTTCAAAAAAATACAAGGGCTGGAGGTGTGAGGGTTCTTAATTGCCTACATCTGATCAACTGGCAGCAAAAAAAGAAGAAAGAAAGAAATCTCATTCAGCTCTGATTTGGCCTGGATCAAGTCCACTTGCTAATCAGAGTTTAATGAGGATGCCACTGGCCCTGTTGTATTTGCCAACGCTCCCACTAAGGTCCCTGGCCTCCGTTTGTGCAGAGAGCACTTTCGTCCTGCCGCCCCATGAAGCAGGATGCAGGCTGAGATGGAAGAGTCCTGGCCCGGAGAAGTTAATTAAGTTTAGGCCCTTGGCATTCCAAGTCACCGGAACCCATGGTGGGAAAGCTCACCCACCGCACAAAAGAGACCTACATGGGGCTCTGCATGACGGTCCGTGGCGGCAGTAGCTGGGCTTCTGTGTGCCCCGCTGCCAGCTCTTAACCCTTGGAACTGTGTCCCCTCCACTGCACAAACTGAATAGGCCTGCAGGACCACGGGCCGCCTCCGGTGCAGGAGGATCCTGGAAGCACATGGGCCATCATCCAATGTCACTAATAGACTTGCAGACGCCAGAGTCCGCAGAGAATCCATAGACCTGTGAAGGCTCAGATGGAGGACTGATTTTTTTTTTTTTTTTTTTTTTTGCGGTACGCGGGCCTCTCACTGCTGTGGCCTCTCCCGTTGCGGAGCACAGGCTCCGGACGCGCAGGCTCAGCGGCCATGGCTCACGGGCCCAGCCGCTCCGCGGCATGTGGGATTTTCCCGGACCTGGGCACGAACCCGTGTCCCCTGCATCGGCAGGTGGACTCTCAACCACTGCTCCACCAGGGAAGCCCCGGACTGATTTTAAGTTGTTTTCTCTTTGGTTTTTAAAAAAAATTATTATAAGCAAAAAGTTGGCCTTCAAGTGAGCAAGATACTGCCTTTTCTGTTTTTAATTGTGTGCCCAGTAATCTCCAAGAAGGGATTGCAGAGTCCGTGGTCTCCATGGGGATACTGGAACGTGCCAACACCCTGGAGACCCTAAACAACTAACAGGGAGTGGGGAGCCTCAGGGTAAAGGGCACACCCCCTCCTTGCTGTGTGTTTGTGTTGATGTCAAGTGAAGGTGTGAGAGCAGTGGAAAGAACATGAGGTTTGGGGCTAATGGAGATGGGTCTGAGTTGCAGGTCTGCCTGAATTCTCTGAGAATTTACCTTGGGGTAAGGATTGAGATAATGTGCTAGAGTTGCTTTGAGTGTCATCCTCAAAGTCACATGGTAAGCATTCTTGTGTTCCCTCTAGACCTGTGGTTCTCAAAATTCGAATATCACCCGAGTGCCCTAAAGAGCTGGTGAGTGTGCCCCAGCCCCAGAAATTCTGATGCAGCAAGGTCCCAGGTGGGGCCTGAGGATCTGCATTCCTAACAAGCTCCTGGTGATGCTGATGCTGCTAAACTGTAGGCCACACTTTGAGACAAAGCCTTGGATCGCAGAGCACTCAGGCAGTGACTTGTTTTTTATTACACCCTAAACCACCTGCATTTCCAATATTGTGGGTAGAATTTATTCTGCTAAGTCTGGTAACACCTTGCTAAGTGCCTTTTCTGTCTCTCTCTCACTTGAACACCAACAATATCCCAGGTATTGTGTGGAGCACATTACACAGTCATCCCTTGACTACTCTCTTTTTCTCATCCAAAATTCCAAACAGGTGTGTGGCCTCCTCACTCAGTTCCTAATAACCTTTGCTCAAAATGTCACCTTTCTCATGAGGACTTACCTGACCACATTTTCCCAAATCAAAGTCCCACCCCATTCCTTAGCACATTCTGTCTTCCTTTCTGCCCCACCCTTTTCTTTCCAAAAAGTGTTTATCACTATTGAATGTACTATGTATTTCATTTGTCATCTGAATACTCCTAATAGTATGTAAATTCCATAAAGACAGGAATTTCTTTCTTCCCTTCTTCTTCCCTCCCTCCCTCCTTCCCTAATTTGTGATGTTTACTGCAGTTTCTCTAGTGGTTTTAACAGTGCCTGCCATTGTAGGTGCTCCATTAAAATGTATTAAACAAATGAAAGAACAACCCCAGGAAGTAAATGCTTCACTTTGTAGATGAAAAGGTAAGGTTCAGAAGGATAGGTAACTTGGCCAAGATTACACAACCAAGAGATGGCAGGGAAAGAACAAGAACCCAGATACGTGCAGGTCCAAAGCTGGTACTCTTAACCCCTGTGACACCTTCTCCCTCACCCAGCATGCTCTGGGCTGAGGCTAATTTGGCAAGTTCCCTTGGAAGCCCCCAAATCCTGGGTGCCAGCGTCACACAGGGCTCTGAAGGGTCATTCTCTCCTGAGAGAACAAAGCTGAAGGTACAGGGTCCAATTGGCCTCAGATGGGGAAAATGATCTGAGAACTTACTACTCAACCCGTCCATTGTTTTTGAACATCTGGATGCATCTAGAGAGACTTATCAATACACTCTCTCTCATTTGTTGCAGAGCTGATTGAAGTGTTTTCTGCCTCACAATTTGAATTTACCCCCCAAGAAAATCCTTTCTCCAGCCCATGGGAAAGCTCCTGGATCTTGTTTTATAATGCCACTGTTGAAATGACAGCTATAAACTCTGGAGATTCATTTGGTTTTAATACAATGAGAGGCTTGTAGTAGATGTTCAATAAATGTTTGAACAAATCAATGTACAAAACATTTTTAAATTAAACTTTTTACTTTGAGATAATTGTAGATTCACATATAGTTGTACTAAATAATACAGAGCTATTCCTTGTACCCTTTGCCCAGTTCCTCCCATTGGTGACATCTTACAAAGCTACAGTACAATATGACAACTAGGATATTGACATTAATGCAGTCAAAATACAGAACATTTCCAACATTTCCACCATGAGGATTCCTCATTTTGCCCTTTTACAGACACTCCTAATTCCCACCTGCCCCTCCCTCCCTGACCATAAGCCCCTGGCAATCACTAATCTATTCTCCATTTCAATAATTTTGTCATTTCAAGAATGTTATATCCAAAACTGAACCAGGAAAAAATAGAAAATATGAACAGACCAATCACCAGTAATGAAATTGAATCAGTAATAAAACAACTTCCCCAAAATGAAAGTGCAGGACCAGATGGCTTCACAGGTGAATTCTACCAAACATTTAGAGAAGAGTTAACATCTGTCCTTCTCAAATTATCCCCCAAAGAAAGGAATGCTTCTGAAGGAATGCTTCTCATTCTATGAGGCTAGCATCACCCTGATACCAAAACCAGAAAAAGATATCACACAAAAAAAGAAAATTATAGACCAATATCACTGATGGACATAGATGCAAAAATCCTCAACAAAATTAGCAAATCGAATTCAACAATACATTAAAAGGCTCATGCGCCATAATCAAGTGGGTTTTATCCTAGACATGCAAGGATGGTTCAATATCTGAAAATCAATCAATGTGAAACACCATATTAACCAATTGAAGAATAAAAATCATACAGTTATCTCAATAGATGTGAAAACATCTTTTGACAAAATTCATCATCCATTTACAATAAAAACTCTCAACAAAGTGGGTATAGAGAGGATATACCTCACCATAATAAAGGCTATATATGATAAGTCCACAGCTAACATCATACTCAGTGACGAAAAGCTGAAAGCATTTCTCTAAGATCAGGAACAAGGCAAGGATGCTCACTCTCACCACTTTTATTCAAAATAGTGTTAGAAGTCCTAGCAACAGCAGTCAGAGGAAAAAAGAAGAAAAGAAATAAAAGTAATCCAAATTGGAAAGGAAGAAGTAAAAGTGTCACTGTTTGCAGATGACATGATACTATACATAGAAAATCTTACAGATGCCACCAAAAAACTTCTAGAGCTCATCAATGAATTTGGTAAATTTTCATGATAAAAAATTAATATACAGAAATCGGTTTCATTTCTATACTCTAACAATGAACTGTAAGAAGCAGAAATTAAAGAAACAATCCCATTTACAAACTCATAGAAGAATAAAATACCTGGGAATAAATCTACCTAAAAAGGTAAAAGACCTGTACTTGGAAAACTATAAGACGCTGATGAAAGAAATTGAAGACAATACAAACAGGTGGAAAGATATACCATGTTCTTAGACTGGAAGAATTAATATTGTTAAAATCATCATACTACCCAAGGCAATCTACAGATTCGGTGCCATTTCTATCAAAACACCAGGGGAAGTTTTCACAGAACTAGAACAAATAATTTTTTTGTATGGAAACACAAAAGACCCTGAATAGCCAAAACAATCTTGAGAAAGAAGAACAAAGCTGGAGGTATCATGCTCCCCGATTGCAAACTATACTACAAAGCTACAGTCAACAAAACAGTATGGTACTGCCCGCAAAACAGGCACAGAATAGAGAGTCCAGAAATGAAGCCACACTTACATGGGTAATTAATCTATGACAAAGAAGGCAAGAATATACAATAGAGAAAATAGAGCTTCTTCAGTAAACGGTGTTGGGAAAACTGGACAGGTGCATGCAAAAGAATCAAGCTGGACTACTGTTGCACACCATGCACAAAAATAAATTCAAAATGCATTAAAGACTTAAGTATAAAACCTGAAACCATAAAATTTCTAGAAGAACACAAGACAATATGCTCTTTGACACTGGTCTTGTGATATTTTTTTGGATATGTCTCCTCAACCAAGAGAAACAAAAGCAAAAATAAACAGATGAGACTATACTAAACTAAAAACTTTTGCACAGAGAAGGAAACTATCAACAAAATGATAAGGCCACATACTGAATGGGAGAAGCTATTTGCATATGATGTATCTGATAAATGGTCAATATCCAAAATATACAAAGAACTCATATGACTCAAAATTAAAAAAAAAAAAAAACCAATCAAAAATGAGCAGAGGATCTGAATAGACATTCTTCCAAAAAAGGCATACAGATGGCCAACAGGCACATGAAAACATCTCTAATCATCAGGGAAATGCAAATCAAAACCACAGTGAGATATCACCTCACACCTGTCAGAATGGCCATTATCAAAAAGACAACAAATAACAAGTGTTGGGGAGGATGTGGAGAAAAGGTAATTCTTGTGCACTGTTGGTGGGAATGTAAATTGGTACAGCCACTATGGAAAACAGTATGGAGATTCCTCAAAAATTTAAAAGTAAAACCACCATATGATCCAGCAATTCCACTCCTCAGTCTATATCTGGAAAAAAATGAAAACACTAAATCAAATAGATGTTCACAAAACTTATCATGGTAATCACCTTATGATGCATCCAAGTCAAATCATTATACTGTGCATCTTAAACTTATACAATGCTGTATATAAATTATACCTCAATAAAGCTGGAAAAAATAAATTAAAAAAAAATGTTAGATAAGTGGAAGCATATGTATGTATCCTACCATAATTGACTACCCCTTAACACATTTCTCTGGAGACTCATGCAAGTTGTTTGTGTATCAATTATTAATTCATTTCCTGCTAAGTAATATTGTATGATATCAATACACTGCAATTTGTTTAATCATTTATGTGTTGAAGGACATTTGGGTTGTTTCCAGTTTTTTGCTATTAGGAATAAAGCTGCTATGAACATTCATGTACAGTTTTTGTATGACCATACGTTTTCATTTTTCTGTAGAAAATGCCCAGGAGCATAAGTGCTGGGCTATACGATAGCTTATGTTTAGTTGTTTTCAAAATTGCCAAACTCTTTTCCAAAGTGACTGTACCGTCTTACATTCCCACCAGCAATGTATCCGTCATCCAGTTTCTTGACATCTTCCCCAGCATTTGTCTTTCTTGCTATATTTTATTTTAACCATTCAGATTATGTGTGTAGTGATATCTCATTGTGGTTTTAATTTGCCTTTCCCTAGTCGCTAATGATGCTGAACTTCTTTTCATGTGCTTATTTGCCCCCTGTACATCCTCTTTGGTGAAATATCTGTACATGATGTTTGACCATTTTCTATTCGGATTGTCTTATTCATAATGAGTTCTAGAATTCATTATATATTCTAGATGGTAGTCCTTTGTTTGATATGTGGTTTGCAACTATTTTCTCCCAGTCTGTAGCTTGTCTCTTCGTTCTCTTAACAGATTCTTTCACAGAGCAAAAGTTTTTAATTTTGATGAAGTCCAATTTTCCAATTTTTTCTTTAATGAACAATACTTTTGGAGTCAAGCCTTGCCTAGCCCTAGATCCTGAAAATTTCTTCCTAAGTTTTCTTCCAAAAGTTTTATAGTTTTACATTTTATGTTTAAGTCCATTTAAGTCCATTTTGAGTTAAATTTTGTATAAGGTATAAACTTAGATTGAGGCTCATTTTTATGGTCTATGGATTTCCACTTGTTCCAGCACCATTTGTCGAGAGAACTATCCTTCCTCCACTGAATTCCTTTTCACCTTTGTCAAAAGGTCGAGTATATTTGTATGTCTATTTCTGGGTTCTTTCTTCTGTTCCAATGAGTCTATCTTTCCACCAATACCATATAGACTTGATTCATATAGCTATATAATGTCTTGAAGTTGGGTCACTGTTTCTGTTTCAATCTTCATTTTCAATATTGTTAAGCTATTCTAGTTCCTTTTGCATTTCCATATAAACTTAAGAATAATCTTGTCTTAAATATAAAAACTCTTGCTAGTATTTTGATAGAAATCAAATTAAATCTTTTTATCAACTTTTATCTTTACTAGGTGGAGGGTTCCAATCCATGTCTATATGAGACATACCATATCTTTGATTTCTTTCACCAGTGTTCTGATGTTTTCAGCCATTGAGTCCTGTACATGTTTTGTTAGATTTAGCCCTAAGTATTTCATTTTTTTGAGTTATTATAAATTGTATTTTTAATTTCAGTTACCATGTGTTCACTATTAATATATAGGCATACAACTGACTTTTGTATGTTGATCTTGTATCCCGTGATCTTGCTGAATTCACTAATTAGTTCTAGGATTTTTGGGGGGTGGACTTCTTGAAATTTTCTTTGTAGACAATCAAATAATCTCAAAATTGAGGCAATTTCATTTCTTCCTTTCCCATCTGTAGGCCTTTTACTTACTTCTTTTGCCTTATCTTACTGTCTTTGTCTGGTTTTTGTATCAGGGTAACATTAACTTCATTAAAAATATTGAGAAGTGTACACTCCTCTTCTGGTTTCTGGAAGACATTGTGTAGAATTAGTGTCAATTCTTTAAACATTTGGGAAATTTTTCCAATGAAAACATCTAGACCTGGAGATCTCTTTTTGGGAGTTTTACCAATCCGATTTCTTAATAGTTGTGGGGCTATTCAAGTTTTCCAATTATCTATTTCATATTGCATGAATTGTTATTATTTGTGCTTTTTGAGAAACTGGTTCATATCCTCTAAGCTGTCATATCTATGTGAATAAAGTTGTTGATAGTATTCCCTTATTATCTTTTTGATGTCTGTAGGATTTGTAGTACTATCCTCTCTTTCACTCCTGATATTGGTAATTTGTGCCTTCTCTCTCTCTCTTTTTTTTTGTCCGTCTTGCTAGAGGTTGATCAATTTTGTTGATTTTTCTTTTTGAAAAAACAACTTCCATTTCATTGAAATTCTCTATGTTCTATGTCTTATTTTATTTCCTATGAGGCATCCTGTTTGATTCATGGATTTTAAAAAGAAAGATGTGTATCATTTAGTTTTCAAGTGTTTGGAGATTAAGAGTTTGTACAGGGTTCTAAAATTCTTCCATTAAAACATCTCATGTTATCTAACATTGCTAATATAACATGGCCACAATTGACCAACAGTGGCAGATTTCTTGGATATGGGAGGCTATGCTATGAGATTAGGCTAAAGGGGAATCTGATCAAGGCAAAATTTGGCCTTGGATTTCCTTTCTTCCTAGGGAGATGTCTTGGATCTCTTTGGTCCAGACTTCCAGCAATGGCTGATAGGCCACTGACAACCATGTTTTTGTGGAGCCTGGGAAGTTTCCTTCTTTTAGTGATGTTTTCATTAGAGATCATAGACAAAGTGAGAAGCAAACTTAAGTGAGAATAAGGTAGTCAAAATGAAAGCTCTCTGGAACTTTAAATGCATATTAATAAGTGAAAGAAGCCAATCCAAAAAGGCTATACATTGTACCATTCCAACTATATGACATCTTTGAAAAAGCAAAACTATGGACAATGGTTGCTGGGGTTAGCAGAAAATGAGGGATGAATAGGTAGAGTACAGAGGAATTTTAGGGCAGTGAAATTATTCTGTATGATACTATAATGGTGGACAAACATCATTGTACATTTGTTAAAATCCATAGAATGTACAACACCAACAGTGTACATTAAGGTAAGCTATGGACTCTGGGTGATTATGATGTGTCAACATAGGTTCATCAGTTGTAACAAACATACCACTTGGGTTCAGAATGTTAACAGTATGGGAGGTTGTGCATGTGTGGAGGAAGTGAACATATGGGAACTCTTTGTACTTTCTGTTTAATTTTTCTGTGAACCTAAAACAGCTCTAAAAGATAAAGTCTATTAAGTTAAAAAAAAAACCCACAATGAGATACCACCTCATACCCATTAAGATGGCTACTATTGACAAATTAGAAAATAACAAGTGTTGACAAGAATGTGGAGAAATTGAAACCCCATGCACTGGTGGTGGGAATATAAAATGGTGAGGTCACTATGGAAAACATTGTGGTGGTTCCTTAAAAAATTAAGAATAGAACTATCATATGATCCAGCAATTCCACTTCTGGGTATGTACCCAAAAGAATTGAAAGCAAAGCCTCCAAGAGATATTGGTACACCCATATTCATAGCAACCACAGTAGCCAAGCAGTGGAAATAACCCAAGTGTCCCTCAGTGGATGAGTAGATATACAAAATGTGGCATATATATACAATGGAATATTATTTAGCCTTAAAAACAGTGGAGATTCTAATACATGCTACAACATGGATGAACCTTGAGGACATTATGCTAAGTGAAATAAGCCTGTCACAAAAAGACAAATACTATAGGATTCCACCTATAGGAAGTATTCAGAGTTATTAAATTTAGAGACAGAAAATAGAATGATGGCTACCAGGGACTGAGGGAAGAGGGGATGGGGAGTTATTTAATGGATATAGAGTTTCAGTTTTGCAAGATGAAAAAGTTCTGGAGACTGTTTACACAACAATGTGTATATACTTAACACTGATGAGCTATATGCTTAAAAATAATTAGATGGTAATTTTTATTTGCGTATTTTACCATAATTAAAACTTTTAGAAAATTTAAAAAAAAAAGAAACGAAAAAGAAAGCTCTCTGAAGCAGAAGAAAACTGACTGGCTTTGAAAGTTCAGAAGACTCCATCTAATTGAATCTGACCTCCATTGGAGTAGAGTCTTTAGCATTTTAACTTCTAGTGGTTCCGTAAAGGTTTTGGGTGGTGGACACTCTAGTTACATTAGACTTCTCTCGTCAATTTTCCCAATAATGTAATAGTATTTTCACATGAGAGGTACTGAGAGTGTACTGAAAAGACAGGCAAAGGCATATCTTGGCCTTGAGGGGATCATAAACTAATGCAGACAGATTCTTGCTTACAGAAAATGATCCTGTTCAGATAAAATAAGATGCAATTTGAAATCTAGACTCTAATTCAAGGTTTTAAAAAGACACTTGTCATGGTTTTATTTATAGCTTATTTCTCAGTTCCAGCACCCTTCCTATCCAAGTACAAATCAGTCCTTCCCACATCCAAAGTGTGTGGGGATGACGAATGACACTGAGTCATTGCCTAGCTCCCTGTGAGGTAAACACAGTAAAAGTACGTTACACTAACTTCTAGTCTATGATAGAAGCAAATCTCCAGCTTCATTTTTTTTTTATCATGGTAAAATATACATTACATAAAAGTTACCATTTATTTTTTTAGATTTTAAAAAATTTTATTTTTGACGAATAAAAATGTATATATTTGCAATATACAACATGATGTTTCGATATATGTGTACACTGTGAAATGATTACCATAATCAAACTAATTAACATATGTTACCTCCCATAGGTACCTTTTTGTCCGTTCGTACCGTTATTATTTTTTTAACATCTTTATTGGAGTATAATTGCTTTACATTTTTGTGTTAGTTTCTGCTGTATAACAAAGTGAATCAGCTATATGGATACATATATCCCCACATCCCCTCCCTCTTGCGCCTCCTTCCCACCCTCCCTCTCCCGCCCCTCTAGGCGGTCACAAAGCACCGAGCTGATCTCCCTGTGCTATGCGGCTGCTTCCCACTAGCTATCTATTTTACATTTGGTAGTGTATATATGTCAGTGCTACTCTCTCACTTCATCCCAGCTCACCCTTCTCCCCCACCGTGTCCTCAAGTCCATTCTCTACAACTGTGTCATAATTCCTATTCTGCCCCTAGGTTCATAGATGAATAAATATATGTAGATGTGTATCAGTGGGCATTTCTTGAGTGTTTCAATGCATGTGGAACAGCTCTCTATGCCAAAGGGCGTGGAGGGGAGAGGTGGGGAACGCGGGGGTGGAGGATGGCAGGAGATCCCGGTGTGGTTCACAAGCTCCAGCAAGCAGATTTCTTGACTCAAAACTCAGAAGAGAGAAACCTGTACAATTAAAATCCACAGACAGGAGGGATGTTTGCAAATATACCACCATAAAGTCAAATACAAAAGTATGTTTCAGTGACAAAAAAAATAAAATATATGCATTATATATTGGCCATAACTCAAGGCTAGATGCCAGCTAAAATGCAGCTGCCTGTCTTGTTTTAGCCTTTGCCTATATAGAATACATATGTTTCTGTCTTCATTTTCAAAGATGTCAGTGCTAATTTAGCCACTCAACACACAGCAATGAGAGGTAAGTGATTATTTAAAAATCATTTTAAGTAGCTTATAAGGCAACTATTGAGTTATTCATTATGAAAAAACTCATTCACATTTATACACAAATGGAAAGAATTGCATTTCAGACCTAACATTGCTCTTAGTTCTTATTCATTTTAGAAGGTCTTCAGTGTTATGCTTGGGTTGTAGCATCAGGCATCTTTAGCTCTTGAGGGGGGCTGAACTTTAAACATGTCTGGAAATTTTTTTTCAAGCCATACTGTGCACATAACTGACAGGTAAGTTGCTAAAAAAATATTGTTGGTACTGTAAGTAATTTTAATTACAAAGTATTTCTAAGATGATGGAATTTGGATAAGTGTTTTTAGAATTCTTCCTATGTCTTTAGAGATAGAAAGGATACCTTCATGGAGCTATAATTGATGAGAGGAGACTAAAAGGGATGAGATATTTTTGATTATTTTGTATAATTCAATATTATATGCCATATTATATGATAAAGAACTATAGATATAAAAATATACAGGAGAGAGATGAGTAAGCTGAATTAATCAGAGGAGTCTTCATGTGGACCTTACAGCTTGAGTTGGATATGGTACCCTGAGGATAAAGGGGAGGGAAAACTAGACAGGGCATGTGACTAATTTCTCATTCATAGTAGTGTGGGAAGGAGTGTGTACCATGCGTACCGTGTTGTCCCATTAAGATTAGAGGGTGTGTGTGGTTGGGAGACCTGGGAATATGATAGGATACGTAGGGTAGGGCAAGACTACAGAGAACTAGAAAATCGCCCGTAAGAGACTTGTTGGAGGCACTGGAAAGCCATGCCAGTAAGCATATCAGCTGAGATGCTTTGAGCTGCAAATAACGGAAAACTTCACTTATATGGCTTTAACAGAGAGAAAAATATATTATGACTTCACACAGAAGTCTGCATGTAAAACCTGGGTTGGCACTTTTCCCTATGTCATTCTCTGACGGGTTGTCCTGAGACTAGCTCTCCTCATGGTCACAAGATAGCTGCTCCAGTTCCACACATCACATCCAAACACAACAATGTCTAGATGACAAAGATAGGGCATCCCACTCTGAATGGCTTTTCTTTAATCAAAGATATAAACCTTTTTCTAAATCTGCCTTAGACCTTTGTCCTTTCTGTTGGTCAGAATTGTATCACATGTGTATGCTTAAGGCAATTGCTGGCAGAAGGAATGCAACCCCATGAGACAGGGGCTGGAACCATCTTCCTTGAAACTGAGGGTTAAATAGAGGAAAGTGGGTCCCTGAAAAAAATTTGAATTCTCTTAGGAGAGAGGAAGGGGTATTGATTACTGGCAAGGCAAATCCAATTTTACGTTGCTAGATGTTTATATGCTCTGGGCTCCCTCTTTAAGAGTAGGTATATAAAGTTATGAATACAAAATTAGGAACAAAAATAAATAAATAAAATAATAACATTTAAAATAACTGCTTGGCACATCCCTATGAAACATTTTCTTTAAAACCCTCTTCACCTGACAATGATTTTATATAATTTTTACAGTGATGATAGAAAGATAACTCAGTCTTTTCCCAATGTGGTAGATCAAAATATTTTTAAAATTGGTAGTTTTTAAAAATGTCTTTCAGCTTGACAACTTGCTATTAGTAATGCCACTAAAGATTTAGGATTGTTGCTAAAACTGAAGACACTGCCACCCATTTCTTTCATAAATGAAATGTAAGGTCTCAGGGTATTTCAAGCTCTCTTATGTGTTGTCCTGTGCCTAGTGTGTTGACTAATCTTTTATTCATGACACTCATAAAGCACTTAGTTGCCAATGTCCCCACTCTAATGTATGTTGTGAGTTTTGTGCTGAATTTGTTGGTGTCAGTATTTTGTGCCAAATGATTAAGAAATTAAAATTGTTTCCCATGTGTTCCCATGATTTGAATTATTAATCAAATCATCAAATAATCCAAAAGTCTACTGGTAACCTTTATTCACAATTTATATTTTCTTTTTAATGTATTACAGCTTTAAAAAAAACTCTCTGGATGTAATCCAAATGGTTCTTAAACCTCACTATTTGCTTTAAGCCAATGTGGGTTTACCTTGCAGTGAACCACATAAACATAGTCTACTAAAACCAGACTGAATGTATCCCCAACTTCACTTCCCCTTATCAGTACACCATAAACTACCCACAGACACCCTGCCACCATTCAACAGGGGGGGAAGTGTGAGGGAGGGAAACTGGGGTGGAAAATGACAGTGGTCACACCCAATTGTGGTGAAAATATCTTACACACATATGTAACTTTGAAAGTGAGATGCTTGCTTTTTCCCGGGCTTTGGAAGGGAGCCCAGCCCAGTGAGTGGCCTGGGAGTTTTCAGCTTCAGTGGCTTCACGGTAATGGTAAGTCTACCTCAGGGCTCCTGGGTAGACAACCGCCAGGGTCTGCTCTCCTGATGCAAGGAGAGTCAGAAATCTTTAGGGGCAGTGAAGTGAGCAGAGCCTGGAATCTGTAGGAACCAAGGGATGTAGGGACCAAGCCAGAGCAGGGTTCCAGGAGGACCTAGACTTGGGAGTGGCAGTGGGTGTGTGGAATAGAGATGGGAGGCAGCAGACTCCAGAGGCAAATGCTACAATGTCTGGGGAGTTAGCAGATGTGGCAGATGAGATCCATCAGTGATACATCTCAGATTGTCAAGACTGAGTAACAGGGAAGAAAAAATCCGACTTCATATTGGATCCATTTCTTTTACTTTAACCTTTGTATTCTATTGCCTTTGCTACAAGTTAATCTCTAAAGGGACGTTGCCTATAAACTTAAATTATACGTAATGGGGAGAGGTGGGGCGGACAGATTCGGAGGTTGGGATTAACATATACACGCTACTATACCTAAAATAGATGATCAACAAGGACCTACTGTATAGCACAGGAAACCCTACTCAATACTCTGTAATAACCTATATGGGAAAAGAATCTAAAAAAGAGTAGATATGTATGTGTATAACTAATTCACACACACACAAATAATGGCCCACCTCTGGGAAATCTGCCTCCCATGTAATGAGCACTAAGCTAAAATGCCTTTGTTTAGCTCACAGGAGACCTCCCGACCAGGCCCACCTAGGAGTGGCTGCAGGAAAGAAGAAATTAGCGCATCCCCTCTGGAGTCTGACCGGAACCAGGACTTTACCCTCTCCCCTTTTAGTATAAAAGAAGCCTGAATTCTAACTCAGGGAAGATGGTTCTTTAGGACATTAGTTCACCATCTTCTTGGTCTGCTGGCTTTCCGAATAAAGTCGCTATTCCTCGTCCCAACACCTCATCTCTCGATTGATTGGCTTGTTGTGCAACGAGCAGTATGAGCTTGGACTCAGTTACAGCTGGATCAGCAGGAAGATGGGCATCACTGGTGGGCACAAACAGGTTGGAAGAGTGGGATTGTCACGTCGTGTAACAGGGCACAAGGTGACTTAGTTAACCTGGTCAGGAGGGGTTGAGACCTGAAGCTAGCTGGGCCCCCTGCAGATGTTGGAGGGCGGTTTAGTGCAAAAAGTGACTTACTTGGGGTTATTCCTTAGAGTGTGGCAAAGTTGGAAAGGACCCCAGTTTTTCTGACTCCAGTTCTTTTCTTTACCCCAGGCTGCTTCCCAAATAAAATCTTTGCCTCACGCTAAGCATTCCATGCTGGAAGAAAGCATTCATTCTTGCTAAGGAGAGCCTTCCTGGGAGGTGGCTCATGGTGGGTGGCTCTTCTTACTGATGATTTTATCAGTCGTAGGGAATCCGTGCTGGGCGCTAAGAGCATCCATAAGACAGGGGAGGGACTGAGAAACCTGTTGTGTTACATCTTTCTCAGTTTTCTCCCCTCTGCCTCCCACGGACCCCCGGTACCGGTGCCAAAATACGCATTCTAGTGCCTTGAAGCAAAAGTAGTTCTTCTGCCAGAACAGGACTCTGACACTAAACTTTGTTTTTCCCCCTCTAAAAACCCTTTATAAAATTTTCACCACACAAAAGTTGAAGCGTTTTAGTCACTTGAAGCAGTTCAGTGATAATTTTGGATGCAGTCTTTTAAAGGGAATATTCATTCGACAGATACTTTTCAAATGCTGCAATGTGACAGACAGTACACCTGACACTAGTGCAAACACAGTCACTGTTCCTGCCATCCTGGAGACTCTGGTCAAATAAATCACGAACAAATGTAAAACTGCAGCAATCAGCTAAAGGAGAGGCACATACTTGGCTGATATCCAGCCACTATGCACTTGAACTGCTGTATCAGTGTTAAGGTACTTAAGTGCATCCCCATTGATTGTGGTAGGTATTTTCCTCAGATGGCCACCATCCTTTCCTTCCCTCTGTACACAAGTGAGGCTCCACCCACCAAGAGGTGAAGTCTTTCCTCGTCCTTGAATTAGGCTGGCCTTGGGACTTGCCTTGGCCAGGAGAAGGCTTTGAAGGGATGCTATGAGACTTCTGAGCTAAGGCCTTAAGAGGACTGATGGTTTTTGCTTAAATTTACTCTTTTGGAAGCCATCTACCTTAGACCCAGTAACCTGAGACCATAGTGCTGTGAGGAAACCTAGCCATAGGGAGAGGTCACATGGAGACAGTGTTGCTCAACCAGGTCCCGGATCTTCAGGCATCCCAGCTAAGACACCAGACTTGTGAGTGAAGAAGCCATCTCAGACATTCCTACCCCAACACTTGGAGCAGAAAAGCCACCCAGATGAAACCAGCCCAGGTTGCAAAACTATGAGAAATAATAAATTATTGCTTTAAGTTATTAAGTTTTGGGCTGGCTTGTTACACAGCAGTAGATAATTAAAACACCAGTGTACCTGCTGCCTTGGGCCCCTTGAGTGCCCCCTCCCCTGTGGCAGATGCCCCACAAATCCTGTCTCCAGCACTCCCAGTACAGCTCCCCCATGAGTTAGCACTAGTCAGTTCCTGGCACAGAAGTAATCCTCCACAGTCGTCCCAGAGTCCATTCTGATAAGGCCCATGTTCTGTTGGCCAGTGTTGGCACAGTACCAGTAGATGTTCTGAATACCATCATTGGGTACACAGTGACAGTGGGATCATACAGTGGTGGTTTTTGACCTATTCAGAGGCCAGGGCAGGATTCTCTGAGGAAGTGACAGGCTGAAAGCTGAAGTATGTGAAGGTGTTAATTTTGTGATAAGGGAGAAGAGACATGACCTCAGAGAAAAGACGCAAGAGAGCTCTGCGGTGGGACAGAATATGGAAGAAAGAGGAACTGAACGAAACCCGGCGTGACTGCTGTTGACAGAGCGAGAGAGATGCGAGGGGGTCTGGACCTTGTAATGCTCCTCCCAGGGTACAGCTGATTGGACTAGAGTGTACCCTTCTCTAGGCTGGCCAATGACCAAGTAGAATACTGTATGCAAGGTGACTGGCTAGCCCAATCAGATCCTGTCTCTCAGAGAGTTCAAATCAAGTTGTACCAAGAGAGTCCATTGGTCAAGAGCAGTGTTACTGCTGAGCCACTGTAATGGCCTGCCACGTCTGGGGCAAGGGATGCTACTTTCCAGTTGAGGACTGATCTCTAGAGTTTCTATAAAGCAGAGACAACAGATGGTGAACTGCAGGCCAGGTGGTGTGGCCAGCACACCTTTTTTTCTGTCTGTCCACACAGGCTTGCCAGAACAACGTTGTATTATTAAATTACTTGTGAACATTAAAATATCAAAAGCTTTCAAGTAGAAAACTCTCAAATAATTGGGAATTTCTTGAATATTTATGCCACATCCCTGATGTCAACAATGGGTGGAGGTGAGTAGCAGCAGCTTGCTTTTGATGGAGTATGATTAGGGTCCACCAGTTTATAACACTTTCCAAAGCTCCCTGGGGTGTTCTCCCAACATGTGAGACCAGTGTTAGTTGCCATACATCATCTTACACAAGCCCTACTGCACACATTTTCATTACCCACCAGCCCCTAGAGGCAGTGGACGGGTGAGATCTGTTTTGTTTAGACACTACAGCTGCCATTGTAAACTGAAGACCCTTGATGTCCTCCTGGTTGTATGTGAGGTAAGGTTGCCAGATTTAGCAAACACACCAAAAAACCCAATAACAATGACAACACCAGAAGAACCAACTAAAACTGGGCACCCGGTTAAATTTGAATTTCAGATAAGCAACAATGGTTTTTAGTATAAGTGTGTCCCCAATTTTCTCTGGCAATGCTAGGCATGAGGCAAAGACACATGGTGCATTCCCCATAAACACGTTTCCATCAACAGAGGCAACCTTGAGTGAGGCTCTGCTTCTTGCAGCTGAAGTGCCACACAGCACATGTGTCAATGAGCAGCCCATTCCATGAAGATTGACTCAGAGGGGTGATCAGACTTAGGGACTCAGAGGCTGGGGGAGGGAAGTCTGCTAACCAGAGGCTGTGGTGAGACTGAGGTTTGAAGTAACAAGGGTCTCCGCTGGAATGTGGAGGCTGTACAGGAAATCTGTTTCTCTATTCACAGCACTTCTGACACCAAATGTGGAGGTTTTCCCCACTAAGCAATTTTCCACTTTCCTGTGGGCACCAACTGGGTGTCCTACAATTTAATTCAATTCTGACACTAACTACCCAGAGTTAGCACAGACCCTACAGTTTAAGGGCTTAGTTCCACGAGACTGTCCCCACTTTAGATACCAATCCAAAGTACTGGGTTCCCAGGTTACCCACACCTCTGACTTGGCAGCAAATCGGTGTTCCCATGACCCCTCCTTAGGTTTGATAATTTACTAAAATGGTTCACAGAATTCAGGAAAATACTTAACTTGCTGTTTCCAGTTTATTATGAAGGTTATTGTAAAGGATACAAATGAACAGGCAGATGAAGAGGTACACAGGGTGAGGTTCGGATGCGTCATTAGTGCATTAGCTCATTAGGAGCTTCTGTCCCCAAATGCGCCACCCTCCCAGCCTGCAGATGTGTTCACCAACCTTGAAGCTCGCCAAGTCCCTGCATTTAGGGATTTTATGGAGGGTCCATTACGTGGGCATGATTAATTAAATCATTGGCCATTGGTGACTAACTCAATTCCCTGCACTTATCCCCTCCCCAGTGGTTGGGGATGGTGGGGCTGAAAGTTCCAATCCTCTCATCTCCTGGTTGGTTCCTCTGGCACCAGACCCTATTATCCAAGTGGGGTTTTGCATAAACTCAGGTAAGGTTGAAAGGGGCTTATTGTGAATGACAAAAGACGCTCTTCTCGCCTTTATCATTCAGGAAATTCCAAGGGTTTTAAAAGCTCTGTGGCAGGAACCTGGGATAAAGACCAAACACACATTTCTTATTGTACCACAATATTACAGCTGGAAGGGAGAGGATGTGACAAGGTGACCGGTTTTGAAAGAAGAATCAAGAGTGAAGAAGCCATCTCCAGGGCACCAGTGCCCTGGAGTTTTATTTCCAAGGAAGTTGGGAGGGGGAGCTGCTCTGAAGAGAAAAGCAATACCTTTTATAGATGTGCAGATTCTGAGGCACTGTCAAGTGGAAAAGTCCAGTAAGTGGTTGAAAAGTCCATTAAAAACGAAAGCAACTAGTATTTACTTTGTACTTACTAAATATTTCCTGTTTGAAGAACTTTATACGTATTAATTTGTTAAATCCTCCTAAAGATTTTATGAGAGAGACACTATTATTTTTCCCACTGTATTGATTGGGAAACAGAGTAACAGAGAAGTTCCGTAACTGGTCTAAAGTCACACAGCTAGCGATGTGCCATCCCAGCTGCCCCTCAATGCCTTTGCCATGCTTCCTCCCAACCTAGACCCAGGGGAGTCTAAGGTCCTCAGCTCCCCTTTAAGGTTATCAAATCAATCTAGAGCTGAGTCTCTAGAGCTGTCAGTAGAATATTAATTAATTAAAAACTTGGAAAGGGAAATATACCATTAAAACCAGACATCCAAAATTAAATTATATTTGCATATACAAAGAATCAAAATGGGTACATGGCCACGTGGCACATTTATTTTGTGTCCTCTGATTAGGACGCTTTAATTTTACCATTGTCATCTCAGTATTTAGGATTTAGTAAGGCCATAGGTGGAGACAGTAGCAAGATGAATCATGAATCCTAATACCGTGCCTTTGAAGAACCTCTCAAACATGATTAAAATTATTGGCAATAATATGTTAATTAACAAATTAATACTAGCTTTGTAATGTGAATGCGTGGCAATATTATTTTACAGGTGACTGAAAATAAGCTGCTAGCAGGTAGCTCCATTTCCTTCTTCTTTAAAAATAGTGTTTATTCTGTGTATAATAGTAATGCACTTCATTAATCAGTTTAACTTAGGGTGTGTATTCTTGCTGGACTGAAAATTATTTTGTCTTTTTGGAAAGTATTGTTAAATCTATGTTCTGAGATTAATAGCTGGCATTGTTCCCTTGTTCTGGAAACAGTTTGAAAGAGAATGTTTCATCCCTGAAGTCAGAGGCTGGTTCCAGATTTCAGCCTTCAGCCACAGAAGATCTACTGGCAGAGAGAAATTGGAGAGATGGGAAATTGCATCCATGGAGATGTAATGGGGTCGCAACTAGGGTAGCAGATTTAGGACACAGGTGGACAGCTGCCTCTCCTGACCAAGCCAGCAACTGTGCTTCCAACTTCATAACAGAAAATGGAGATGTGGGAAAGAAAAACATCTTTATTCTTGCACATGTTTTGGCCTATTGCTGACTCTGCCATAGGCCATTTGGGATATGAGAGTGACCTCAGTGTGTGTGCAGCCTGGCTCTTTTTAACACTGTGTACTTCTCTTGATCATAAGTAAACTTGGAAAAAGTGACAGGCTGGAGAAATCAATTCAGGACCACTGTATAGCGACACTGAGCAATGAGGCATCCCCAAATCTCCCCAGTAACTCACTGCTGACACTGTGGGAACACATGTTTATTGACAACGGGGCTGGGGTGCTTTGGGTTGGATTGAAGGCAGAGGCTCTCAGTGCCCACCAAGAGGACACTGGGCCCAGGGCTCTGGGCTGTTGAGCCATTGTAGGGTAACTGACTCATGATTCTCATGGGGACATTGGCAAAATCTTTGTGAACTACATAGGCGTGAGGTAGATGAAACTGACTAATTAATATAACGTGGCCCAGCCTCAGAGCTGTGGAAATGAGAATGCCGGGGAGAAATTCTGTGGCAGTTTTGCTGAAGGAAGGGTGTATGTGGGTTTGTGTGTGTGTGTTTAAGAACCCTTATCCCAAACTGCTAAGTGGCTTTGACTACTTATACCAGAATTCCTTTCCGTTTCTGTTCTAATGGCATTTTCATCTCCTCACCACCCATTTTCTCTCATTCCTGAATGTCAATAGTGATTTCAGGTTCTGGCTCAAGGTGGAAAAGTAGGAGGCTCCTGAACTCACCTCCGAGGAACACAGTGAATCTACAGCTACAAAAGAACAACTCCCTCTGGAAGAAATGCAGAAACCAACTGATCTATGTCTACACATCAGGAGAACAAGAAAAAACCCCCCTCACAATGGGTGGGAGAGACTGAGATACAACCTCAGCACAAACCCCACCCTCGGTGCTCTGACACATGCCAGCGGGAACTCCTCACTCCCAGCTTCTCCCTGAGGAGCAAAGGGCTTGAACCCCACATCTAGCACCCCAGCTTTCAAGACTTCCACCTGATAGATGGGTCCCCAAAACATCCAGCTTCGAAAGCCAATAGCACTTGTGTCCACAAGACACTCCATCCCCCAACAGTGATTTTTAACTTGATTCTTTTACCATTCTTGACACATGATTTTTTCTAAACCTAGGAAAAAGGGGGAAACTCCTTGGAGACTGATGTGGACACTTGACCAAAATGAATCCTATAACTAAAAACAGTAATAGTTCATATTCTTTAAAGAGGTAGAAAACTGGCTCATTTTATGCACATTCTCCTATTGGCCGCTTGGAATAAAGTTAAAACCTTTTGAATAGGTCACCTGAATGCATTTTCTCTTGTAAGTAGGTCTAAGCAATAACAGATTGGACTTTTTCTTTCCCTGTTTCCTTGACATCACTATGTGATGTTGCTTGTCAGAAGTCCAGATACAAAATGAGGTGTGAGATTGCATGTGTGTGTGTGTGTGTGCATATGGAACCAGTTTTCCTCTCAGTGGCCCACACATGAGTGGAGCCCATGCATCCTTCCTGGTTGTGCAGCTCCAAGTACACAGGCAATGACGCGAGCCCAAAGCTGTGCTGCTTGGCCTAGAATGGAAATTCTCCTGCAGACTCCTCCAACTTCTCTTCTGGTGATGGCTTAAGAATGAAGATGAAGACAGGAAGTAAGGCTCTTCAGAAATGAAAGGTCTAAGTCAAGCTTCTTATTTAGGAAAACTTATGTAGACTTGATAACTTCCTCAATGATTCACACCACGGGGGGTTCTGCTGACTGTATTGTACTCTCAGCAGCCGTGAATGCAGTGAAGGCCAGGATTTTAATTCGAACAAAAATAGTTTGCTTTTATTTTTCCCGCATGGGAATGAGGACGGGGTTGAGGCAGAATAAATCTATTTGCAAGTTCTTCCAATGAAAGTTATTAAGCAATTGATTTATTTTATATTCAGCCTCTTGAGTATTTAAAAAAATCCAAGCCATTTATGTTTATTTTTACTTAGGAATTAGTCTAAGAAAATAGTGTGAGTGAAATATTTCACTCTGTCCTGTCTAACAGTTTTACAAGCAAATTTTGTTAAATGATAGAGAATGCATGTAAGGGAAAACATTAAAAAGTGCTAGTGAAAAAGAGGCAAAAATGTATATATTCTTAGTAAAAACTGCTAAACTAGCTTTATAGATATAAGCTGTAATCACTAAATGGCAAATAGTAGATTTAATTTTTGCTTGGTAGCACATATAGGACCATAATAATTACTGCCCAAAAGTACTAGGATGTATCTGTTATATGACATTCTTCAGTGGAGTAATGCTAGGGGCTTTCTGCAGCCCTTCTCAGTAAACAGAGCCTTGCTGGATAAGTGATCACTTGAAGCATCTGTTCTAAGTTATATGTGCCTCAGTAACTTCTTGGTGTTTGGTTGTTTTGCAGGGGAATGAATGTCTTCACTTTTTATTTTTCCTCAGAGACAGAGGGAGAGATGGGGATGTTCGGTGAGCACATCCCAATCACCTGTGGTGCTTTCTAAACTCCATTCTCTCCCTGACAGATTGTAATATTGTAGAGCCTGTCATCCCTTTAAGGGGTACCCTATTGTCTATCAACCCCAAACCTCACCCAGAGTCAGCTGCTTGACTGAGAGAGTGTATCTTATCCCTCAGGTGTTTTAGACAGGAAAAACTGTTTGCGAAAAATTAGTATTTCTGAGAGGATTTTTATTTCCAGAAATAGGGGTGTATCCCATCACCAAATATCATATGCTAGTCAATCAAGATATACTGTTATGCATCTTTAATCAGCTGTGGCTTCCAAATAATTCATATTTGAATATTTAGGTGAGCAGGCAAGGTCTTTGCAGAGTTTTTTTTGAGCACGGACTGGATGACTTTGCTTAAAGGTCACCATGAGAACTGTTTCAGGCAAGGAAGCTTCAAAGCTCTACTCCTGAACCATGGTAGAAAGAAGAGGCTGTAAGGGCGATTTCTCTCTTTTTTTTTTTTTTTTTGCATTACACGGGCCTCTCACTGTTGTGGCCTCTCCCGTTGTGGAGCACAGGCTCCAGACGCGCAGGCTTAGCGGCCACGGCTCACAGGCCCAGCCGCTCTGCGGCATGTGGGATCTTCCTGGATCAGGGCACGAACCCGTGTCCCCTGCATCGGCAGGCGGACTCTCAACCACTGTGCCACCAGGGAAGCCCAGCCAATTTCTCTTTTGAACCCACTTTTGAACATTTTGTTTTCATCTAAAAGATTGTTTGTGATGGCACCAAATCCCAGCAGTCATGAGAGAGCTATGTCCTACTGTCAGATCCACCACTTTGAATAATGATCTATCAGCTTTGGAGATTTGCACTTCTGAGATGAGAGCCAGCTGTGGGCAGAAGGAACCTCCTCCACCCCATGTTCCAACATTCCCACAGAAATGAATATGCTTTTAATTGAGCCAGCTCAGACACAGAGGAGTCAACACTGGAGCATTTATCTGAAAAGGAAACCCTCCCAAAATCCTAATGCATCTTGAAAAAGCTTCTAAAAATCTAGACATGATTGCCGTGTAAAGGCCTGCACACGAAATGCGGTTGGAAGGTTGATGGTCCAGACTCGAAGAGCCTAAATCCAGTTGTGGTTTTTGTTGAACTTTGATCTGGCTCCCTGACATATGGCATCATTCCTGGTCCCGTACAGGAGACAGACTCCATCTGTGGGAGACAGCAGGCAGGGCCGGCTTCTTGGAGGAGGTGGCAGTTCCTGGATGCAATTCAGTATCTCCAGAACATAGCACACATTAAGGGGCAGGAAAGCACTTCTAGACACTTCCTTTTTGGGCTTTTGTTCCTTAAATCTTAAGTTTGATTCACCTCCACTTATAAAACTTACAAAGAAGGATAATTTAGATTCAGTGAAGACATTTTTTGCCCATCATTTTTCTCCTTCAAATGGGAAATAAAGTAGTTTCGGGAGGCATTTGAAGCAGGCTATCAGGACTTGTCCCCCACCTACTGCATCCCGCTTGTGTCCTATACCTATGGAGTGCTATGTGGAAAAGGCCTTCTATTTTCTATGTAACTGAAACAAAAGGAAAGGAAAGGAAAACAACCCAACTGCCAATTCCATTTCAGTCAACAGAACTTGAGAAGTCAATGTTTGAGTAATACTTGGCTGAGTAAATCCGTGCCCACACACCAAGCTGGAGGACGGTGGGGAGACGGAGTGAAAGTGAGGCATGAACCTCAAAATCCAGTCAGTATTCCTGCTTTGCACCTGCCCCTTGGTCAAGGACAGACTCTCTGCTCGGCCTTTCTCTCCACCTGCCCTACTGAGGCCAGCTTCTCGTTCTGCCCATGACTAGGTGGCTGCAGAGTTACTCAGCGAGCCTCAGCATCTTCATCCGTGAAGAAATGACTTCACGGGGCTGCTGTGGGACGTAAAGAGGACAGTGAATGTGATGGTCTCAGCACAGTGACTGCACTAAATAAAGGCTCAACAAAATGTCAGTGCCTACATCCTTAGGTAAAGGAGACTGTAAACCTGGGGTACCAGAACACATTATACGTAGCAGCAACGATAATTGATCTCGTGAACATTTTAATATAGAGACACAGACAAGTTCTGTGAAGACTAAGAGATGGGCTGGAAGATTAGAAGTGGAGAATGTTTGTATTTTCGCAAAAAAAGGTAGATCCTGAAAAGGTAAATCCTGGGCAAGAATGCAATGGATCATTACACGGATGGGCTGTGACCATCTAGAAGAGGAAGCAGCATTACGGGAATCTGCAAGTGCTGGCTAAGGTCACGTGTATCCAGGATGCAGTCCCTCATGGTTTTTTTTAAAGCCAAAATGGGCAGAATGGAAAAATGATTACTTCAAAGGTTAGAAATGTTTTATTTTACCAGAGAGGAAGACTTGAATTCAAGCCTTTGAGACCAGCATGCTTTTTTTTTTTTAAATTATTTTTTGGGAGTGTAGTTGATTTACAATGCTGTGTTAGTTTCAGGTGTACAGCAAAGTGAATCCGTTATACGTAAACATATATCCACTCTTTTTTTTAGAGTCTTTTCCCATATAGGCCATTACAGGCTTTCTTTTTTTAAAAATGTATGTATACATGTATGTGTGTATTTAATTCTGGGAAAGGATTATAATGGGTTATTAATTTTAAACTCCATGAAAATAGGCAGTATTCCTGGTTCCTAGAACAGTACCTGTGACAAATGACTATTTGTTGAATGAATGAATGAATGAATGAATGTGTAATGAATCAGTAAGCAAATACCCACCCAACCACTGCTGGGAAAAACTGGGGAGTAAACAGAATGAGGTTTTATTTTTATTTGTTAGGTTTGTTTTTGGCAACACATATTGCATGCTTTAGCTGGGTTTCTTTGGGAGAATTTGTGTGTGTGCACTGCAAACGGCTGTCTGTTCTATGAAATTGTGTGCGTTCTTTGTGGAGTGACTGTGTTTCCGGGAGACTCAGACCTGACATGGTGAGGACTTTGGGAAGTTTGTGGAGTATGTCCTTCACTTTGTGGGGAAGGATCTATACCAACCAGCTGGTCTACACTTGGGCATATGTAAAAATGACCAACCCCTAACATACTGAAGTTAGACCAGTATTATTAGCAATCACTAGGTGTCCTTGGGCCTCGAGGGAGCAGTAACGCAATGGAGACCCTCACTGTCAACCCTTCTGAGAGTACGTGCTCTTTGTCTTGGGATGGAGAGCTGGGCCATAGAAGGAGGACTCTCTCGGCCTCTCTCTGTCTCTGTCTCTCTCTCTGTCCTCTTTTTTCTCAGGGACTTTGTGGTAAAAGTCTGCACTCCAGAAAGAAGGGAGGACAGCTGGATTTTGTGACATGGTGGCAAGCCAGGAGACAGGAAAGGGGACTGAGTAGGATGAACTTGTGGGCTCGACTATTAAGCAAATTTAACTATTAAACAAGGTCATTATAAAGTACTTCCCATAAAGTATTTCCATGACTAGTCAGGCTTTTGGAAAATGAATCCAACAGATCGTGATAATCTCAGTCACTCAGCTGGGTGATCGGGTTGTGAAAAAGTATTGAATGTTTTTCGAAGTAAAAGGTCCTATGCCACTTGAATCTCCTTTCTCACCATAAATCTCTCCTCTTGCTGCCAGTGACTCTCAGGTTAAAGAGCCTTGATTTTCGTCATCTTTTATCGTGTCTACATTGCCCCCCTTGTTAAGAGAACAGAATTATGTCTCCCAGGTCTTCCTTTACTTGCCCCAATAAGTGGACAATTCTGTTGTAGATAATATGGAAAAGGAAAGCAATAGGATCTGATACATCTTAATAAAGGACCAATTGTCTGTGCCAGGCACTTTGCATATCTTACTGTATTTGTTCTTCTTGGCAATTGTGCCACACGAATGTTATTAACTCCAATTTACAGAGGTGAAAACCAAGGCACAGAAAGGCTAAGTTGCTTGCCTGGCCTCACCTAGGGAATGAAAAACAACCCAGGCATTGAACCTAGAATTACCTGGCTCCAGAATTCCTGCTGTTTCTTTCATGACGCCTCCCTGTGCTAGACTTCTGGGGCACTTTTCCATGTCCTCTGGATAGATATACAGATGTGCAGGTGGCATCAGTGTTACCGAATCAGGTTCGTTTGCCCGATGCACAGCAAACCCAAAATCTGAGATGCTGAGTTTTGCAGTAAAGAGAGGGTTTATTCACAAGGCAGCCAAGCAAGGACATGAGAGAACAAGTCTCAGATCTGCTTCCCCAAAGGTGAGGGGCTTGAGACATTTATGGGATAAAGAAGCAGGATGGTCTTAGTGGTGGGGAAAGGTGATGGGGGTAGGGAAAAGGTGAAGTTAATCCGTGCTCTGTGCAGCCCTATCTGAGTTACAGGCTTCTTCATGGGATGTAGGTTAAAATATGGAGGCTTAGCATGATATGAGGGTGGAGTTTGGGGCCCTCTGACATCAAAAGGTCATTCTCTGGATACCTGAGCAGGCCCAGTTTTAGGGTCTCAACCAGTCTTAGTCAGCTCAGGCTGGATCTAGACACAGCCGACTCTAAGTTCCTGGAAAACAACTCTGGCAAACATCTTATTGTTTAGGCTATGTGAAGGTTGGAGGGTGTGCAATTTGTAACAAAATAATTAACGCCAGTAATTAACGGGAGCTTGCTCAGTGAAGGCTGGATACAAGCAGAGGGATTTTTTTTAAACAGCTTTATTGGAGTATAATTGCTTTACAATGTTGTGTTAGTTTCTGCTTTATAACAAAGTGAATCAGCTATACATAAACATATATCCCCATATCTCCTCCCTCTTGCGTCTCCCTCCCACCCTCCCTATCCCTCCCCTCTAGGTGGCCACAAAGCACCGAGCTGATCTCCCTGTGCTAGGCGGTTGCTTCCCACTAGCTCTCTGTTTTACATTTGGTCGCGTATGTATGTCCATGCCACTCTCTCACTTCGTCCCAGCTTACCCTTCCCCCTCCCCGTGTCAAGCAGAGGGATTTTTAACACACTTTAAAATAAGCTCAAGAATTTCTGTGAGTCACCAGTTTCTGTTAACCCTATGAGCACGGTTTCATCAGGAGCAGGACAGATGTGTAGACCTGCAGGTAGCATGTGGGGTTGGGGTGCCATCTTGGTGAATAATCTCTTGCCCTTTTTCTGATTCTGCCTGCCCCCAGCTTCCCCAGCCCCGTCAACAATCTCCTGACGCTGAAAGAAGTCACAACAAGGGATCTGTCACTTGAGATCAAACTGGTGATCCATCCAGCTCAGTTTCCTGCCTCTTGAGTTTGGCTGAGTCATGACACTTGAGCAGGAGTCAGACGCTGGGCAGCCCCCAAGGCGAGCAAACAATATTGCTGGTGTAAGTGGGAGGAAAACATCGCAGCCGACCTCAGACCCGTGTGTGCCCCAAAGCAGGAGATTTAATGAAGCAAGTGGCCAGGTGAGGTCACAGACCAAATTCCAGGCATGTTTTGCCTACCCCGGCTTGAAGGGCCTCCTTGCAACTCTCTGTCAGATTTATAGACACATCTGAATCTCATTTTTAAAATTCCAGACTCTGGGCTTTGATATATTTCTTTCTAATACTTTTCTGCTGTGGCCTGAACACTCGCATCTCCCTTGCAATTAAGATTAACAGAAGAGGAAAATTTAAAATGATCTTTAAAATTATTTTAATAACATTTATAAAGTTGGTGTCTTAGGGTACACAAAGAGAAGTGGTAATTTGTTTTGAAATGTTTTCTTACTTCACATGGAGTTGGTTTATATCCACTACCCTGACTTTCATATTATCTTTAAATTATTTCCCTAGCTCTTAAGCATGCTGACTGCTTCTACAAGCCATAGAGATTAGACGTGCTAACCCGGGCCTTGTTCACCAACAAGGCAAGTCAAAGTGCCATTTCAGTGGCCGGGCTGGCAGATTCTAGGTCAGAGGGTGGAAGGGCCCTGAGTCCCAGGGGGCTCTCAGCTCTGGTTCTGAGAATGACGCCCTGGCAAGTGCAACTGGAAGAGTCTTGAGCCAAGCGCCAAGTCAGACGTGCGGGCTTGTGTGGCTATCGAAGGGCCAGACTCCAAGGCCCCAAGGCTGTGGGGATGAAAGGTTCATGCCTCAGGTCTCTAAGGCAACCAGGCAGCGGCTGCCCCCTTGTGTCTGCAGTGGTTCCCCCATGATGGACACCAGGCTGAGCTGTATACATACCAGAGACTCTTGCAATGCGTGTGTCTCACGAGGCCAGAAAACTTGATACCGACGTTGCCATGGTGGGATCACGTCTTCTTTCCCCCCGACTTTCCCCCTACTTCTTTCTTGTCTAGTATGTGAATTTGGGTTTATTTATTTCACATCTTTTTTTCGCTCATTATTTTCCTTTTCTTTGTGCGGCTGAATTAAGTCTGGCCACAAGAGTTATGCAGAATTAGCCAAAAAAAAAGAGCAATACCCCCCTTTCCTCTTTGTCCTTCTTGCCTTTTCCAGGAACATAAAAAATGCATCATGACTAGAACTTTTCTCAGATGACCAGAGTCCCAATACAATGGCCGAATTTCCGAGGGATCCTCTGAATGATTCCATGTTCCGGCACTTCTTGGAGAGTCGATACCATGCTCCCAGACTATCATGGCCTGTGTATCTGGAATGTGAGCCCAGAGGTAGCCCAGCTGGTTGAGGAGAAGAAGATTCGTGTTAGGAGTGGTTGTCAAGAGTTCAAGTTGATGACATTGGCATTTTTCTTCGGAAAGTTGCAGAGCACTGACATGAAAATATCCTCCCTGTTAATTAAGAGTTTTCACAGAACAGGGGTAAGGAACGTTAACGAGCATCACGGCACCCTGGTTGCTGAATTAATGACTGAGTGAAGGAGTCCCACAGCCTGGGCTTATTGGCCATTAGGCATCTCTGAGCTGGCAGGAGGGGCAAACTGACAAAAATCACTGTGGAAATGATTGAGTTTCTCAAACAGCCTGTGTTATTTTAATTAGATCGGGATATGGAGAACATGGTGCATTGATAGGCTGGAGAAATAATGAAGGTTGTTTCTTCTCCCCTCAGCTCTCTTCCACCCCCTTCAAATGAAGCAATTATTTCCCTGACCTCAGGAACTGCATTTCAAAGAGGTCTGAAGACAGGCTTAGGCCTGCTGCTCTGGTGAATTCTGCGCTACCCAATTACTGACCTCTGGAGTCAGCATTCCAAAGATTAGAGTCATTGGGAGTTTGCTTCACAGACTTACTTCTAATAATATACCTTCCGTGCAGACACCATTAACCTGCCTTTTCCAGTTAGCCAATAAGGTTTGTCTAGGGGTGAAATTGTTATCAGCTCTCAGGGGGTCAGGCCCCCAGCTCTAATGAGAAACAGAGGCATCTGCAAGGGAAAGTAATAAAAGCGCCCAGTGAGTAAATGCTGCTAGGGCGGAAGGCAAGGTGAGAAGTCGTTCTAAGTCTAGGGACCTAGAGGCCCAGTACCCCTTTGGTGCTGAAAGAATCCCAGATCATTCAGTCTCCCCAGCATCTGAAAGCTAGCCCTGATTTTCCCTGCCAGTTCTGTTCCTATAAGCTGGGCAGGTGATATTGTTGATACAGAGCTGGTTGAAAAGTTCCTGAGGACCCAGTGAATCTAACCCCCGGTCCCTATGCAACGTGCCACCCTTGGGAGGATTGAGAGGACAGTCACCTGTTTTCTGTAGGGCTTAGATCCCTCAGGGAACATCCACTGACCAAGGCTGACCTCAGACATAATTGCTGTTCTCTCCCTGGCGCCAGACTAGCCAAGAAGGCAGGCAGTTAGCCCGCCAAGAGCACAGGGTGTGAGAACGTCTGGGAGAGTGGAGTGTGAGCTGTGGAAACACCGGGGAGGGTCAGGGATGGGATGATGGTGGAAGGAAGCCTCTGGAAGCACCCATCTGAAGGAAGAGCAGAGCTGGTCACAAGGGGAGAGAGAAGTGTCCAGGCAGGGGGCAGAGTGTGACGGCAGGAGTGAAGGGAGACAGAGGGGGCTCTTCCAGGGTGGACACGGTGACTCCTTGGTATTTAGCACATAGTATATTTACATGACACATAGTAGGTGCTCAATAAATGCTGGCTGGATGAATTATTGAAGAAGGGGGGCAGGGCCTCAGTGGCCACCTTCCATAGTCTGGGCTTTACCCTAAGACACCTGGAAGCTGCTGAAAGGTTGTGAAGCTGATTCTGTTGCTCCTTGGACACCCCAAAGTTTCCTTCTTCCTCTGGGCTCTCTGTGTCCCTCCCCCTTCCCTTTCTCTCCATCCCTCAGCTTTTTCTACCCCTCTGTCCTTCCCCAGGCCCCTCGCCCCACCTGGAAGGGAAGTGTCACACCCCCAGGTCCTGTGGTTTGGGGGAATGCCCCAGGTTGTTAACATTCTCCAGCCAAGCCCCTCGAAGACAATCCTCTTTCCTATAGTGTCGCTTTGATATGTTCTTACGCTCAGGACATTTATTCAACATTATATGATTTTTACACCTGTTCTCTTGCCATTTACCACTCGTCCAAATATCCCAAGTAGTTCAGGGTGGTATTAGGGCAGTGGGATCAGTGAGAACACTTCTCAACGCTGTCACTAATGTGGGTAGGTCAGTTTTACTTCACCTACTCATTTTATAATGAAAGCAATGTTCCAAAGTTGTTTCTGACTTCATTGCAGGACTTTGTTCTCCTTCCCGTGATCAAGAGTCTATTCTTGTCACTTTTACAGCATTCACACCACATTTCTTCCATCTCTTAGGCTCCAAAAATCTCTAAGACTTAGAGGATGATTTTCCAACTGTGCCCCCGAGCAGGGGAGTTGGTCTGAGAGGATGAGATGGGGCTGAGGAAGGCAGGCTGCAGGCCCTCGCACCCTGCTTCAACCACAGTGACTGGGCATCACTCGGGTGCTGCCCTCAGCATGAGATCCCACTGGAATCGAGGGTTCCACAGTTGAGCAAAACTTGAGAACCCCTGCTCAAGAGAGTAGCTGGAGCCTGACTGCCTGGAAATGTGCAAGGAGCCACTACAAGTCAGTGCCACCAAGAGTGCATGGCCTGCAGCCATTGATCTGGAGGAAAAGTACTCACGAGGCTGGGAGCCTTGGGGTCACTGTGGCTGCTCTTGAAGGACCTGGGATCATTTATCACTTTTCTTTTGGGAATCCTTAAGACAAACTACCTAAGAGAGTTAAGAGATGAATCAAACGGAGGGAGGCAGACAGCATTTATTGATATCATCTAATTATCAGGCCCTGTGCTTTCTGGGAGTTACTTCACTTCCCTCTTTTAGAAACTGTAGGGAGAAGGTTTGGGGTAGATGAGAAACATTGATTCTAAGTCCAAGTAGTCCCGAATGGAGATCAGATGAGCCAGAAACAAAGTGACCCTATATTCCTTAATTTGCAGTGAGTGAATTGGAACAGTCAAGTTAGAAGCAATGTCTCCAAATGCTCTAACTTGTGCTTCGTAGGCTCATTCATAGTAGTCACCATGAAACTATGCTGTGCACATACTAGAATTGAGGGTCTCAGACTTTCCTCCATAAATATCACCTGGTAGCCTGATAAAAATAGACTTTCAGTTGCCACCTGCAGAGATATTGATTCCGTAGTTTTGGACCGGGGTCCAAGAATCGACGTTTTATTATGCAGGTGAGAATCACTTTTAGACTGTACAGCTAGGAAGGCAAAGTAACCATCCTTAAACCTGGGACCTGGCTTTCCAAGTTCATTTGCAACAGGAAAAGGTATGGTTGCTAATTAATTTGAAAACTGAGGTCACTGGATTGATCCCCTTTTGGTTATTCTGCATTAAGTGTGGCTGGACTTCTTCAAGATGGCCCAGGATCATCTGCATTTATGTTAGTGTAAAAGAAATGTTCTTCTTTCTTTTTTCTTGTAGGTTTCTTATAGCTGCAATCTCTGCTGATACGTAACTAAACATTCCTTTATAGCTGATTGTTTTGTGAAGTTATCTGTGTCCATACAACTAAATCAGTCTTGTAAACACAGTTCCCAAATCAACAAGCCTGGAGACCATCTGGTCAGACTCTTTCTTCACCATAACCAGAGCACTCCCACCCTTGTGCCTTTGTTCATTTCTTTGGCAGACGATGCCTTATTCACCCTGTCAAATCCTATAGATGCTCAAAGGGTTATTGCAAATGTCACATCCTCCTAAAGAATTTCTTGATTTGCTGCTTCTACTTCCTTTTTCTTGCAATGCCAAATGTGATTTCTACCATCTTTGAATCCACAAAACTCGCGATTACAATTCTTTAGTGGTACATGTTTTTTCTTCCTTTTTTATCTTCCGTTTTCATTGCTCTGTTAAATTACTAAAAATGCTTATTGCGATCCTTACTGCAATACTGTTGAGGTATACAGAGTCAAGAGTGAAGCCTCAGATTAACAGGTACACACTACCATATATAAAATAGATAAACCATAGGGACCTACTGTATCACTTTGCTGTACACCAGAAACTAACACAGCGTTACAGATCAACTATACTTCAATTAAAAAAAAAGAGTGAAGTGTCAGGCTTCTGCATCTGTCCCACTCATTACTACAAACATTTGAAAATATATTTGTAATATGCATCTCTCTACATGCTCAGCTCTTCCTCTTAAACACACAGACATACTGCACTTTTTCTGGAAGGTTTAATCTATATTAAAGTAGGCTTCTGTTTGCTGCTCTAGCACATTCCAGTAGAATTCCAAAGAATGTTCAGTCCATCCTTTAATTTGGATTTAGACAATGTGATGCCTCCTATAGGTGCATTCATGAGTGGATCTCCTAGCCTCTCCATCTCGTCCTGATCTCTTTGAGGGCACAAGGTATTCATTCTAGGCTCTCCCAGTGCCCCCACATACATATTCTCACAGATGGAGGTGGCAGTGCCACCTGGACTCTCTCCTCTCCTCCTCAGTCCTTTGACTTGTTACCCCTCTCACCCAGGCATAGGCAAACCTTTCTGTGAAGGGCCAGACAGTAAATCTTTTAGGCTTTGTGGGTCATACAGACTCGGTGGAACTAGTCAACGGGAAAGCAGCCATAGGTAGTATATAAAAGAAAGGGCCTGTCTGAGTCCCAGTCAAACTGATTTATGGACACTGAAATTAGAATTTCATTCTTTTATTTTTCCCCCAACCATTCAAAAATGTGAAAACTGTTCTCGGCTTGTGTACCATACAAAAACAGGAAGCAGACCCGTCTGGCCTAAGGATCAGAGGAACTGACCCTGCCCTCCCTCAAACTTCACTTACTTTTTTTGCAGTATGCGGGCCTCTCACTGTTGTGGCCTCTCCCGTGGCGGAGCACAGGCTCCGGACGCGCAGGCTCAGTGGCCATAGGCTCACGGGCCCAGCCGCTCCGCGGCACGTGGGATCTTCCCGGACCGGGGTACAAACCCGTGTCCCCTGCACTGGCAGGCGGACTCTCAACCACTGCGCCACCAGGGAAGCCCTTCAATTACTCTTCTAGGTAGCTCTTGATGAAGTTGCTAGTGACTTTCTATCCCCTTTAAGGGTGGGGTAGGGATATGGATCTTCAGATTCTGAGGCCAGAGGAGGGAAGGCAGAAGGATCTTCAAGTAAACATCTGAAATGTAAAAATAAAACCAAAAACAAGACTCTTTTTCTTCTTATAGTGCTAAAAGAGTATTTCCTTCCTAATCTTGAATTAAAGCGTCATCATTTACTGTATATATTTTATTCTACTTTCCTCCCATTTGACTAGTTCCCTGAAAATAAGGGCTTTAAAACTCTATTTTATTGCCTCTGCATCATCCATGGAATGCCTTGTACAAATTCAGTAGTCAAACCTTTTGAAATGATTTGCTCACAAGAATTTCTATCAACCCTGACTTTCTCAGCCAACTCCCTTTATCCTCATTCTACCCATTTCTACTCCTTTCTGCTACTCTCCATATAAACCAGCAAGTAGAAAACAACCAGAATAAGACTTCAAAAATTTTTTTCCAAAAGTGGACTATCTTGGAAATCAAACAAAAATAGGGTAGATTTAAGGGAAGACATATTTATCTCTCTGGACACAGTTTTACTTTTTAAATCTCAAGGCCCCTCTCCCTGGGGATAGAGGATACACACCTTTTTCATGTGCTATCCTGTGATAAATGTAAATGTAGTGGGTTTGTGCAGGCTTTCTACAAAGTTCAATACTCTTAGCCACTTACATGAAGATGGAAGTAAGATTCTGCCTGTGCTTAGGTTGAATGTATCTTACCTCTGTGGCCAAGTCTAAAGTTGCTCTGACCCCCATCTCCGCCCCATTCCTGCCTTCCCTGCTTTTCTTTTTTCTTTTTTAATTTTTTTTTGCGGTACGCGGGCCTCTCACTGCTGTGGCCTCTTCCGTTGCGGAGCACAGGCTCCGGAAGCGCAGGCTCAGCGGCCATGGCTCACGGGCCCAGCCGCTCCGCGGCATGCAGGATCCTCCAGGACCGGGGCACGAACCCGCGTCCTCTGCATCGGCAGGCGGACTCTAAACCACTCCGCCACCAGGGTAGCCCTTCCCTGCTTTTCTTGAAAGCAAATGTAGAATTTGTAGTAGACACTGTGTCTTTTACATATTATTGGTGTCTGAGTTTTAGAGATCACAGAGAAACATACATTGGTCAAAATGGCAGCCGGGAGAAGAATGGTCAGAGAGAAACTTCTTCCGAAGAGCTCAAACATATCTTTGACTCTGGGACCTAAGCTCACACGTCGAGGTCTTCAATTTACAAATTTTTCCCTGGTCAAAAGAAAAAAATGTCTAACAACCCTAACCTAAAGCATACTCAGTAGCCATATTAAAGTTCTCATAAATCATTTATAGGAAGCAAAGTAAACCTGCCTATCTCTTTGTATTTTAGTTCCTTAGCAGAGAGCTCTAATTCGGCTGGCCTCACATCAGCATGGGTGTTTTCCCCAAACACTCAAGATCCTCCTGCTTGTGTGACCTTTTATTTCATTTTTTTGAAATGGATACCCGATTCTCTGTCCTCTGTACAGCTACATATGGGGCCTACATGGACATTTTCAAAACGTGCTCTGCCATCACTGGCAGCATGATGACCTACTGCTCGTAAGCCAGAGAGTAAACGCATGCTGTATTTACCTAGGAAGAGCCTTTCAAGGGTACATTTTCAAGGACTCATGGACCCATTTTAAAAGATCAGTGTCAGTTCTTCTGACACAAAATCATATGGTTAAGAGCAGGGGTTGGCAGACTTCAGCGGTGCTTGCTTGGCTCCTGAGCTAAGAATGGTGTTTAACATTTTAAAATTATTTTAAGAAATCAAAAGGAGAATAGTATTTAGTGATCTCTGAAAATTATATAAAATTCACATTTCAGTGTCCATAAATAAAGTTTTATTGGATCACAGACATGTTTATTTGTTCTGTATTACATATGGTTGCTTTTGCCTACATCGGCAGAGCTGAATCCTTGAGCAGATGGCTGCCGTTTGACCTGCAAAGCCCTTCACCGGAAGTTTGCTGAACCGTGGTTTAGAGTGTGGGCTCTGGATCAGACTTTCTTGGTTTGAGTTCTGGCTCTGCCTCTTACAGTGTGAAACCTATAAGTTTTTCTTGTCTATAAAATGCCATCTGCTTCATTGTTTTCTCGTGAGAATGAAATGGACTTCCTGAGATTCTCCACTCCCTCTGTTTTATTTATTTATGTATTTATTTATTTAAATCTCCACTCCCTCTAGATGTCACTGTTCCAGTTGGAAGAATTCTACTCTTTCCTGATCAAGGCCCAAGTGTTCAAATAAGAGACTGCAAGGTTGTGGATTTCGCTGGTATTTGGATTCAGCAAACAACAGTATCAATCTTTTGCGTTTGCTTTTCCATCAGTTCACTCTAAGGTGATAAGAAGCACTTTTACCATTCACAGAAAAGCCATGCATTGTCTTCCATTCCTGGAGGTGGGAATTCTAGGTCTGAGCATGTGTTTTGTAGCTTTAACTCATCCTGAGCATTCGGAAGCAACCTTGTAAGCCTGTGGTCTTGGCATTCCTCCCCTGGGGCAGCGACTTCCCAGTTCCTGAGGCTTCACCTGCTGTAGGTGTGCTGTCTGGGTGACCATAGGCACTAGTTTGATCAGGTTCATGAGTGCTTGTCTGAGCTGATTCCCAGCCCTGCCCCAACACAGATGGGGGCCTCACCTCCTTGTGCCCATCCCAGCGTGATAACCATGCTTCTTTCATCATGTTCTTTGGTACTAAGTTATCAGTTGTTGCTTGCTTGAACACAGTAGAAATTCAGTCTGATAAGAAAGAAACACTTGGAAGGATGCTGGCTGGAAAATTACATTGCTGGAGGAAATAAAGAGCTGCCTTATCAGGCCTCGAGAAGGAGCCAGTGAAGTTGTGTGGATTTGAGAGCACAGAACACTTTTTAAGATGCTGTTGTTAGGTGACTCACCCCAATTACTGTCTCTCCTATTACTTGGCACGACATTCAGGGATCTGGGAAAGCGAACCTAATGGGCCACTCACGTGGTCAAGAGGGAGGGTCTTGTTGTTGAAATCCCTCCAGAATCACACTGACTGGATAGGAATGTCTCTCTCCCACCTTTAATGTTTTTGGTGGTGATGGTGGATGGGATGGGTGGGTGGAGGGAGATAGATATTAAATTTTCTCTAAACCTAAGTTTCCCAAACTATAAAATCCTGATAATTATACTCATTTTGCCCTGTGGTAAAGATTAATGAAATAATATATAGAAAGTGTTCTATACCACACTTGGCACACAGTGAGCATGCGATGACTGGTGATGATTATCTTAATTATTGTTCTCTGTGTCAATTCCCTTTATACAACGTTTTCCCGTCAAAAGCTGTGCTCTCAGAGCCCATGACTCATAATCTAGAGCTCCATTCCTGTTTCCAGTCACAAGCCACAGTAGAAATTGCACTCAAGGGCAAAGGGATTAGATCCATGAAATAATTTATTACTCTTTAAAACAAAGTGTTTAGGTCACTGATAAGGCTGTCTGTAGACCAGGTCAATAGCTGTTTTCTGCCCTATTTCTGTTAGATTGAAATCTCTCTTAGGACAAGGCTGGGTCTTACTCAGTTTTTTAAGTTTAATTTAACTGATAATTACTGAGCATCTACCATAGGCAACGCTCTATGGGAGTGGGGAGATAGCGGTATTAAGGGAATTCTGTAAGAGTGAAGACATTGCCCCTTTTTTACAAAACAATTTCAATGTGAGAAGAGGGGAGTTAACCTAAGTCAACTGGAAGGCAGCTGAATCTGGGAGGGGTTACTGTGCTGCAGAGACTGGTTAAAGATTTCAGTAAAGTCTGTAGTTCTGTCTGAATACAATATTATTGAGAAGATGCTACTGTGCTGTGTCTGTTGACGTAAATCAGCTTAAGTGTATTTTACTAATGTAGCTTGAGTGTATTTACCAGCCAAATTGTGGGTGAACAAATGACACCTGGTTAGTTGCCTATCCATGCATTTTACAATATAGAGATTTCACATGTCTGAGGAGTCATGACTCAGCCTCCATCCTATGAATCACTTTAGAGAACAGGAATAAGTTAAGAGGTAAACATACATGCGGGAGAGATTCATCTCTAATCTTTTCCCCCGTGTTCATTCCCAAGGATATTTATTGGCTCTAAAAAATGTGAAATATGAGAGCATTTGGTTTATCTTTGTACTCTAAAAATGAAGCTTGCTCTGCACAAGTCTAGTATTTCCCAACAATATTATATGGTTTAGATTAAATTTATTCATCCCTTCATATATATATATATATATATATATATATATATATATATATAATCTCTGGGGAATTACTGAAGACCTCCCTTTTGTGGCACCACTTAAAATATCACTTTAAAAATAATTAAAAAAATTTTTTTTACCAATGAAATGATTATGGATAGTTATTGTAATGTTTTTTTGAGGGAGTTCATGCACTTCTAGTATAAAATAATAGTAGGTATCATTTTTTGAGCATCTTATAAAAGGTATTTTGGTTATCTATTACTGTGTAAAAAACTACACCAAAAGTTACTGGTTTAAAATAATAATTTGTTTTGCTTGTGGTTTTGGGGGTCTGGACTCTGGGAGAGTCTTGGCTGGGTGGTTTGTGTCTGTTCCACATGGTGCCAGCTGGGGCAGCTGAGGCTGTGCGTCCCACTTCCAAGATGGCTTCTTCACTCACGTATCTGAGACTTCAAGTGCTCCTTGAATTCTTTCTCTCCACATGGCATTTCATCCTTCAGGGCCTTTCCAGGTGAGTTGGGCTTCTCTCAGCATGGTGGTTTCATAGTATTGTACTTCTTACTTGGTAGCTGACTTCTACGAGGCAGAAGTGGACATTACCAGGCCACTTAAGGTCTATGACCAGACAGGTACAGCATCACTTTCTCCATATCCTCTTGGTCAAAGCAGATCCAGGGTCTGCCTGGACTCAAGGGAGTGGAGAAATACACTCCATCTCCTGATGGAGGAGGGCAAATTCACATTGCAGAAAAGTACATGAGATGGGAGCCATCTTTGGAAAATATGATTTGCCACACTAGGACATATTTAAAATCCTTTCCATGAATTGCATTCATTTGAGCCTTTCAACAACCCCATTATGAAATAGTGACTATTATCACTGCCATTTTGCAGATGACCAAACTGTGTCCCATGGTGCTAAGTAACCGGCCCAAACAGTACACAGCTGATGAGTGGTATATCTTATTTGAACAATGAGGAATCTGATTCCTGGGCTCTTTACCACTATATTTTCTTGCTGATCACATAAGAAACATCAAATCTGTGCCCATACATATTCTTGTATGAACAAGATTTAGCAGTTGTTTTAAAGCCTCTTCTTTGTACGTAAGACAAAAAGTGTGCACAGAGAGTACTGTAGTACATATCCTTGTAAATGTGTTGTTGACTCATTTTACGTATTGAGTACAAAATGACCTGTTGAGTTAAAAGATAAGCATGTATTTACAAATTTGATAAATTCTGCCAAATACCATTCTGTAGACTCTTGTCAATGTATAATCTTCCATCAATGTATGAGAGGTTTGTTTTCCATCTCTTTGCCAACACTGAAATTTAAACCTCTTTGATCTTTGCCAGAAAAGCCAGTGAAATATGGTATATCGCAGTAATTTAATTAGCATTTCTCTTATCATGGGTGATGCTGTTCACACATTTCCTTTTCTGTGAACCACCCATCTCTTCTTTTTTTGTTTTTTGAATTTTATTTTATTTTATTTTTGTACAGCAAGTTCTCATTAGTTATCTATTTTATACATATTAGTGTATATATGTCAATCCCAAACTCCCAGTTGATCCCACCACCCTTCCACCCCCTGCCTTCCCCCCTTGTTGTTTGTTCTCTACATCTGTGTCTCTATTTCTGCCTTGCAAACTGGTTCATCTGTACCAGTTTTCTAGATCCCACATATATGCATTAATATACGGTATATGTTTTATTCTTTCTGACATACTTCACTCTGTATGACAGTCTCTAGGTCCATCCACGCCTCTACAAATGTCCCAGTTTTGTTCCTTTTTATGGCTGAGTAATATTCCATTTTATATATGTACTACATCTTCTCCATCCATCCGTCTGTCGATGGGCATTTAGGTTGCTTCCATGTCCTGGCTAATGTAAATAGTGCTGCAATGAACACTGGGGTGCATGTGTCTTTTTGAATTATGGTTTTCGCTGGGTATATGCTCAGTAGTGGGATTGCTGGGTCACATGGTAGTTCTATTTGTAGTTTTTTAAGGAACCTCCATACTGTTTTCCATAGTGGCTGTATCAATTTACATTCCCACCAACAGTGCAAGAGGCTTCTCTTTTCTCCAGACCCTCTCCAGCATTTATTGTTTGTAGATTTTTTATGATGACCATTCTGACCAGTGTGAGGTGATACCTCATTGTAGTTTTGATTTGCATTTCTCTAATGATTAGTGATGTTGAGGATCCTTTCATGTGTTTGCTGGAAATCTGTATATCTTCTTTGGAGAAATGTCTGTTTAGGTCTTCTGCCCATTTTTGGATTGGGTTGTTTGCTTTTTTAATATTTAACTGCATGAAATGTTTATATATTTTGGAGATTAGTCCTTTGTCCATTGATTCGTTTGCAAATATTTTCTCCATTCTGAACATTGTCGTTTCATCTTGGTTATGGTTTCTTTTGCTGTGCAAAAGCTTTTGCGTTTCATTAGGTCCCAACTGTTTATTTTTGTTTTTATTTCTATTACTCTAGGAGGTGGGTCAAAGAAGATCTTGCTGTGATTTATGTCAAAGAGTGTTTTTCCTATGTTTTCCTCTAAGAGTTTTATAGTGTCCGGTCTTACATTTAGGTCTCTAATCTATTTTGAAGTTATTTTTGTGTATGGTATTAGGGAGTGTTCTAATTTCATTCTTTTACATGTAGCTGTCCAGTTTTCCCAGCACCACTTATTGAAGAGGCTGTCTTTTCTTCATTCTATATCCTTGCCTCCTTTGTCATAGATTATTTGACCATAGGTGCGTGGGTTTATCTCTGGGCTTTCTATCCCGTTCCACTGATCTATATTTCAGTTTTTGTGCCAGTACCATATTGTCTTGATTACTGTAGCTTTGTAGGATAGTCTGAAGTCAGGGAGTCTGATTCCTCCAGCTCCTTTTTTTCCCCTCAAGACTGCCTTGGCTATTTAGGGTCTTTTGTGTCTCCATAGAAATATTAAGATTTTTTGTTCTGGTTCTTTAAAAAATGCCATTGGTAATTTGATAGGGATTGCATTGAATCTGTACATTGCTTTGGGTAGTATAGTTATTTTCACAATATTGCTTTTTCCAGTCCAAGAACATGGTATCTCTCTCCATCTGTTTTTGTCCTCTTTGATTTTTTTCATCAGTGTCTTACAGTTTTCTGGGTACAGGTCTTTAACCTCCTTAGGTAGGTTTATTCCTAGGTACTTTAATCTTTTTGTTGCAATGGTGAATGGGATTGTTTCCTTAATTTCTCTTTCTGATCTTTTGTTGTTAGTGTATAGGAATGCAAGAGATTTCTGTACATTATTTTTGTATTCTGCAAATTTACCACATTCATTGATTAGCTCTAGTAGTTTTCTGGTGGCATCTTTAGAATTCTCTATGTATAGTATCAGGTCATCTGCAAACAGTGACAGTTTTACTTCTTCTTTTCCAATTTGTATTCCTTTTATTTTTTTTTCTTTTCTGATTGCCATGGCTAGGTTTTCCACATCTATGTTGAATAAGAGTGGCGAGAGTGGACCTCCTTGTCTTGTTCCTGATTTTAGAGGAAATGCTTTCAGTTTTTTGCCATTGAGAATGATGTTTGCTGTAGGTTTGTCATATATGACCTTTATTATGTTGAGGTAGTTTCCCTCTATGTCCACTTTCTGGAGAGTTTTTATCATAAATAGGTGTTGAATTTTGTCAAAAGCTTTTCTGTATCTATTGAGATGATCATATGGTTTTTATTCTTTAATTTGTTTATATGGTGTATCACATTGATTGATTTGCATATATTGAAGAATCCTTGCATCCCTGGGATAACTCCCACTTGATCCTATTGTATGATCCTTTTAATGTGTTGTTAGATTCTGTTTGCTAGTATTTTGTTGAGGATTTTTGCATCTATATTCATCAGTGATATTGGTCTGTAATTTTCTTTTTTTGTAGTATCTTTGTCTGATTTTGATATCAGGGTGATGGTGGCCTTGTAGAATGAGTTTGGGAGTGTGCCTTCCTCTGCAATTTTTTGGAAGAGTTTGAGAAGGATGGGTGTTAGCTCTTCTCTAAATGTTTGATAGAATTCACCCTGAAGCCATCTGGTCGTGGACTTTTGTTGGTTGGGAGATTTTTAATCACAGTTTTCAATTTCATTACTTGTGATTGGTCTGTTCATATTTTCTATTTCTTCCTGGTTCAATCTTGGAAGGTTATACCTTTCTAAGAACTTGTCCATTTCTTCCAGGTTGTCCATTTATTGGCATAGAGTTGCTTGTAGTAGTCTTTTATGATGCTTTGTATTTCTGTGGTGTTCACTGTAACTTTTCCTTTTTCCTTTTTAATTTTATTGATTTGAGTCCTCTCCCTCTTTTTCTTGATGAGTCTGGCTAAAGTTTTATCAATTTTGTTTATCTTCTCAAAGAACCAGCTATTAGTTTTATTGATCTTTGCTATTGTTTTCTTCATTTCTATTTTATTTATTTCTGCTCTGATCTTTATGATTTCTTTCCTTCTACTGACTTTGGGTTTTGTTTGTTCTTCTTTCTCTAGTTCCTTTGAGTGTAAGTTTTTATTGTTTATTTGAGATGTTTCTTGTTTCTTGAGGTAGGATTGTATTGCTATAAACTTCCCTTTAAAACTGCTTTTGCTGCAGCCCATAGGTTTTGGATCATTGTGTTTTTGTTGTCATTTGTCTCCAGGTTTTCTTTTTTTTTTTATTTCCTCTAACTTCTTCAGTGAATGCATGGTTATTTAGTAACATATTTTTTAGCCTCCATGTGTTTGTGTTTTTTACATTTTTTTCCCTGAATTTATTTCTAATCTCATAGTGTTCTGACTGGAAGAGATGCTTGATTGGATTTCAGGTTTCTTAAGTTTACCGAGGCTTGATTTGTGATCCAAGATGTGATCTATCCTGGAGAATGTTCCGTGTGCACTTGAGAAAAAAGTGTAATCTGCTGCTTTCAGATGGAATGTCCTATAGATATCAATTAAATCTATCTGGTCTATTGTGTCATTTAAAGCTTCTGTTTCCTTATTAATTTTCTGTCTGGATGTTCTTTCCATTGGTGTAAGTGAGGTGTTAAAGTCCTCCACTATTGTGTTGCTTTCGATTTCCTCTTTTATAGGTGTTAGCATTTGCCTTATGTATTGATGTGCTCCTATGTTGGGTGCATATATATTTATAATTGTTATACCTTCTTCTTGGCTTGATCCCTTGTTCATTATGTAGCGTCCTTCCTTGTCTCTTGTAACATTCTTTATTTTAAAGTCTATTTTATCTGATATGAGTATTGCTACTCCAGCTTTCTTTTGATTTCCATTTGCATGGAATATCTTTTTCCATCCTCTCACTTTCACTCTGTATGTGTCCCTAGGTCTGAAGTGGGTCTCTTGTAGCCAACATATATATGGGTCTTGTTTTTGTATACATTCAGTTACCCTGTGTCTTTTGGTTGGAGCATTTAATCCATTCACATTTAACATAATTCTCAATATTTATGTTTCTGTTACCGTTTTCTTAATTGTTTTGTGTTTGTTTTTGTAGGTCCTTTTCTTCTCTTGTGTTTCCCACTTAGAGAATTTCCTTTAGCATTTGTTGTAGAGCTGTTTTGGTGGTGTTGAATTCTCTTAACTTTTACTTGTCTGTAAAGCTTTGGTTTATTCATTGAATCTGAATGAGATCCTTGTGGGTATAGTAATCTTGGTTGTAGGTTCTTCCCTTTCATCACTTTAAATATATAGTGCTACTCTCTTCTGGGTTTTAGAGTTTCTGCTGAGAAATCAGCTGTTAACCTTATGGGAGTTCCCTTGTATGTTATTTGTCATTTTCCCCTTGTTGCTTTTAATAATTTTTCTTTGTCTTTAATTTTTGTCAATTTGATTACTATGTGTCTTGGTGTGTTTCTCTTTGGGTTTATCCTGCCTGGGACTCTCTGTGTTTCCTGGACCTGGGTGGCTATTTCCTTTCCCATGTTAGGGAAGTTTTCGACTATAATCTCTTCAAATATTTTCTTGGGTCCTTTCTCTCTCTCTTCTCTTTCTGGGACCCCTATAATGCGAATGTTGGTGTGTTTAATGTTGTCCCAGAGGTCTCATATGCTGTCTTCATTTTTTTTTCATTCTTTCATCTTCATTCTTTTCCGTGGCATTGAATCCCACCATCTGTTTTCCCGGTCACTTATCTGATCTTCTGCCTCAATTATTCTGCTATTGATTCCTTCTAGTGTATTTTGCATTTCAGTTATTGTATTGCTCATCTCTGTTTCTTCTTTAATTATTCTAGGTGTTTGTTAAACATTCCTTGCATCTTCTTGATCTTTGCCTCCATTCTTTTTTCAAGGTCCTAGATCATCTTCACTATCATTATTCTGAATTCTTTTTCTGGAATGTTGCCTATCTCCACTGCATTTTGTTGTTTTTCTGGGGTTTTATCTTGTTCCTTCTTCTGGTACATAGTCCTCTGCCTTTTCATTTTGCTTATCTTTCTGTGAACATGGTTTCTGTTCCACAGACTGCAGGATTCTAGTTCTTCTTGCTTCTGCTCTCTGCCCTCCTTTGGATGAGGCTATCTAAGAGTCTTGGGCAAGCTTCCTGATCGGAGGGACTGGTGGTGGGTAGAGCTGGGTGTTGCTCTGGTGGGCAGAGCTCAGTAAAACTTTAATCAACTTGTATGCTGATGGGTGGGACTAAGTTCCCTCCCTGTTGGTTGTTTGGCCTGAGGCGACCCAGCACTGGAGGTTACAGGCTCTTTGGTGGGGCTAATAGCGGATTCCAGGAGGGTTCATGCCAAGGAGTGTTTCCCAATACTTTTGCTGCCAGTGCCCTTGTCCCCATCATGAGCCACAGCCACCCCCCACCTCTGCAGGAGACACTAATCTGTAGTTGGTTGGTCTGGGTTCAGGCTCCTATGGGGTCACTGATCCTTCCCCCTGTGTCCTGATACACACACTACTTTGTGTGTGCCCTCCAAGAGTGCAGTCTCTGTTTTCCCCAGTCCTGTCAATGTCCTGCTAGCCTTCAAAGTCTGATTCTCTGTTCCTCCTTCCGTTGCTGGACCCCCAGTTTGGGAAGCCTGACGTGGGGCTCAGAACCTTCACTCCAGTGGGTCGACTTCTGTGGTATATTTGTTCTCCAGTTTGTGAGTCATCCACCCAGCAGTTATGGTATTTGATTTTACTATGATTGCGCCCCTCCTACCATCTCACTGCAGCTTCTCCTTTGTCTTTGGATGTGGGGTATCTTTTTTTGTGAGTTCCAATGTCTTCCTGAAGATGATTGTTCAGCAGTTAGTTGTGATTCCGGTGCTCTCACAAGAGGGAGTGAGTGCACGTCCTTCTACTCCTCCATCTTGAACCAGTCTCCATCCATCTCTTCTTAATTAGCATTTTGTCTGCAAATATTTGCTAGCTTTTGCCTGTGACTTTGCTTTGTTTATGGTGTTTTGTTATGCAGAATTAAAAAATATGTAGCCCAGTTATGTATTCAGTATATATATATATTCTTATCTTCTGAGTTTTCTGTCACACTTAGAAAGCTTTTTCTCCACTCTAAAATTATGAAAATCATCTCTTCTGTTCTGTTTTATAACTTTTTAATCACACAAAGTTCCCCACTCCACCTGAATGAGACAAACTTCTAAAATTAGGAGAATGCACATAAAACCTGGATTCTTGATTTAGGAGATCTGCAGCACTGACCTGTACTCCCACATGGAAAAACTTGGCTGGAGGTGAGTGGCAACCCCACCACTTTGGACAGGTCCTGTCCTCTTGCTTTGCCATGGTCCCTGCCTTGCCCTTTATGCTCAGTGATGTTCCAAGCAGTACCTCTTAAGTGATTAAGCTCACTACTCCTGAATTAGAGCTGTATGGTAAGGTTAGAGTTGAAACATCTGAGTTGTGAAAGAGCTCTCTATTCAGAGTAGTCCTTTTTTGTGAGTTGTCACATATCTCTCCTTTTTAACTTGGTAATGCAGTGCTTTCAAAAATAGGGTACACACCCATATCCTGGAAGTAGGCAAAGCCATAATGCAAATGCATTTCTGATGGAAATGGACACCTTTCTGATGGACACCTGGCTCTGAAATTGGTGGTGATGATGGTGGTATATAATTTACTGGTAAATAATTTAAAATATTTCTGCTAAAAAGAAGCATCAAGTTAAATGATTAAAATCAATATTTTAATGAGTTTTTTAAGATTAAAAAAACTGTAGCTTCAGGCCCCATTTATGTATTCACTCATCTCTTATGAAAGGGTCACTTAGGTGTAAAAGTTTGATACCATTGGGTAATGAATTCTACAACAAGCTTAAATATAGATAAATTGCACTGCCAAGTCAAGCCTTCCTACACTTTATATAATCATCTCACTTCAAACAACTGATGTTGGGCTCGTTCCTGATAATTGAGTTTTCCAGTAAAAAATGTGGTGACTTGATTCAGAGGGTTATTGTGAATTAACATGTTATGAATAAAGACTATCTGCTAATCAAAAAGGAATATTACTATGAGTGAGTAAAAGAGTGAAGCCAAGAGAGGGAAATTATATTCTTTCTGTAGGTCTTTTCAGAATCTTATTCAAATAATAGAGAACAGATTTATTTCAAACAACAAACATTTATTAAATGCTAAATGTGTACCAGGAACATCTAGTTAAACAGAGCACAGTAGCTTTATTTACAGTATTTACAATCTGATGGGGGAAAGAAGAATGTTAGCCAAAAATGCCACAGACTGTCTCTCTCTCTCTCTTCTCTAGGTGTAGAACGCTTAAAATGTTGGATAATATATTTTAAAATAAAACATTTAAAAAGCCCAAATGAGTGGACAGTAGAGAAAATAACCCAAGGCAAGAAGTGATGAGAAAACGCCTTTTCTCCCCTTGTAGGCATCTGTCAGTGTATCTTTGTGTACAAACTTGGTTTCAATGGTTTACAGCATGGAAGTCAAATGATGTAGCCTAAATCCCAGTGAGGGCAAGAAGTCTGATTGACAAACCCTGTTTAAAAACAGGACCCTAAAGGATGACACTCACAATGGGCAAACTAGAAAGTCCAACCCCACAAAAGGGTCTTGACTATCTTGGACTTTGCTCTGAATGCTATTTAAAAAAAAAAAGAAAGAAAGAAAGAAAAGAAAAAAAAAATCCAAAAACGTCATGTGAGAATTTCTAACCATAAATCTGAGTTCACTTTTCTTTAGAGACCATAATTCACCCTACCTGAGTAGTCTAAAAATATTCTCAGACAAAAATTTGGTCAAAGTAGCCCCTGTTGATAAGCACCTGCAGGCAACTGGTGGAAGCAAACAGAGGCTTTTTTGAGGAATATGATTTAAACACAGATTTCAGAGAATGTCCATAGATAAAGTCAGAGGAACATGAATTCATAATAAAAAATTTTTTTTAATATATAAGGACATTGGATACCATGAGAGAGGGTCAACAAAAAAACAAAGTAGAATCAGATTTGCCAGAACTGCATAAACATCAGATATAGACTATAAAATAAATATATTTCATACATTTAAATAAATAAATGAGGATATTGAAAAGATGGTAAAAGAACAAGAAATTGTCAAGATTGATGAAGTAGATTTGTATAGCAAAACCAAATAAAATTTCCATAAATAAACAATATAATAATTAAAATAAAAAAACAGAGTATGTAAATAGCAAATTGAAAGCAGCCAACAGGAAAATTAATGAGCTGGAAGACAGATATGAATAAATTACCCAGAAAGTAGAATACAGAGATAAAAATATAGAAAATATGAAACACAAGTTAGGAGACATGGAGGCTATAGTAGGAAAGTACAGCAAGTGTCTAACTGAAAACTCAGAAAGAGAAAATAGAGAAAATTGAGGAGAGATAACAGTCAAAGAGATAACAGATGAGAAGTTTCCTTAATTGATGAATAACTACAATCCTTAGATTAAGGATGTTCAATGGATCTCAACTGGAATTAAAATAAAAAACCATCTGAAACCATCGTAGTGAAACTGCAGATCAGCAAAGACAAAGAGATGATCTTGAAAGCAATCAGTAAAAGTAAAAGCAACCAGAGAGAAAAGAAAGATATCTACAAAGGCACGTTAATTAGATTGACAGCTAACTTCTCAACAGCAAAAGTGGAACCCAGAGGAAAATATAATATTCTTCAATGTACCAAAGAGAAAATAATTGTTGATATAGACAATTAAATATAAAATTGAATATCCAGTGAAAATATATTTTTTAAATGAGGCCAAAACGAAGACATTTTAAGACAAAACAAATAAGCAAAAACCTCCCAAAACCAAAATCCAAAACCCTGAAGGTGTTTACTACCATTAATTCTTCATTAATAAAAGTCTAAAGAATGTATTTTGGGAAGAAGAAAAATGAGCCCAGAGGAGCACCTGAGATTCAAGAAGAAATGGTGAATAAATAATATGGTATACATGGGGATAAATGTAAACAATTAAAAATCTAATTTATGGGCATATAAAATCGATATAGAGACAAAATCCTCAAATACATAGATGGTAACTCAGGAAGCATGATCAATATTTAAGTGCTCTAAGATTCATATGTTTTTCAAAATGAAGATAAAAATATTGATTAACCTTTATTTTTTAAAGTTAAATATGTTAAATATGCATAGTGATCATTTCTAGGATACCAATAACAGAATAGATGTACAAAATAAGATTTTCATATCAGAAGAGGAAAAAAGTGAAATGAGGGGGAAAAGAAACACTATCAAGCCAAAAGAAGGTGAGACAAGTGGCAAAAATTCAGAAGTTGGACAAAGAGAAAATACAAAACAAGATGGTAAAAATTAATCCAAATATATCATTAATCAAAACAAATATTGGGAGACTAAAATTTATAGTTAAAATACAAATACTTTCTGACTGGGTGAACAAACCAACAAATAAACATCAGTGTAGCAAATTCAGATATGCACAAGTCCACATGAAAAGATACAGAAGATGGAAAGTAAATGGATGGAAAAAATTATGCCAGAAAAATAGGAACTCAGGACAACTGGTATAGCCAGATTAATACTAGATAAAGCTTATTTTAAGGTAAAAGACATTTTGGAAAATGTCTGGAGAATATCACACTTACTGAAAGAGTTTCAAAATTTGACAAAATTACAGTAATGGACAAACAAACCAACCATCATAGTGGGAGGTTTTCAGACTATACCCTCAGATATTTCTAGGCAAGGCAGATAAGCACTAAGTAAGTGTATAGATTAACAAGATCTAATAGACATATATGGAACACTTCTCCCAACCAGTAGAGAACATACAGAAGATTTTTGAAAACTAACCTTGTTTTTACACATAAGGCAATTCTCAACAAAAACTGAGAACGTCATTTAGACCTCATTATGTAAAAGAATACAATTAAGTTAGAAATTGATAACAGAAAGATAACTTTAGGAACAGGATAGGTTGAGAAATTAAGAAATACACTCCTAAATCTCTCAGGAATCAAAGAAACCAAAATGGAAGTTAGAAAATTATGTGAAACTGACATTTAATGAAATTGCTTTTTATGGAAACTTGTAGACAGTTGATGTTCAATTCCAGCTGGTTATGCCACGTGGAAATGGGGCCCAAATATGCCAAAACTTCTGTTTTTTCAAAGGATTCTGGGGAACCTGGGAGTTTCAATGTGAAATTTTCTGTTCTTTACAACATTGTGCGTGTTCTCCTGAACTCCCCGCTAAGACATTGGCAGGCCTGTAGGTCACCTGTAAGTCACCTGTTTGCAGTTCCCAGTGTGGGAAGTGGGAAATCATTGAAAGTTTATTGAAGGAGTGACATGACCACACTGACCTGATTCAAAGTTCTCAAGGGAGACTTTACTTACCTAGGAGAGGGGGAAGAAGGTGGAAGAGTAAGAGGTGGAGATCACCTTCCTCTCCACAGATACATCAGAAATACATCTACATGTGGAACAACTCCTACAGAACACCTACTGAACGCTGGCAGAAGACCTCAGACCTCCCAAAAGGCAAGAAACTCCCCACGTACCTGGGTAGGGCAAAAGAAAAAAGAATAAACAGAGACAAAAGGATAGGGATGGGATCCGCACCAGTGGGAGGGAGCCGTGAAGGAGGAAAGGTTTCCACACTCTAGGAAGCCCCTTTGTGGGCAAAGACTGCAGGTGGCTGAGAGGGGGAGCTTCGGAGCCACGGAGGAGAGTGCAGCAACAGGGGTGCAGAGGGCAAAGTGGAGAGATTTCTGCACAGAGGATCAGGGCCGACTGGCACTCACCAGCCCGAGAGGCTTGTCTGCTCCACCGCCGGGGCAGGCGGGGCTGGGAGCTGAGGCTCGGGCTTCCGTCGGATCCCAGGGAGAGGACTGGGGTTGGCGGTGTGAACACAGCCTGAAGGGGTTAGTGCACCATGGCTAGCCTGGAAGGAGTCTGGGAAAAAGTCTGGACCTGCCGAAGAGGTAAGAGACTTTTTCTTCCCTCTTTGTTTCCTGGTGCGCGAGGAGAGGGGATTCAGAGCGCTGCTTAAAGGAGCTCCAGAGATGGGCGTGAGCCGCGGCTAACAGCGCGGACCTCAGAGACGGGCATGAGATGCTAAGGCTGCTGCTGCCGCCACCAAGAAGCCTGTGTGCGAGCACAGGTCACTCTCCACACCTCCCTTCTGGGGAGGCTGTGCAGCCTGCCACTGCCAGGGTCCCGGGATCCAGGGACAACTTCCCCGGGAGAACGCACAGTGCGCCTCAGGCTGGTGCAACATCACACAGGCCTCTGCTGCCGCAGGCTTGCTCCACACTCGGTATTCGAATTATAGGGGCTCCAGAAGAAGAAGAGAAAAAGAAAGGGGCTGAGAAAATATTTGAAGAGATTATAATTGAAAACTTCCCTAATATGGGAAAGGAAATAGTTAAGCAAGTCCAGGAAGCAAAGAGAGTCCCATACAGGATAAATCCAAGGAGAAACACGCCAAGACACATATTAATCAAACTGTCAAAAATTAAATACAAAGAAAACATATTAAAAGCAGCAAGGGAAAAACAACAAATAACACACAAGGGAATTCCCATAAGGTTAACAGCTGATCTTTCAGCAGAAACTCTGCAAGCCAGAAGGGACAGGCAGGACATATTTAAAGTCATGAAGGAGAAAAACCTACAACCAAGATTACTCTACCCAGCAAGGATTTCATTCAGATTTGATGGAGAAATTAAAACCTTTACAGACAAGCAAAAGCTGAGAGAGTTTAGCACCACCAAACCAGCTTTACAACAAATGCTAAAGGATCTTCTCTAGGCAAGAAACACAAGAGAAGGAAAAGACCTATAATAACAAACCCAAAACAATTAAGAAAATGGGAAGAGGAACATACATATTGATAACTACCTTAAATGTAAATGGATTAAATACTCCCACCAAAAGACACAGACTGGCTGAATGGATACAAAAACAAGACCCATATATATGCTGTCTACAAGAGACCCACTTCAGACCTAGAGACACATACAGACTGAAGGTGAGGGAATGGAAAAAGATATTCCATGCAAATGGAAACCAAAAGAAAGCTGGAGTAGCAATTCTCATATGAGACAAAATAAACCTTAAAATAAAGACTATTAGAAGAGACAAAGAAGGACACTACATAATGATCAAGGGATCGATCCAAGAAGAAGATATAACAATTGTAAATATTTATGCATCCAACATAGGAGCACCTCAATACATAAGGAAAATACTAACAGCCATAAAAGGGGAAGTCGACAGTAACACATTCATAGTAGGGGACTTTAACACCCCACTTTCACCAATGGACAGATCATCCAAAATGAAAATAAATAAGGAAACACAAGCTTTAAATGATACATTAAACAAGATGGACTTAATTGATATTTATAGGACATTCCATCCAAAAACGACAGAATACACAGTTTTTTCAAGTGCTCATGGAACATTCTCCAGGATAGATCATATCTTGGGTCACAAATCAAGCCTCGGTAATTTTAAGAAAATTGAAATTGTATCAAGTATCTTTTCTGACCACAACGCTATGAGACTAGATATCAATTACAGGAAGAGATCTGTAAAAAATACAAACACATGGAGGCTAAACAATACACTACTTAATAACGAAGTGATCACTGAAGAAATCAAAAAGAAAATCAAAAAATACCTAGAAACAAATGACATTGGAGACACGACGACCCAAAACCTATGGGATGCAGAAAAAGCAGTTCTAAGAGGGAAGTTTATAGCAATACAATCCTACCTTAAGAAACAGGAAACATCTCGAATAAACAACCTAACCTTGCACCTAAAGGAATTAGAGAAAGAGGAACAAAAAAAACCCCAAAGTTAGCAGAAGGAAAGAAATCATAAAGATCAGATCAGAAATAAATGAAAAAGAAATGAAGGAAACGATAGCAAAGATCAATAAAACTAAAGCTGGTTCTTTGAGAAGACAAACAAAATTGATAAACCATTAGCCAGACTCATCAAGAAAAAAAGGGAGAAGACTCAAATCGATTGAATTAGAAATAAAAAAGGAGAAGTAACAACTGACACTGCAGAAATAAAAAAGATCATGAGAGATTACTACAAGCAACTCTATGCCAATAAAATGGACAACCTGGAAGAAATGGACAAATTCTTAGAAATGCACAACCTGCCAAGACTGAATCAGGAAGAAATAGAAAATATGAACAGACCAAGCAGAAGCACTGAAATTGAAACTGTGATTAAAAATATTCCAATAAACAAAAGCCCAGGACCAGATGGCTTCACAGGCGAATTCTATCAAACATTTAGAGAAGAGCTAACACCTATCCTTCTCAAACTCTTCCAAAATATAGCAGAGGGAGGAACACTCCCAAACTCATTCTACGAGGCCACCATCACCCTGATACCAAAACCAGACAAGGATGTCACAAAGAAAGAAAACTACAGGCCAATATCACTGATGAACATATATGCAAAAATCCTCAACAAAATACTAACAAACAGAATCCAACAGCACATTAAAAGGATCATACACCATGATCTAGTGGGGTTTATTCCAGGAATGCAAGGATTCTTCAATATACGCGAATCAATCAATGTGATACACCATGTTAACAAATTGAAGGAGAAAAACCATATGGTCATCTCAATAGATGCAGAGAAAGCTTTTGACAAAATTCAACACCCATTTATGATAAAAGCCCTGCAGAAAGTAGGCATAGAGGGAACTTTCCTCAACATAATAAAGGCCATATATGACAAACCCACAGCCAACATCATCCTCAATGGTGAAAAACTGAAAGCATTTCCACTAAGATCAGGAACAAGACAAGGTTGCCCACTCTCACCACTCTTACTCAACATAGTTTTGGAAGTTTTAGCCACAGCAACCAGAGAAGAAAAAGAAATAAAAGAATCCAAATTGGAAAAGAAGAAGTAAAGCTGTCACTGTTTGCAGATGACATGATACTATACATAGAGAATCCTAAAGATGCTACCAGCAAACTACTAGAGCTAATCAATGAATTTGGTAAAGCAGTAGGATACAAAATTAATGCACAGAATCTCTGGCATTCTTATACACTAATGATGAAAAATCTGAAAGTGAAATCAAGGAAACACTTCCATTTACCATTGCAACAAAAAGAATAAAATATCTAGGTATAAACCAACCTAAGGAGACAAAAGGCCTGTATGCAGAAAATTATAAGACACTGATGAAAGAAATTAAAGATGATACAAATAGATGGAGAGATATACCATGTTCTTGGATTGGAAGAATCAACATTGTGAAAATGACTCTACTACCCAAAGCAATCTACAGAGCCAATGCAATCCTTATCAAAGTACCACTGGCATTTTTCACAGAACTAGAGCAAAAGATTTCACAATTTGTATGGAAACACAAAAGACCCTGAATAGTCAAAGCAATCTTGAGAATGAAAAACGGAGCTGGAGGAATCAGGCTCCCTGACTTCAGACTATACTACAAAGCTACAATAATCAAGACAGTATGGTACTGGCACAAAAACAGAAATATAGATCAATGGAACAGGATAGAAAGCCCAGAGATAAACCCATGCACATATGGTCACCTTATCTTTGATAAAGGAGGCAGGAATGTACAGTGGAGAAAAGACAGCCTCTTCGATAAGTGGTGCTGGGAAAACTGGACAGGTACATATAAAAGTATGAGATTAGAACAGTCCCTAACACCATACACAAAAATATGGATTATTTTCAAAAACGGATTAAGGACCTAAACATAAGGCAAGAAACTATCAAACTCTTAGGGGAAAACATAGGCAGAACACTCTATGACGTAAATTACAGCAAGATCCTTTTTGACCCACCTCCTAGAGAAATGGAAATAAAAATAAACAAATGGGACCTAATGAAACTTCAAAGCTTTTGCACAGCAAAGGAAACCATAAACAAGACCAAAAGACAACCCTCTGAATGGGAGAAAATATTTGCCACTGAAGCAACTGACAAAGCATTAATTCCCAAAATTTACAAGCAGCTCATGCAGCTCAATAACAGAAAAACAAACAACCCAATCCAAAAATGGGCCGAAGACCTAAATAGACATTTCTCCAAAGAAGATATACAGATTGCCAACAAACATATGAAAGAATGCTCAACATCATTAATCATTAGAGAAATGTAAATCAAAACTACAATGAGGTATCATCTCACACCAGTCAGAATGGCCATCTTCAAAAAATCTAGAAACAATAAATGCTGGAGAGGCTGTGGAGAAAAGGGAACACTCTTGCACTGCTGGTGAGAATGTGAATTGGTACAGCCACTATGGAGAACAGTATGGAAGTTCCTTAAAAAACTACAAATAGAATTACCATATGACCCAGGAACCCCACTACTGGGCATATACCCTGAGAAAACCATAATTCACAAAGAGTCGTGTACCAAAATGTTCATTGCAGCTCTATTTACAATAGCCAGGACATAGAAACAACCTAAGTGTCCATCATCGGATGAATGTATAAAGAAGATGTGGCACATATATACAATGGAATATTACTCAGCCATAAAAAGAAACGAAATTGAGCTATTTGTAATGAGGTGGATGGACCTAGAGTCTGTCATACAGAGTGAAGTAAGTCAGAAAGAGAAAGACAAATACCGTATGCTAACACATATATATGGAATTTAAGAAAATAAAAAAAATGTCATGAAGAACCTAGGGGTAAGACAGGAATAAAGACACAGACATACTAGAGAATGGACTTGAGGATATGGGGAAGGGGAAGGGTAAGCTGTGACAAAGTGAGAGAGTGGCACGGACATATATACACTACCAAATGTAAAATAGATAGCTAGTGGGAAGTAGCCACATAGCACAGGGAGATCAGCTCGGTGCTTTGTGACCACCTAGAGCGGTGGGATAGGGAGGGTGGGAGGGAGGGAGACGCAAGAGGGAAGAGATATGGGAACATATGTATATGTATAACTGATTCACTTTATTATAAAGCAGAAACTAGCACACCATTGTAAAGCAATTATACTCCAATAAAGATGTAAAAAAAACAAAACAAAAAAACTTTACTTACCTAGTTAGGGCACCAAGATAATTGCTTGATGTCGCTGGGTCAGTCTCACACAGCTAATGTGACTCTTTAACTGAATCTATAAGGAGTTCTTTTCACCTTAGTTTTCATAAAGACATATATTAAAAGAATTTAGTTAAAGGAACACAATATGTAGTATTTATTTATTTATTTACTTATTTGTTTATATATCCTAATCCCCAAGAACCTTGAGCTTTTACCAGCTAATTTAAAATAATATCCAGAGGTAACCACAATGTAGTAGGTACCTCTGTTCAGGAAGCTAGGACAATAACTAGGCCCTTAGAGGATCTGACTCTTCCTATCACAAAAGTCCTTTCCTCTAAAGTAATGATAGCTCCCTGTTTAGGGCAAGGTTTTGATGTTTACCAGTTTAATGCCTATTCTGTGCCCTTCCCCCTCTCCACTCCCTAAAAGAGTCCTATTTGCTGTGTTTGGACTGTTAATGAGATATTGATCAGTAAAATTAATTAGCAAGCATAGAACCTTAATTGAATTTTAACTAGTTAATCAAAGACGATGCTCACTTAATATATATATCTTACTCTGGATAAGAATACATTAAAAAGAAAAGTTCTCAAGGGCTAGTAAGATTTCATGTATATAAATATATATATTTATTTTATGTAAACTATGTACACATTAAATATTATATATATATATTTAAAATAAAAATGAATCTGGCTCAATCCGTCACTGCCACAGTTGAGGTAAAGAATCTGTCAGTTGATTTTGGTATTTTGTCACTGTCCCTTGGGTGCATAGATTCCCTGCAAGTTTTAATAGCCCAGGAAAATGCAGACCCTTGGTCCTAAGTCTCTGGTGGTTGCTGTGGCCATCGATCTTTTGCTTTGATCTATCAGATTTTGGATACGTGGTAAACACCTAATAAATTTTGGTTGCTGTGGTGGTTGTTATTATTTCTGAGCTCCATCAGTAACATAGATTTATTAATACCACCATTGCAGGTTGGTGTGAGGTGGTCCAACACTTAGAATAGAGGTGGTGAACAAATGCTAAAACCTTTTTTGAGTCTTGACTGAATGAATCAAGAAGCTAAGAAGATGCTCAAGCAACTTAGGAAGGCTACTTCAATGTAGGTGCCCTAGATCTGCAGTAGGGGAAGCAAAGAAGGGAAAAGGAGCAGTGTAAAGGTGGGGAGGTCACACTGAGATGGGGCATTAGTCTTCCCGAGCCTTCCTGTCCTTGATATTTCAGTTTATAATGTCATCTCAGAAAGAACTTTCTGATCACCCACTTACTTCTATCATGTAGCCTTATTCTAATGATTTAGAAAGGCTTTGTAATAACTGACATGTTCTTGTTTATTGATTTGTTTCCTGTCGTTCTTGCTCTGCTAGAGTAAAAGATAAATATCTGTCTTGTTCACTGCTGAGTCTCCTGAACCTACAGCGTGCTCTGTACACACAGACACTCCATAAATACTAGTTGGCTGAGTGCGTGCATACTTTGTAAATTTGCCTGCGCCCAGCTTTGCTTTTATTTATGTACTCTAGGAAAAGGAGAGCCCATCAATATCTGTGTTCTGGCAAGATAGGAAATGCTAGTGGGGTGGATTAGCAATTGCATTTACAATCCCCATCTCTTCTCTAAATTCATCTAAGCCCTGAGGCCCTGGACTATAGTCCAAACCTCCTTTTGAAAAAGATTAAGATGGAGGGATTCTTCTTGGAAGTTCCCTGTTTGACTGAGGCCATTGTTTCCCTAGAGAACAGTGCTCATTTGAGAATGCAGAGAGATTTCTAGATAAAGTGAGGCAGTGCTGGGAACAAACCAAATTCAACACAATTGGGAGATGTACAAATCCTTAAACCATCTTTTCTTGGGGCTCAAATCAGAGAAGAACTGGTGACAGTCTCCTTTCTCCTATTTGGTTTTGTAGCTCAAACAAAACTTTCACCCTTGCCAAAACGCTTAAGTGCAGAAACGTGGTGCTAAAGCAGTTTTAACAAGAAAATAAGCTAAATGTCCTCATTTCATGAGGAAACTACTAATATTGTTATGAATAGTGCATTCTGCTGTTCATATAAGCCTTGATTTCATATACCTTTAACATTCCAAAGTGCTTTTTCCTTTTTGTTTCACTTTATCTTTGCAACATTCTTAGATGTAAGTTATCAGCCCCATTTTAAAGGATATGAAAGCTATAACCCAAAATGATTACATACTTTGCCGAGGGGCACTTAGTTACTCATCAGAAGACCTGAATTTTAGTCTTGGCTTGGCTGCTAAATAATGTGCTATGCTCCTATCTCCACCTGTGCTATCAGTCTCAAAGGTAACTCTTCTTAGGAAATTGGAAGCATCCACAAATCAGAGCAATTCAAATATGCATTTGGGGAATGAGAGAAAATACTCTTGGATTACTTGTTCCAAAAAGGCTACATTTTACAATTATCCAGGTATATACTGCTTATCACTGACACCACATGCAATAATTAACAAATTATATTTTATATGGGCATTATAGATCATAGTTATAAGGGGATAATAATGATGCCTTATGATTGTATTGTGCTTTCATCTTTGAAAAGAACTTTAAAATCTATTACTTCATTTTTATCCTTACAAACGATGTCTTAACTTCTGATATATGGTATTTTCAACAGGTTCTAAAGTCAGGTGATTCTTAATAGTAATTGCAAATTATGGTAGAAGGCTCATGCTGTTGCCTAGGGTAAAGAGGAAATCGAGTTGCACTAAAAATATACCTGGCAGCAAATTAAAAGTAGGGAAAGAAAAATCCCATACATTTAAATGCTCATCTATCTAATTCCCTTGGGATTTCAGATTCTGCTCATAACAGTGAATGTTTTGGCATCAACTAAAACTGCAAGTTGTATTCATTATAGTATAGAGTGAAATGTCAGTGAGAGTTCTTGCTTTCACTTGTTGCTGGGATTAAGACCACGCTAGTAATTAGCTAGAACTCATTTGCCTCAGCAATTACCCGGGTAATGAAGCATACAGCACAGTTGGCCCATGCTGCCTTTTGGGTACTGGCCCCTTGGGTGAGAGGTCATCCCAGGCATGAGGATAAGGGTTTTCAGCAGAGTCAGTGGGTCTGGTAGATAACATGTGAAAATAATTTACTAGAGACAACTATAAAGACATTGCACACACAGGGAAAGCTTCATAATTTCTTTTTAAGTGAAAGAACAGAAACAATTTTTGGCTTGTTTCTTGTTTGAAAAGAATGTGCTGGAAAACAACATGGCAGGCTTTCCTGGGAGTGTTCAGTGAAGACTCAGTCTAGAATAGAAACCATGTGTCTGTTTTGGGTGAAACCTACAAGTGAGAGGGGAGTGTGATTGAGTCAAGAAATCCTTGGGATGGAAACCGTGGAGTCTCAGCCTACAGCCCTTTCAGAAGCAGACATAAACTCAAGCATCACGTTACCTTTTTTGATGCAGAACCCTAAAAGTGGCTTCCAAACCAAGTTCTCCCTAGCAAGGTGGTGGGTGGAAACAATGTGTTGCCAGTAGTTGTGTCACACGGGGACACATTTATTTCAAGGCTTTAGTCTTTTTTATTTTATTTTTTTAATATAAGAATGAATTACTCCTGAACTGTTTTTCATACCTTAGATTTATATTCTGTCATAGTGGTTAAGAGTAGAGGTTTTGGAGCGATGTAAAACTGTGTTTCAATCCTGGCTCTACTATACATCAGCTGGGCAGATTATTTAGTTTTGCTGAGCCCCAGTTTCCTTCCCTGGAAATGGAAGAGGAAAGCAACAGAAAAGACTCAGAGATGAAGATGTGGCAATGGAAAGGTCAGAGTGATGTGATATGAGAAGGAGTCCCACTTTTGCTGACTCTGAAGGAAGAAGGTTCCATGACCCAAAGAATATGAGCAGTCACTAGAAACTGGAAAAGGTAAGGAAACTGATTCTCCTCTAGAGCTTTCAGAAGTAAACACAGCTCTGAGTTTTTCCCAGTGAGACCATGTTGGACTTCTAACCTGCAAAACTGTAAGATAAATAAATTTTTGTTGTTTCAACCCACCAAGTATGTGGTTGTTTGTTACAGCAGCAATAGAAAACTAATACAAGCAATATCAAGTTTTCTTTGCTTGTATCAGAATCGAAGATCAAATGCTTAGTATGCATAGCAAGGGAAGATGGTGAAAAAATGCTGTAAGCTGTTTTAAGTTATGCTGAATCCAAGTACAGCTTGCCCCACTCCCAACCTTTGATAAAATCTCCTATGAACAGCAGCATGCTAACTGAGCTTTTCATAAAGAACACTTAGATAATAGATCTTCAGCAATATTTACAGAGGTTCTTTGATTCAAATATTTTTAGGGATGTTAATTGATTATACAAAGCTACCATTTCTTGAGAGCTTTCTATGTGCTGGGAACTATGCTGAGTATTAAGATCTTTTAAATTCTTATAATGAACTTGTGAGGTAGGCACCATTATTCCCATTTTGCGAATGAGAAAAATAAGGTTCAGAATCCAAAGTTCTATAGCCAAGGTATGGCAGAGCTGGGAATTTGATCATTTGATTCTAGAGACTGAGCTGTAAGGCTCTTAATTATACTGACATCCACAAAACATGTCCTGCTCCATGCAGAACTGGCTTCTCTACAGTGGAGGTGTGCACTGAAGAAGAGCTTGGTGTTTAGAGTCAGTCACACTCAGTTTTACTGATTCTAATTCTACCTTTCACTGGTTTTGACACTGGAACTTTACATGCCTGAGCTAGGGTTTCTTCATTTTTAAAGGTCAAATGACATCTCTCCGCCCCCCTCCCCAGCCCAGATTATTGTGTGAATTGAAGATCATTTGTAAAGTGCCAACTTGGTTGATAGTCACAGTTTTTATTACTCTCTTGAGCTCAAACTGTTATTAAATCAGGATTATTATTTAACAATCTGTATAATTGTAACAATCTGCCAATATCTCTGATGAATATAGATGCAAAAATCCTCAACAAGATATTAGCAAACTGAATTCAATAATATATAAAAAGGAACATACACCATGATTAGTAGGCTTTATTCCAGGGATGCAAGAATGGTTCAATAGCTGTAAATTAATTAATGTGATACACCACATTAACAAAAGGAAGGATAAAAATCACAGGATAATCTCAGTAGATAAAGAAAAATACTTGATAAAAATGACCATCTGTTCATGATAAAAACTGCCATCAAAGTTGGTATAGAGGAAACATATCTCAACATAACAAAGTCCATTGATGACAAACCCACAGCTAACATCATACTCAATGGTGAAAAGCTTTTCCTCTAAAATCAGAAACAAGACAACGATGCCCATTCTCACCACTTTTATTTAACATAGTATTGGAAGTCCTAGCTACAGCAGTCAGACAAGAAAAAGAAACAAAAAGGAAGAGTTAACTGTTATTCTTTGCAGATGACATGATACTATCTATAGAAAACCCTAAAGTCTCCATCAAAAAACTATTAGAACTAATGAACGAATTCAGCAAAGTTGCACTGATACAAGATTAATATACAGAAATCTGTTGCTTTTCTAAACACTAATAATGAACTATCAGAAAGAGAAAACAAGGAGACAATCCCATTTAAAATCACGTCAAAATGAATGAAATACCTGGAAATAAACTTAACCAAGGAGGTGAAAGAGTTATACTCTGAAAACTATAAAACTCTGATGAAGGAAATTGAAGATGATACAGTGAAATAGAAAGATATCCTGTGTTCATGGATTGCAAGAATTAATATTGTTAAAATGACCATACTATCCAAAGCATTCTCTAGATTTAATGCAATCCCTATCAAAATATTCATGACTTTCTTTCATGGATCTAGAACAAATACTTTTAAAATCCATATGGAACCACAAAAGACCCCAATTTGCCAAAACAATCTTGAGGAAAAAAAAAAAAAGCTGGAAGTATCACCATCGCTAAATTTAGGCTATACTACAAAGCTACAGTAATCAAAACGGCATGCTACTGGCACAAAAACAGACAGATAGATCAGTGGAACAGAATGTAGAGCCCAGAAATAAACCCATGCACCTATGGTCAATTAATCTACAACAAAGGAGACAAGATTATACAATAGAGAAAATCAGTTTTTCAATAAGTGGTGCTAGGAAAACTGGACAGTTACATGTAAAAGAATAAGAACATTTCCTCACAACATATACAAAAGTAAACTCAAAATGGATTAAAAACGTAACTAAATGTAAGACCAGAAACCATAAGACTCCTAGAAGAAAATAGGCAGAACAGTTTTTAACATAAATCATAACAATAAACTTGGGGATCTGTCTCCTAAGGCAAATGAAACAAAAACAAAAATAAACAAATGTGACCAGATTAAACTTAAAAGCCTTTGCACAGCCAAGAAAACCATTGACAAAAAGACAATCCACTGAATGAGAGAAAATATTTGTGAATGATATGACCAATAAGGGGTTAATATCCAAAATATATAAACAGCTTATACAACTCAATATCCAAAAAAAAAACCTGATTAAAAAATGGGCAGAAGACCCCCAAAATAGACATTTTTCCAAACAAGACATACAGATGTCCAGCAGGCACATGAAAAGAGGTTCAACATTGCTAAGCATCAGGGAAATGCAAATCAAAACCACAATGAGATATCACCCCACACCTGTCAGGATAACTATCATCAAAAAAGTCTATAAAGAATAAATGCTGGAGAAGGTGTAGAGAAAAAAGAACTCTTCTACATTGTTGGTGGGAAAGTAAATTGGTACAGCCACTATGGAAAATTGTATGGCGGTTCCTCAAAAAACTAAAAATAGAACTACTATATGATCAAGCAATTTCACGCCTATATATCTGAAGAAAACAAAAACATTAATTCAAAAAGATACATACACCCAAAATTCATAGCATCATTATTTATGATAGCCAAGATATGGAAGCAACCTAAGTGTGCACCAACAGATGAATAGATAAAGAAGATGTGGTATTGTATAAAATGGACTATGGCTCAGCCATAAAGAAGAATGAAATTCTGCCATTTGCAACAACATGGATGGACCTAGAGGGTATTTTGCCTAGTGAAGTAAGTCAGACAGAGAAAGACAAATACTGTATGTTATCACTTATGTGTGGAATCTAAAAAATAAAATGGATGAATATAACACAAGATAAATAGACTCACAGATATAGAGAACAAACTAGTGATTCCCAGTGGGGAGAGGGAAGGGGAGAGGGCCAAGATAGGTGTAGGAGATTAAAAGTTACAAATTACTATGTATAAAATAAATGAGCAACAAGGATATATTGTACATCACAGAGAAATATACCCATTATTTTGTAATAACTTTCCATGGAGTATAATCTATAAAAATAATTGAATCACTATGTTGTACAACTGAAACTAACATAATATTGTAAATCAACTATACTTCAATAAAATAAATAAATAAATAATTTAAAAACACAAATACCTTTCTCCTTTATAGGACATTTTTGGTAAACAGTTTATTTTACAACAATCTTAGACTTAGAGAAAAGTTGAAAATATTGTTCAGAGAGTTCACATATTCTCTTTACTCAGTTTCCCTAATGTTGAAAGCTTTTGTAACCAGAGTACTGTTATCAAAACAGGAGATGAACATTTGTGCAATATTGTTAAGTGAACTACAGACTTTATTCAAATTTAACCAAATTTTCCTCTAATGCTCCTTTCCTATTCCTGGGCCCACTCCCACTGCATTCAGTTGCTGTGTCACCTTAGTCACCCCGAGTCATGACAGTTCTGCATTCTTTTCTTGTCTTTCATGACCTTCACACTTTTGTGGAGTACTGGTCACTTTTTTTGTAGAATGTCTCTCAGTATGTGTTTTCTCACGATTATATTGAGATTATGCATTTTTGGCAAGAATACCACAGAAGTGATGTTGTGTCCTTCTTAGTGCATCATATCAGGGTGTTCATGATGGTAAATGTTTTATTGCTTATGATATTAATCTCAATCACTTGATTAAAGTGTCTGTTGGGTTTCTTCATTGTAATGTTCCTATTTTCCCCTATATAATTGATAAATACCTTAGGTGAGATACATTGCGACTATGCTAATATCTTGTTTTTCCTCAAATTTTGCCCAATGATTTTAGCATACTTTGGTATATCTTGCCTGCAACAATTATTACTGTGGTATTTGCCTAATGGTGATTTTTAAATTTCTCTCATTCCTACATTAATTAATTGGGATTCTTCTGTAAAGAAGAGCTGTCTGCCCCCCACAATTCACTTATCGATCCAATTATTCATTTATGCCATTATGCATTCATTGATAATTATTTTATTCTATGGGTTACAATAAGTACTATAATTATTATTATTTAATTATTTAATTATTTATTTAATTAATTTTTTTGTGGTATGCGGGCCTCTCACTGCTGTGGCCTCTCCCGTTGCGGAGCACAGGCTCCGGATGTGCAGGCTCAACGGCCATGGCTCACGGGCCTAGCCGCTCCGCGGCATGTGGGATCCTCCCAGACCGGGGCATGAACCCGTGTCCCCTGCATCGGCAGGCAGACTCTCAACCACTGTGCCACCAGGGAAGCCCCTATAATTATTTTTTGATCAAACTGTTGCAGCTTTGACATGGGGAGCCCCTCTAGATTGGGTTTTTTTTCTTTGGCATGCCTTTATCTATTCTCAAACACTTCCTTATTTTCTGGCATCACAAGATCTTCCAGGCTCATCTTGTATTTTTCCTGGCCCAATGGTGGAATCAACCTCTTTCCCAAGGAGCTCTGATTCTTTTAATTGGAAACTGTTATTTAGAAACAAGATCTGGGTGCTGGGTGTACTCAAATTGCTATGAGATTGTCATTGCTCCTAGGCTCCCTCAGCAGACAGAACTAGGAAACATATGTACACACAAATACATTTATATTTCTATATTTATCTATCTGCGTATATATGAGTTCACATTGAATTCATGAGTTCATACCTTTGGTTCCAATCCAACACATGAGTTCATTCTAGTCTCTTCCTTTCCTTAGCTTTAATTCTTTCTACAATAATGAGAAATCTGGCTCTTGTTATCTACAATATATTTACTTATCAAAGTATAAAATAAATAGTTGCAGATGTACATTAAATAATATGCCAAAAACCTTTGTAGTAAAAGCTTTCATATTGCTCTCTACATGGTGGGATTTCTCGGCCTCTGTTTCTCACACATATTTCACATGCAAGCAGCCTACAAATTTCTCATCTTTCCCACTGATCCTTCCACTTGGTAGCCTCATTGCTTTCAGCATGTTGAAGGCTGTAGTGTAGTCTAAATCTTAGCACAACTGCCTGGTATACCAAGATGCCAATAGCTATGCCCTGCATTCTGTCCTGATAAAGGAAACGTTGTCCCTTTGTATCTGAAAAAAGTCAGGTATAGGGAGGAGGCTGTCACTGTGGTCATCACTCAGATTTAACCACATGTTAATGGAAAGTCTGTCTTCTGCTTTCTCCCATGCTACAAGACAAAACTATCATAGGAGCTAGATGTAGGGAGTGGAGGTTTACCAGACCCCTCCTAGTGAAATTCATGTAACTGTTGGTTACAAACACTTCATAGAAATATCTTAGACCACAGGCGTGATTGGGAGCCCCCAAGGTGAGTCAAGACTGTCTTGGGTGAACTGGCTGTGAGGTCAGTTTGACTAAGACCAAATCCTGACCTCACTCCAAAGTTGGAGAAGCCAGAGGCAGCAGAGGGAGGGGAGGAGGAGAAGAGATAGTGGCAAGGTAAAAGAAATCACAGAGAGGTTCAGCACATCCCTTCTACTCCTGCAGACTTCCAAGCAGGTTTAGGCTCAAGCTGAGGTAGGGGAGAAATTTTAAATTCAATAAGATCTTGAAAGTTTGATTCTACACTTAACTGGCTTTTTGAAACCTGAATAATAGAAAAATAATTGGAACCTGCCTGGTATTTCATCAAGGGCAGAGAAGAAAGGTTTGGCAAAACTTGGTTGACATTTCTTTGTAAATGATAATGAGTTATATGCCCTATTTTCTTATTCTAAGACACTTTCTCTTTCCCTCAAATATGTATATATTTATTTATTTATATTTTTTTCTGAATTTGGGATGCATCTTAACACCAGTGAGCACATTTACAGAGGTGATATCTTCCTTCCTTCTTTCCTGCCTCCCTCCCTTCCTTCCTTCCTTAGAACTGAGGAATTACTACAAGTTCTCCTGTTTAACACAGTATTCTTGAGTTGTGTATAAAATTTTCCCAATGGAAGATTGCTTTTTAAAATTAGTGGTTACCAGAGGTGAAGGGGTGGGGAAGAATATATGGTGAAGCATAAACGTGTTCCCTGATTTCTTTTTTGTTATCAAGCTAACAATCTCATACCGAGCTAAGAAACAGAAAGCTTTATTTCCACATCTTTAGCTATCTTTGGACTTATCTAAAAACAGATTTTATATAAAACACTTTGCTGAAGTGTATTTTCCTTTTTCAGTGTGGTCCCAGAAAAAGCACATCATTTCTGTAGGAAAACTTGGGACCAAACTGACAATCTGTCTACTAACTTTGTCTTTTTTGGATGCCTTCCTCCTTTTCTTCCTATCCTCCTCTCCCCCCTCTTTCCCTTCTCTTTCTCCCTTCCTCTTCCCCTTCCCCTCCTGCTTCTTCTCCTCCTTTTCCTTCTTTTTTTTTGGTACTGTAAATGGCAAAACCAGATTGAGCTTCTCCAAATCTGAAAAACAATAACAACAACCACAAAATAGCCTCATTTTGGACAAGCTACATACAAGTTTCTAATTTGTGTGGTTAAAAAAAAAGAGATTTAGAGAGTACTGAAAAGATGGAGTGTCTAATGGAAAGACTGACAGACCCTTAACTACAAGCATGTTGCCAGGCGCCACCATAATAAAAGGTGGCAAGCATCCAGGAGTGCTTGCAGCTGCATGCCTGAACTTTATTAAATATCTAACTATAGTTTGCAGGCCCTGGCCAGCTTGTAACTCATTTCTGGCTGACACATTCCAACTCATAATTAGTGTAGTCCTTATATGGTTCTCGCTTTTTAATTCTTTTCCTGTAAAGCAGGACTGTTCCAAGAGACAAAGATGCACTTCACTTGGCAATAGGGAAAACCCATGAGGTTGGGCTCTCCGAGCACTTCTGCATGGCTGGGATCTACAAAGAAGGGAATTAAGTTCAGCTTTCTTCTGTCTTCCCTGAAAGCAGCATACAGATCCACAGATTTTATTTCAGCCTCTGTTATCAGTCTCTTCTCTTATAAAATTTTGTTTTTCTCTTTTATTATAAAATTTTGTTTTCCTTTTGACTTGTGAAGGCAGAGAAAATTGATCACTTCTCTCCCTTGATGTTACTCTTCATGGACCAGTGTAGAAAGATGCAGCCTTTAGAATGAAATGAGCACGATGTGCACAGATCAAACATTTTGATAATGGGTTTGCAATTAGCACAGTTGATGTTTATTATTTCCTGGAGTTGCTGTTGTGGATTTATAATGTTGTGTGTGCATGCTTAGCTGAGGTGGAACTACATTTCCCAGAAATCTCTGCCTGCAGTGTTCCAGGTTGACAAGAGCCACAAGATGTTGGAGGCGGAAGTGACATGTAGCAGTGTTCTCATTAACCCCAGAAGCATGAGGCCAAGCTCTGGTGCTGCTGCAGCTCTCACATGTGGCTGCTCCTGTATCTTTTTTTTTTTTTTTTTTTTTTGCGGTACGCGGGCCTCTCACTGTTGTGGCCTCTCCCGTTGCGGAGCACCGGCTCCTGATGCGCAGGCTCAGCGGCCATGGCTCACGGACCCAGCCGCTCCACGGCATGTAACATCTTCCTGGACCGGGGCACGAACCCGTGTCCCCTGCATTGGCAGGCGGACTCTCAACCACTGCACCACCAGGCTCCTGTATCTTGATGGTAGCTTCCCCAGGTCCACTGGATTATCCTTCAGCTTCTTCAACTTCTGGGCCAAGTGTGTATTTCGCTCAGTGATGAAAGGCACCAGAGTCACATCATTTAATTTGAATTTTTGAAGAGACCGGTGTGGATTTCTGTCGTCCTTGTGGGTTCCAGCTCATTGTCAGGGGTCCCACTTTGTCCTTGCTCTCTCCACTTCAACTCCATCTCTATCTTTCAACTTCTTTCCCAACTGCCTGCCCTGCTGACTTTAGAGCCAGTGCCAGTCATAACAATAGCGCTAATCCTTCCCCATCATTGTGAAAGGTCATATTCTTGTAATAAATCCCTTATTTTATATCACTCCTAGTGATTCTGTTCCTTTTATCACCTTTGCCTGATATAGTTGCATAGCTCTCAACAATGCCTAGAAAGTATTCAGTCAGTTTTTGTTACTGAGCCAAACAGAACAGGCCTTGTTATTCTCCTTTTATAGCTGAGGAAACTGTGGGCAGAGAGATTCAGTGACTTGACACAGCCAAGAGATACCAGAGACAGGATTTGAACTCAGACCATTGAGACCATGTCCAGTAAGTTTTGAGTGGGCACAATATGTAAACTGGAAATGTAAAAAGAGGTAATGTGAAAAAGTGCTCAATGTCACCTGTAATCAGGGTCACACAACGAGATGTTTCTTTCCATCCAGTCTGGTGGCAAGTTTTTTTTTTAACATCTTTATTGGAGTATAATTGCTTTACAGTGTTGTGTTAGTTTCTGCTGTATAAAAAAGTGAATCAGCTATATGTATACATATATCCCCATATCCCCTCCCTCCTACGTCTCACTCCCACCCTCCCTATCCCACCCCTCTAGGTGGTCACAAAGCACCGAGCTGATCTCCCTGTGCTATGCAGCTGCTTCCCACTAGCTATCTATTTTACATTTGATAGTGTATATATGTCAATGTTACTCTCTCACTTTGTCCCAGCTTACCCTTTCCCCTCAAGTCCATTCTCTATGTCTGCATCTTTATTCCTGTCCTGAACCTAGGTTCATCAGAACCTTTTTTTTTTTTTTAGATTCCATATATATGTGTTAGCATATGGTATTTGTTTTTCTCTTTCTGACTTACTTCACTCTGTATGACAGACTCTAGGTCCATCCACCTCACTACAAATAACTCAATTTCATTTCTTTTTATGGCTGAGTAATATTCCATTGTGTATATGTTTTAAAGTTTGACGTGAGCAAGAGTCTTCTCCATGAGAAGAGTGAAGTCTCATGAACTGCTGGTATCAAACGGTATAGCTACTTTGGAGGATAATTTGGTTGATAGTAAAATTTAAAGGATTCATATCCATGACTCAGAAAATTCATTTTGCACTACCGACTCTAGCATTTCCATGTACACAAAAGAAGGCGTTTTCAAAGACGTTCAGTAAAACAAATGTTCATTAAGATGGGTATGACTGGGAGCATGATGGTACATGCATAGTTTGAAATTAGGTGGATCTAAATGTACTGATGTGGGAAGATCTTTACGAATGTTGTGGAACAAACAAGAATCAAATCAAATCACAGAATGACATATTTAATAGAATACACTTCATGTGAAAACACACAAATAAAACAGGGTTCTATATTTTCCATGCGCAGATATATGTAAGCAAAAGTATTTTAAAAATTTGCAGGTAATCATGGTGATTAGAAGAGATGAGTTGGGGGATTGGGATAGGGAATGATAAAGTTGACTTTAATTTATAATGTTTTATTCCTTTTATAAAGAAATATTTTCATGTATTACCTGTGTAATTTTTTGCTTTAAAAAATAAAGGCAATGTGTCTGAAAGAAGAGTTATAGACTTCACTGAGTATTAAAAGAGAAATGGTATATTTAAATAATTTAGTTAACACTTCATTTTATAGATGAGCAAATAGGGTCTCAGAGACATGAAATGATTGGTTGAAGGCAGACTCCAATAAAAATCTGAAACATCGGATTGTCCCAGAAAACTTGGTAACCGAGTTTCTGGAATTTTTTGGTAGTAATTCATGAAATATTTTGATGAAACCGGAGTTTATTTAGGGCCTCCATTATGGGGACCTCCTGAACAGATCCAGTTTTGGCATTCATGATTCGGTCTTTTAACCACGTTGCCTAAGGACCCTGTTAAGATCATGCCAACACAATACTATTATCTTTGAATCTTAACAGTCTGCTACTAATTCTGTCTTTCTAACATCTTCAAACTTTCATTGTTTCAGTAAATTCATTTTCTCTGTAGCATGTTTAATAATTCTTTGATCGTTTCCTTCTTCAAGATGGTCCACATTTGTAATAATTCCCTGAAAGACAGAAAACTCAGAGATGGTTCCCTACAAAATTATTCTTTAAATCAACAGGAATATGTTGGTGGTAAATTCTGAGTTCATTTGTTCTGATGATGAGGAAGGAGAGAATTGAGTTCTGCCTCTACAAATTTAATTGCATCTAGCCTTCTCAAGGTTGGGAATAACCACGGAACATCCCAAAAGGTATAATTCCCTTTGGCCAGCAGCCTAATTCCCGTCGGCTTGTAGGAACCTGCTTGATAGAATCTAATAGTGTCCTAAATTTAACTCATCATTTAAGTCCTATGGTTTATTTCACTTAGCATAACTTTAGTTTCATCCATGTTGTCACAAATGTGGCAGGATTTCCTTCTTTTTAAAGGCTAGATAATATTCCGTGATCTTTTTTTTTTTTGGTCAGGTGTTTTATTGCTTAATTCTTGGACACATTTATTGGAAAATATGGCTGCTGATCTCTTACCTATCCACCTTGGTCTTCTGAGGTTTGATTTACAATATTTACAAGAAAAAGAAATCTCACCAATGATATTAATGGATATGATCTTCTGCAGGGAGATGATGGAGAAAGAAGAAGATAAGTTGACATTTGATCATAAGTAGCTTAGTCTAGAACTAAGGAAATCAATTAACAGTGTACTAGCATCTCCGGTGTGCCAGGTACTTTGGGAATAAAAACTATGAATAAAAGATGGCTCTATCCCCAGTGTGGGGGGGGGGAAGTTTACGTGCATTTGATGAAAATCAATACAGTAAGTCCCCTACATACGAACCTTCAAGTTGAGAACTTTCAAAGATGGGAACGTGCGTTACTAATGAAGACCTGCTTGAATTGGAGGCCCAGAGAAAGAATAAGGAGAGCTGTCAGGTTAAGCAATCTCTGTGTTGTTCTCACATGCTCATGCCAAAACTCAAGGTCCCACCACCACTCTTAAGATGACTGTTTGGGCTCACCACACATCTAACCCCACTTGTCTCTTAAATTGAGGGTGTAAATGTGGATCCAGACCAACCAGATCAGCATCACCTGAGAACTTGTTAAAAAAGTATATTCTCAGGTCTGACCTTAGACCTCCTGAATCAGAAACCCTGGGGGTGGCACCCAGTGATCTGTATTTCAACAAGTCCTCCAGGTGGTCCTCACACCCTCTAAAGTTTGAGAACCACTGTCTTCAGCCCTTTCCTGGGTAGATGCACTCCTGCCCTGAGTACACCAAGCACAGGACTTTGACAATTCTTGCTTATATTATCATAAAAACCTTACAACTGGTCACCCTCCCTCTAATCTCTTACTGAGTCTGTGCACTCTCCACACCACCACAAATTATCTTTTTAAAATACAGAACAGAATTTCCAGAGGGTCTTCAGGGACTGATACAAAGACCAGGGTTAGTTAGAGACTATTCATGGCTCCCGCTGCAGAGGCTGACGTCCAGCACAGTGGACTGGAGAGTCTATTGATGGAGGGTGGTGACAATGAGTGCCTGTTGTCCCTGGTACCACTGGGCATGTCCTAAAGAGACAGTTCCTGTGGCTGGATCTTGGTTGCTCTTTGCCTTCCCAGAGTCCCTCCACATCTTGTTCTCCAGCCTTCTCATAGATTCCCTGAGGTACCCTCACCCATTCAATGAGTTCCTTTTTCTGCTTAAGTTAACCAATGTCCATCTCTGTTGCTTTCCACCAGGAACCCAGACTAGTGCAAACATTTTGCATATGACTTGCACCTCGAAATATTTTTAGATGAGTATACTGAATGCTCAAAATGATCAGTGATGATCTTTCTTATCACCTGGGTAGTATCAGCTTGACCAACATTATCTCATGTTTTCCTTCTATCCTCATGTTTTACCTTCTGTAGATTTAGGGCTAAAGTACATTTTTTATTTGGCTGTAAGAGTTTATTTTTTATTTAATTCTAGTAAAGGTTAGAATGGCCAGATGTTATTAACTCTGAAGATACTCTAATTCCTGCTATTGTAGTTAACTCTAAGAGATGTGTCTGGAGAATATTTAACTTGTTTTCTTGAATGGAGCAAGACTGCTTCTAGACATAGCATCACAGCGAAAGTCCTAAAGTTATTAGTAGATATTCATCATGTCCTAATTTCTTTATAAGTTCCTCATTTTGGCAGGCCTGGACCACATGCCATCTACAGATGTTGAAGGGAGTGTCTAAGGGCAACATATAGCTCAAAACTCTTGAGTTTAGATTTTTATTTAAGTGATTCCTGTAACAAGAGATTTTAAAATGTGCTCAGCAGAGCCCAGGGGGTTTCATGGAGCCTCCTTGGGGATCCCATGGAGGAAGGGAGAGTTCATGAGGGAAGTGACAAGGGCCAAAGTCCCTACATGAGGAACAGCACCTCTTTCTTTTATTTAAGCATTAGGTTTTCACACAAACCAGTGGACCCCTTTGAGAATCTAATGAAAACTTTGACCCCTAATCCCCAGAAAAATGCACATACACATATAGAGAAATTTTTTTCATGTAATTATAGGGTGTTCACAGATTCTCCGATGATCCTTTTGGACCTTCATTCCACAGACTCCCAGATTAAGAACCTTTGAGGAAAGCCTTCCTAGCTGAAGGTTGCTTTTATTTAAGAAAGAGAACGAGAAGGAAAGCCACTGATCTATCTATATTTATACATGTCTGTGTTCTCCCAGTATCTTGATGTCTGGTCTGTTCCAAAGAGCTGCATTTTTAAGGCTCTTTGAAATACATGAATATGTATAATGTTATATGTATTTCATGTGTAAGTTAATTATACATTTTCAAAAATTGTATGTGTGTGTGTGTGTGTGTGTATATATATATATATAATTTAAAATGGTGATTTGTGCTTTAGAAGGAATTTAAAAAATTCTATGAGGAAAAATAATTGAGGAAACTTACCTTATATTGGGGGTGTGTGTGAGGAAATGGAGGTGACATTTCATCTAAAGCTCAAAAAGTGAGAGGGAGTCAGACGTTCCCATAAATGGGGAGGGATCCGGGCAGAGGGATTGTAATATATATATAATATATCTATTCCTGAAATGTAATTACTTTCTTATAAGTAATGAGATGAATAACATAAAAGACACCAGCATTATACTTTTGTAGTTTGAGTTCAGATGAGTTGAATTTTCTTGATCAGTTAAAGGGAAAATAATCCTCTAGTCTTGCCTGAATTGTTTGAATATTCTAGAGAGTGATCTAACTTTCACTTCACTTAATGCTCTGTAGATGTGGCATTAGCAAACTATAGATATTATAGTTTGCTCTATATCGATAGTTTATTTATCTATCTATCTGGATATATTGTCTGCACTATAGAGCCTAAGAATGTAAGAATGTTTGGCTTTTAAAGGACCCTGAGCTCAAGAAATCAGAAACTTGGCTCTAAGTCCAGGCCTGTCACTTACCAAGCAGATGACTGTGGACAAGTGACTGAGTGACTAGCGTCTGTGATGAAGAAGGAAATTTGGTTTAGATGCCCTCCAAGCTCCCATTATAAGATCTTATGATATTCTCTATGAAAAACTGCCCCCTAATAGGCTTCCTCTCCTGTAATTTAAAGGACAGGGAAACTGACTAGTGAAGGTAAATAATTTTCATTCTCCAATTTACCTACCCCATGGGTGAGCATCATGGAAATAGGAGAATGACCCCTATTTGGGAGTCATCAAACACCAGGGAAGGCTAAGACCTGTTCAACAAGGGTTTTCACCCATCCTGATAAAACATATAGGGAGAGGAGAGGGAATTTATGTGTGTTTGTTGAGTAAATCAAGATTATAGGCAACTTGTCTAAATCCTAGATTCCGTATTCAGCCTACAGTCAGAGAATGCTACAGAGTTGAAACCAAGTGCTCCACCTAACAGAATTTCACAATGAAACCTCTCTCATTCTCAAGTGAAGTCATATATAGCATTGTTGCACAATTTAATGATGTGGAGTTTGAAGCCAAATTTATATGAAGAGCAGATGGGCTCACAGCTAAGAGAAAGGGCAAAACTGCCCCCAAATAGGCTTGTTAAATATTATTATCTCTGAATATAAACTGGGAGAAAATGCATTCTGTTTGGACCAAGCTGAAAATATCTTAGGATATTTTTAGTTCACAGTCATTCCTTCTTTGCATAGATAAAAGGGCTATAAATAATGGGAAACCTTTCAATCTGATGAGTACGCCAAATATGATTTTCATTAGCAAATTCAACTCTTCCTTATAACAATTCTGTCCAGGGCTTCCCTGGTGGCGCAGTGGTTGAGAGTTCGCCTGCTGACGCAGGGGACACGGGTTCGTGCCCCAGTCCGGGAAGATTCCACATGCCGCGGAGCGGCTGGGCCCGTGAGCCGTGGCCGCTGAGCCTGTGCGTCCGGAGCCTGTGCTCCGCAACGGGAGAGGCCACAGCAGTGAGAGGCCCACGTACCGCCAAAAAAAAAAAAAAAAAACTATCCAAATATATTGTCTCTGAGAGATATATTTAGAACCTATGGACAGAAGAGAAAATGTGAACCAAGATTGGCTTTTCTAATCTGTTGGATGGATCAGTGACAAGTGGTTTAGAAACCAGGATTTTCCACCCTGCTCCTCCCAAATATTTTCTGCCCTGCCAGTTCACAGATTCTTGAAATTTCTTTCCCAACATTTCCTCTCATTTTACAATTAAAAAATGAAATAGGAGAGATAAGTACTTCTACACGTGGAGCACCTTGACTAAAGTTCTTACTTACGAGTAATTGACTGATAGAAAAAATTTGTTCTCAAATAGTGAGTTTCAACAGGACAGCTAGGGACAGTCATGTAAAGAGTGCACAGGCTAGCCAAGAGAGTGGAGGGAGTGAAAGAAAGAGCAAGGCTTGGGCTGGGCTGGAGAAAGACAAATGTTGCTTATTTTGCTTTGCTGCATAAAGCTTAGTTTAAGCTAATATAGGAGACACAGATTATTTTCAGACTTTTGTCAAAAGTTGGGTCTTCAGCACTGACCTTTAAGGAAAGATCTGGTCTGTAAGATGTGATAATATCAGAGTGTAATATTAGGGACACTGAAAAAAATAGTGATCCTAGATATACATTTCAGCCCATCAGTTAGTATCTGAAATTCTTCATTCAGTGTGACCTCGTTGGTGAGTGTTTTTTTGATGATTGCTGAAAGGCAAATATCTCTGGGAGGTTATTACTTTTAAAGAATGATCCCCTTTTCACATATATATTCACATGTATAGAGGGAAGGATTGGAAATTAGGGCTGATAGCAAGGAGGAGAGAGAAAAGCTGTAACTGGGTGCCTGAGAAAGAGATGAAAGCTAGTAAGAACTTAAAAAAATGTGCAGAAAGAGGAGACTGGGACAATAAAAACTAGTAGTGATTATAGCACTACTACCACTAATAAAATATAACATGTTGAGTGGTTTCAATATGCCAGGCACCTTTTCGAGTATTTTACATATCATATATTTACATATAATACATCGTATTTTACATAAAATATTTACTCATCCAAAGAAGTTTGTCAGTATCACCATATAAATATCTATTCTTAAATTAATCCTTCATTCAACAGATCTTCACTGATAGTCTGCCATGTGCCATACACTCTTCTAAGGACTGGAGTTACAGAGGTTAACAGAATAGCCAAGGGTTCTGAGAAAACACCCAGAGAATAAATGAGTAACTAGACGAATAACATAATTCTAGGGAATGATAAGCTTCATCTGTTATCAGGATGGAGTGATAGAGAGGAACAGGGGTGTGGGGGTGATAGAGAGTAAGTGACAGGAATCACTTACAACTAGCAGGCTCTGAAAGGTATGTAACATGTAGCTTCTTTCTGATGGGTTCCCCAACTGGCTTCATTCTAGAGCCCGCTCGTTTGGCCCTTAACCAGACCAAACATTTGCTATGGTTCTAAGAAAGGAGCAATACCCAAGGATGAGAATGGTCAAGAGAATCTTTGTGACGGAAGCTAGGTTTGGGCTGGTCATGCAGAAATGTGAGTTCAGAAAAGGAGGCCACAAGTCAGAGGCTGGCTGCCCTCAGCTCTCTTTAGTTTTTCTAAATCAGCAGGACTCACATTTTTTATGTTTCCTTACCTTTTCTTGAATATACTTAATTTATTAGGAACTCCCATGCACACCTCCATGAGTGTGTGTGCATGTACATATTTGAGTATGCGTGTGTGTGTGTGTATGCACACACCCTACACTCTCTGGAACCAAAAGAGATTTGTTGGTAAGCTTATAAACTTTTTCAGCTCCACCATTTGAGTGTGGCCTTGTAGCACAGTGTAGGCTCTTTGGGGGCAAAAATTTTCATTTGATCTTAAATGAATGCCATGTTGGTCCAGTAGGCAGATCTCTCTAGAATCTTTGTAGTGGTGATAAATGCTCAGCTCAGTTCATCAAACATTTGCTGAGGACCTACTCCATGCCAACTGCTGGATAAGGCACTGTCTCAACAAAGATGGGTAACTTACATGCCTTGCCTTCAAAGAATACATCTGAAAGCAAAATAAAATTTCATGTGTCAGCTTATTCTGCATTTTCAAAACTGGGCATATGCTTTATTTCAGGTCCTTTGACTTCCTAAAAGTCCATTTGCACATTAGCTCACTTCCATGCAATCCAGACTCACTACCTAATCCAGAGAAGCTCCATGTTGCTCTCAATTAACTGCATCAAAAGGAGGGCATGCAGAAGTCGGAGATGCCAGAGTCAAGGGCTGGGTTTTATTATAATTCTCAAGTGGTCATGGATAGCTGGAACCTTTGAAATGAACACACAGGTTATTTATGGATAGAAATCATTCAGAGGATAAAGTCTCAGGAATGAAAATCCAAGAGGATAAATAAATGGGGAATGCATCCCGGGAAGACGAATAATATTTACTAGAGTATTTTTGTTTCAAGACAGATTCCTATGTTTTACTGCTTATAGTGGTAATCTTCGTGAGAAATTTTAGGCCTGAAGAAAGGATTTGCGGAGTAAGTCTGGTTTGTGAAATGCTACATCCTTGGCATCTGCGTACTGGGGGAGGGGGCTGGGTGGCTTCTCTGGGGCACGTGATTTTATTTGCCTGAGATGTGGTTTCTTTCCTCCTCCAGTTCTCATAGAAGCTTCCCCTTTAGCAAATATTTTCTTAAGCACCAAACATGTACCTGGAACCATGCTAAGCAAGATAAGCATAGACAAACATGAAGAAAATGATTACCAACTAAGTCACTGATTTTACTTGTAATTAATATTATGAGTGTTAAGAAAAAGAAACATGCAGCAGTAAATATTTTGGCCACCTCAGTATGAAGATGGAAGCTTTCCTGCTTGTGTGCTGCGTTCCGGACCTGGGTTTGTCTTTATTGACCATGAGCAGGATGCAGTCAGGTTGGCCTGGGACGAGGAAGACTCCATTCCCTGCTGCTCCTCTGGGTCTGTGTTTTTCTCCATCTCCATCTTTCTCAGTCACTCCCCCTCCTATCCTCTTAGTCCTGCACAGACTGGGACCTCCTTTAGGTCAAGCATCATGATCTTAGCTCTGAGAACCAATGCTCTGCACAGTACAGAGCACATGCCACGTAAATGTTGGTTCAATTGAGCTGCAGACCTTCCTACTGCTTCTCTACTTTCAAGAATGGGCAGAGGGGCTGTGGAACCTACCTGGGTGTTATTCTTCAATGAGGCCCTTCATTGAGCATCCCTCACCTTGGGGTCTGGCTAAGAGGTTTAGACAGGTGCCGAAAGGTGAAGACGGCTGCTTGAATGAGGGAGGAGGCTTCTGTTTGTGTGGATTCTTTCTACCAAGATCTCTAGGGTTGTGAAAAGTTTGGATGTCAACTTTTCTCCTGAGGGGTTTCAGAATCACACTGACGGTTACACCTTGGCCAGCGCCTTCCAGATTCTCTCTGACGGGCCTCCAACATGTCCACGTGGAAGACATCAGTGTTTCATGGAAACCATAATGGAATACAGTCTTAACTCTGCATTCCCCCAGACAAAAAATAGTTTTCCCTTGCATTCTTTAGGTCACTACCATCCACCCCCAAACACTACTGCTACCCTAGAATCCAACTTTCTTTCCACCACTACTTGCTTTCCCTCCATGCTCATACATCCTACTGCATCTCCTCCTAAATCTGTTATGCATTTCCCTTTCCTCTCAATCTCTGTTACAGATTAGCTAGAACAGACAACTGGTCACCCTGCCTTTAGCTCATGCTGTTCTCAGAGATATCTTTCCAAAATACAAATTTATAATGACTGCCCTTGAGGGCATGCTGTCATCTACAGTGTAAAATGCAGAGTCCTAAAGAGGGCATAAAAAGCCCTCACAATCTGATCCCAGACAACCTGACTGTTCTTGTCCTCCATTCTCTCTTCCTCAGATATTCTCTGCTCCCGTTACACCAAACTATGTGGGGCTCTGGACCACGCCATGCTCTTCGGGCCCCTGTGACATGAGGTACCATCTCCTTGGATACCCCTCCATGCTCTTGCTTCTCTTTTTCCATATCAGCTTTGTCAGTATCTACTCATCATTCAAGGTCCAGCTCAAGTTTCCTCGCTTCTGAGCAGTTCCCTCAGTCTTCCCATACATGTACCCTACGCAGTTAATCATGCCTTCTTCTGGAATGCCATGGTTTCTGCATGACTCTGTTTCGGGATTTATCACATGGTGCTGAAATTTTCACTGTCCATTCTTCTGTTCCTTGCTTTTGCCTTGTTCAGATTTAGGTTCCCAGAGCCTCATACTCTATTTCTTTTAACTAAGTGACCGTGGACACATATAACCACTGTCAAGTTAGTTTTCAGTTCAAAGGGGTTAATAAGATGCACTTTATAGATTGCTATGTGGGGTAAACGAGATGAGGTATATAGCAGAGTGCCTGGAACATCTTAACAAATAAATGGGATTATCTGTTAATATTGTCTATCAGCATAATATCAATGTAGACAGGAATTGTCTTCAGGAGATACCTGGGACTGGGTATGTGATCAGAAGGAAGGGTTTCTTTTGTGTTTTTGGCTCAAAGTAACAGATTTAGAGGAGTGGGTGCAAATCCCACTGTTACCATCAGCTGTTGAAGAGAGACTTCCACTAAGGGGCTAGTGGTCATCCTGGAGAAAAGACTGATGTGAGCTTTGATGGGCACTAGCTTGGAGCTGCTCCTGGGGAGGATATGCATGGAAAATGAACAGGCTCCTATTTTTGTTGTGCCACCAAAGGACTTTCAAACCAAGATGAACACAAACCGGACAGAATCAGTAAAAAATATTATATGGATATATATTATGGATTTGAGTTAACCTAATGAATGGCCTCTACGAATCAAGCATGAAAGAAGTTCAAGGTATTGTTTTGGCCTTAGGTTATTCAACCCCACACCCCTCCCCCTTTCCCCCAAGGAGGACAGAAAGCTACTTTCATTTTGGCACCAGTATGTAATACCAGACACACATGATCCAGTCTGCTGCGATACAGGCTCAGTCCTCTTGGAGTTCAGTTAAAAAGTGAGGTCAGCATGCATGGAGACCTGGGGAAAACAAACTGATTTAAGGTACTAAGATGGGAAAAACTGTTCCATTTCCTTCTGAATGGAGTCCACAGTGCTGCTGGAAAACCATCTGTAGAACTGTAGCCCCAGGAGTAATAGCATGCTGTAATGCATTTGATTAAAAAGAGGAAGGAAAAAACCATGGTGTGTGCTATCCTCGTGCTAGGATTGGGGAGCAGGCAGCCTGTGAGTCGTGGTCCATGGAGATTTTGCAGGGATTACTTTAAAAGCACTTTGCAGAGCCAGGCAAATGAAAGTCATGTGTTTATTCATCAAGGATACCTTCTCTTAAGGGATATTTTATTTACAGTTCTATAATAAGGGAAAACCTCCACATTTTTAATCTTATGTGTGAGAACTTCTAAGCACTGGAAAAGCAGTGACAGGAAGAATGAGTTTGGATCACTCAGCAATCCTGATAGAATTTGGGAACTTGTCCAGGCCCTTTGAACTTTCCAGCTGTGCCACATTGGATTCTGTGTCTGTGGTAGCGACTTCACTGGCAGCACGTGCACTTCTCAGGCTATTTTCGTCATGGGCTCTGCCAAGCCCCAGAGGAGCAAAGTTAACACTGAGACACTCAGCTGTGAGCGTGGGGATGTCTGGATATCCCTAAATTTCTTCAGTGGGAGTTTGAGAGATGTGCTGGGGTCATTTATTTCATGAGGGGGAAATTTTCTACTGATCAAGAATGGCTTTGAGGGATTTCAGTGGTCATTTCCCAAGCCACTCAGTCAAGTGGTGTCAGCCCTGTAGAAACGGTCTTGCCATGACATCACAGCACGTGTGGAATAAGACTTTCCACTTCATTGTTTGGAGATTTCGGAAGGTTGTAGCTTCAACTCAAGAAGCCAACACTGAGATGGTGGATGAGTAAGACATGGAGATCGCCTTCCTCCCCACAGATGCATCAGAAATACATCTACCTGTGGAACAACTCCTACAGAGCACCCACTGAACGCTGGCAGAAGACCTCAGGACTCCCAAAAGGCAAGAAACTCCCCACGTACCTGGGTAGGGCAAAAGAAAAAAGAATAAACAGAGACAAAAGAATAGGGACGGGACCCGCACCAGTGGGAGGGAGCTGTGAAGGAGGAAAGGTTTCCTCACACTAGGAAGCCCCTTCGCGGGCGGAGACTGTGGGTGGTGGAGGGGGGAAGCTTTGGAGCCGCGGAGGAGAGCGCAGCCACAGGGGTGCGGAGGGCAAAACGGAGAGATTCCCGCGCAGAGGATCAGGGCCGACCGGCACTCACCAGCCCGAGAGGCTTGTCTGCTCACCCGCCGGGGCAGGCGGGGCTGGGAGCTGAGGCTTGGGCTTCGGAGCTTAGATTGCAGGGAGAGGACTGGGGTTGGCTGCGTAACACAGCCTGAAGGGGGTTAGTGCACCACGGCTAGCCAGAAGGGAGTCTGGGGAAAAGTCTGGAACTGCCGAAGAGACAAGAGACCATTGTTTCACAGTGCGCGAGGAGAGGGGATTAAGAGCACTGCCTAAACGAGCTCCGGAGACGGACACGAGCCGCGGTTATCAGTGCGGACCCCAGAGACGGGCATGAGACACTAAGGCTGCTGCTGCCGCCACCAAGAAGCCTGTGTGCAAGCACAGGTCACTATCCACACCCCCCTTCCGGGGAGCCTGTGCAGCCCGCCACCGCCAGGGTCCCGTGATCCAGGGACAACTTCCCCGGGAGAACGCACGGCGTGCCTCAGGCTGGTGCAACGTCCCGCCGGCTTCTGCAGGTGCAGGCTCGCCCCGCACTCCGTGCCCCTCCCTCCCCTCGGCCTGAGTGAGCCAGAGCCCCCGAAACAGCTGCTCCATTAACCCCGTCCTGTCTGAGTGAAGAACAGATGCCCGCAGGCAACCTACATGCAGAGGCGGGGCCAAATCCAAAGCTGAGCCCCGGCAGCTGTGCGAGCAAAGAAGATAAAGGGAAATCTCTCCCAGCAGCCTCAGGAGCAGCGGATTAAATCTCCGCAATCAACTTGATGTACCCTGCATCTCTGGAATACCTTAATAGACAATGAATCATCCCAAAATTGAGGCAGTGGACTTTGGGAGCAATGATATATATATATATATATATATATATATTTTTTTTTTTCTTTTTCTATATTTGTGAGTGGTATGTGTATAATTCTTTGTGTGATTTTGTCTGTATAGCTTTGCTTTTACCATTTGTCCTAGGGTTATGTCTGTCCATGATTTTTTGGGTTTTTTTTATTACTTTTAAATTTTTAATAATTATTTTAATAACTTTCTTTTCTTTCTTTCTTTCTTCCTTTCTTTCTTCCTTCCTTCCTCTCTTTCTTTCTTTTTTTTTTTTTTTGCGGTACACAGGCCTCTCACTGCCATGGCCTCTCCTGTTGGGGAAGCACAGGCTCCGGACACGCAGGCTCAGCAGCCATGGCTCACAGGCTCAGCTGCCCCGCGGCACACGGGATCCTCCCGGACTGGGGCACGAACCATCGGCAGGCGGACTTCCAACCACTGCACCACCAGGGAAGCCCATTTTCCTCTCTTTCTTTTTTCTCCCTTTTCTTCTGAGCCATGTGGCTGACAGGGTCTTGGTGCTCTGGCTGGGTGTCAGGCCTGAGCCTCTGAGGTGGGAGAGCCGAGTTCAGGACATTGGTCAACCAGAGACCTCCCGGCTCCATGTAATAGCAAGTGGTGAAAGCACTCCCATAGTTATCCATCTCAATGCTAAGACCCAGCTCCACTCAATGACCAGCAAGCTCAAGTGCTGGGCACCATATGGCAAACAACTAGTAAGACAGGAATACAACCCCACCCCTTAGCAGAGTACTGCCTAAAATCATAATAAGGTCACAGACATCCCAAAACACACCACTGGATGGGATCCTGCCCACCAGAAAGACAAGATCCAGCCTCATCAACCAGAACACAGGCACTAGTCCCTCCACCAGGAAGCCTACACAACCCACTGAACCAACCTTAGCCACTGGGGGGCAGACACCAAAAACAACGAGAAGTACGAACCTGCAGCCTGCAAAAAGGAGACCCCCAAACACAGTAAGTTAAGCCATTTTGCTTAACTCATTTTAGAAGACAGAGAAATACACAGTAGATGAAGGAGCAAGGTAAAAACCCACCAGACCAAACAAATAAAGAGGAAACAGGCAGTCTACCTGAAAAAGAATTCAGAGTAATGATAGTAAAGATGACCCAAAACCTTGGACATAGAATGGAGAAAATACAAGAAACGTTTAACAAGGACATAGAAGAGCTAAAGAGCAAACAAACAAAGATGAACAGCACAATAAATGAAATTAAAAATTCTCTAGAAGGAATCAATAGAAGAATAACTGAGGCAGAAGAACAGATAGGTGATAAAATAGTGGAAGATAAAATAGTGGAAATAAGTACTGCAGAGCAGAATAAAGAAAAAAGAATGAAAAGAATTGAGGACAAACTCAGAGACCTCTGGGACAACATTAAACACACCAACATACGAATTTTAAGGGTCTCAGAAGAGAAGAGAAAAAGAAAAGGACTGATAAAATATTTGAAGAGATTATAATTGAAAACTTCCCTAATATGGGAAAGGAAACAGTCAATCAAATCCAGGAAGTGCAGAGAGTCCCACAGAGGATAAATCCAGGGAGAAACACACCAAGACACATATTAATCAAACTATCAGAAATTAAATACAAAGAAAAATTCTCAAAAGCAGCAAGGGAAAAACAACAAATAACACATAAGGGAATCCCCATAAGGCTAACAGCTGATCTCTCAGCAGAAACTCTGCAAGCGAGAATTGAGTGACAGGACATATTTAAAGTGATGAAAGGGAAAAACCTACAACCAAGATTACTCTACCCAGCAAGGATCTCATTCAGGTTTGAAAGAGAAATTAAAACCTTCACAGACAAGAAAAACATAAGAGAATTCAGCACCACCAAACCAGCTTTACAACAAATGCTAAAGGAACTTCTCTAGGCAGGAAACACAAGAGAAGGAAAAGACCTACAATAACAAACTCAATACAATTAAGAAAATGGTAATAGGAACATACATATTGATAATTACCTTAAACGTAAATGGATTAAATGGTCCAACCAAAAGAAACAGCCTCGCTGAATGGATACATAAACAAGACCCATATATATGCTGTCTACAAGAGACCCACTTCAGACCCAGGCACACATCCAGACTGAAAGTGAGGGAATGGAAAAAGGTATTCCATGCAAATGGAAATCAAAAGAAATCTCGAGTAGCAATTCTCATATGAGACAAAATAAACCTTAAAATAAAGACAATTACAAGAGACAAAGAAGGACACTACATAATGGTCAAGGGATCAAACAAGAAGAAGATATAACAATTGTAAAGATTTATGTACCCAACATAGGAGCACCTCAATACATAAGGAAAATGCTAACAGCCATAAAAGGGGAACTCGACAGTAACACAATCATATTAGAGGACTTTAACACCCCACTTTCACCAATGGACAGATCATCCAAAATGAGAATAAATAAGGAAACACAAGCTTTAAATGATACATTAAACAAGATGGACTTAATTGATATTTATAGGACATTCCATCTAAAAACAACAGAATACACTTTCTTCTCAAGTGCTCATGGAACATTCTCCAGGATAGATCATATCTTGGGTCACAAGTCAAGCCTTGGTAAATTTAAGAAAATTGAAATTGTATCAAATATCTTTTCCGACCATGACACTATGAGACTAGATATTAATTACAGGAAAAAATCTGTAAAAAAATACAAACACATGGAGGCTAAATAACACACTACTTAATAACCAAGAGATCACTGAAGAAATCAAAGTGGAAATCAAAAAATCCCTAGAAAGAAAAGACAATGAAAACACGGTGACCCAAAACTTATGGGATGCAGCAAAAGCAGTTCTAAGAGGGAAGTTTATAGCAATACAATCCTACCTCAAGAAACAAGAAACATCTCAAATAAACATCCTAACCTTACACCTAAAGCAGTTAGAGAAAGAAGAACAAAAAACCTCCAAAGTTGGCAGGAGGAAAGAAATCATAAAGATGAGATCAGAAATAAATGAAAAAGAAATGAAGGAAACGATAGCAAAGATCAATAAAACTAAAAGCTGTTTCTTAGAGAAGATAAACAATATTGACAAACCATTAGCCAGACTCATCAAGAAAAAAAGGGAGAAGACTCACGTCAGTAGAATTAGGAATGAAAAAGGAGAAGTAACAACTGACACTGCAGAAATACAAAGGATCATGAGAGATTACTACAAGAAACTATATGCCAATAAAATGGACAACCTGGAAGAAATGGACAAATTCCTAGAAAAGCACAACTTTCCGAGACTGAACCAGGAAGAGATAGAAAATATAAACAGGCCAATCACAAGCACTGACATTGAGACTGTGATTAAAACTCTTCCAACAACAAAAAAAGCCCAGAACCAGATGGCTTCACAGGTGAATTCTATCAAACATTTAGAGAAGAGCTAACACCTATCCTTCTCAAACCATTCCAAAATATAGCAGAGGGAGGAACACTCCCAAACCCATTCTACGAGGCCACCATCACCCTGATACCAACACCAGACAAGGATGTCACAAAGAAAGAAAACTACAGGCCAATATCACTGATGAACATAGATGCAAAAATCCTCAACAAAATACTAGCAAACAGAATCCATCAGCACATTAAAGGATCATACACCATGATCGAGTGGGGTTTATTCCAGGAATGCAAGGATTATTCAATATATGCAAACCAATCAATGTGATACACCATATTATCAAATTGAAGGATAAAAACCTCATCTCAATAGATGCACAAAAATCTTTCAGCAAAATTCAACAGCCATTTATGATAAAAACCCTCCAGCAAGTAGGCATAGAGGGGACTTACCTCAACATAATAAAGACCATATATGACAAACCCATAGCCAACATCATTCTCAATGGTGAAAAACTGAAACCATTTCTTCTCAGATCAGGAACAGGACAAAGTTGCCCACTCTCACCACTATCATTCAACATAGTTTTGGAAGTTTTAGCCACAACAATCAGAGAAGAAAAAGAAATAAAAAGAATCCAAATCGGTAAAGAAGAAGTAAAACTGTCACTCTTTGCAGATGACATGATACTATACATAGAGAATCCTAAAGATGCTACCAGAAAACTACTAGAGGTAATCAATGAATTTGGTAAAGTAGCAGGATACAAAATTACCACACAGAAATCTTTTGCATTCCTATACACTAATGATGAAAAATCTGAAAGAGAAATTAAGGAAACTCCCATTTACCATTGCAACAACAACAAAAAATAAAATAGGAATAAATCTACCTAAGGAGACAAGAAACTGTATGCAGAAAACTATAAGACATTGATGAAAGAAATTAAAGATGATACAAACAGATGGATAGATATACCATATTCCTGGATTGGAAGAATCAACATTGTGAAAATGACTATACAACCAAAAGCAATCTACACATTCAATACAATCCCTATGATACTACCAATGGCATTTTTCACAGAACTAGAACAAAAAATTGTACAATTTGAAAGGAAATACAAAAGACCTGAAACAGCCAAAGCAATTTTGAGAAAGAAAAATGGAGCTGGATGAACCAGACTCCCAGACTTCAGACTATACTACAAAGCTACAGTAATCAAGACAGTATGGTACTGGCACAAAAACAGAAATATAGATGAATGGAACAGGATAGAAAGCCCAGAGATAAACCCACACACATATGATCCCCTTAACTTTGATAAAGGAGGCAAGAATATACAATGGAGAAAAGACAGCTTCTTCAATAAGTGGTGGTGCTGGGAAAATTGGACAGCTACATGTAAAAGAATGAAATTAGAACACTCCCTAACACCATACACAAAAATAAACGCAAAATGGATTAAAGACCTAAATGTAAGGCCAGACACTATAAAACTCTTAGAGGAAAACATAGGCAGAACACTCTACGACATAAATCACAGCAAGGTCCTTTTTGACCCACCTCCTAGAGAAATGGAAATAAAAACAAAACTAAACAAATGGGACCTAATGAAACTTCAAAGTTTTTGCACAACAAAGGAAACCATAAACAAGACCAAAAGGCAATCTTCAGAATGGGAGAAAATATTTGCAAAGAAAGCAACTGACAAAGGGTTAATCTCCAAGATTTACAAGCAGCTCATGCAGCTCAATATCTAAAAAGCAAACAACCCAATCCAAAAATGGGCCGAAGACCTAAATAGACATTTCTCCAAAGAAGATATACAGATTGCCAATAAACACATGAAAGAATGCTCAACATCATTAATCATTAGAGAAATGCAAATCAAAACTACAATGAGATATCATCTCACACCGGTCAGAATGACCATCATCAAAAAATCTAGAAACAATAAATGCTGGAGAGGGTGCGGAGAAAAGGGAACACTCTTGCACTGTTGGTGGGAATGTAAATTGATACAGCCACTATGGAGAACAGTATGGAAGTTCCTTAGAAAACTACAAATAGAACTACTATATGACCCAGCAATCCCACTACTGGGCATATACCCTGAGAAAACCATAATTCAAAAAGAGTCATGTACCAAAATGTTCCTTGCAGCTCTATTTACGATAGCCAGGACATGGAAGCAACCTAAGTGTCCATCGACAGATGAATGGATAAAGAAGATGTGGCACATATATACAATGGAATATTGCACAGCCATATAAAGAAAAGAAATTGAGTTATTTCTAGTGAGGTGGATGGACCTAGAGTCTGTCATACAGAGTGAAGTAAGTCGGAAAGAGAAAAACAAATACCATATGCTAACACATATATATGGAATCTAAGAAAGAAAAAAAAAAAGGTCATGAAGAACCTAGGGGTAAGACGGGAATAAAGACACAGACCTACTAGAGCATGGACTTGAGGATATGGGGAGGGGGAAGGGTGAGCTGTGACAAAGTGATAGAGTGGCATGGACATATATACACTATCAAACATAAAATAGATAGCTAGGGGGAAGTAGCCGCATAGCACAGGGAGATCAGCTCGGTGCTTTGTGACCACCTAGAGGGGTGGGATAGGGAGGGTGGGAGGGAGGGAGACGCAAGAGGGAAGAGCTATGGGAACATATGTATATGTATAACTGATTCACTTTGTTATGAAGCAGAAACTAACACACCATTGCCAAGCAATTATACTCCAATAAGGTGTTAAACAAAAAAAGAAAAAAAAGGAAACCACAATGAGGTATCACCTCACACCAGTCAAAATGGCCATCATAAAAAATCTACAAACTATAAATGCTGGAGAGGGTGTAGAGAAAAGAGAATCCTCTTACTACACTCTTGGTGGGAATGTAAATTGGTACAGCCACTATGGAGAGCAGTATGGAGGTCCCGTAAAAAACTAAAAATAGAACTAACATATGACCCAGCAATCCCAGTACAGCACTATTTACAATAGCCAGGACATGGAAGCAACCTAAGTGTCCATTGACAGATGAATGAATAAAGAAGATGTGGCACATATATACAATAGAATATTACTGAGTCATAAAAACAAATGAAATTGAGTTCTTTGTTGTGAGGTGGATGGACCTAGAGTCTGTCATACAGAGTGAAGCAAGTCAGAAAGAGAAAAACAAATACTACATGCTAACACATATATATGGAATCTAAAAAAAAAAAAAAAATTGGTTCTGAAGAACCTAGGGGCAGGACAGGAATGAAGATGCAGATGTAGGACATGCGGAGGGGGAAGGATAAGCTGGGATGAAGTGAGAGAGTTGCATGGACATATATACAGTGCTAAATGTAAAATGGATAGCTAGTGGGAAGCAGCTGCATAGCACAGGGAGATCAGCTCAGTGCTTTTTGATCACCTAGGAAGGTGGGATAGCAAGGGTGGGAGGGATACACAAGAGGGAGAGGATATGGGTTTATACATATATGTATAGCTGAATCACTTTGTTATACAGCAGCAGCTAACAGAACAATATAAAGCAGTTATACTCCAATAAAGAGGTTAAAAAAAAAAAAAAGAATCGGCAGGCTGTAGGTTCGTAGTTCCTGTTGTTTTTGGTGTCTGCTCCCAGTGGGTAAGGTTTGTTCAGTGGGTTGTGTAAGCTTCCTGGTGGAGGGGACTGCTGCCTGTGTTCTGGTGGATGGGGCTGGACCTTGTCTTTCTGGTGGGCAGGGCCGTGTCCAATGGTGTGTTTTGGGGTGTCTGTGAAATTAGTGTGATTTTAGGTAGCCTCTCTGCTAATGGGTGGGGTTGTGTTGCTGTCTTACTAGTTGTTCGGCATGGGGCATCCAGCACTGGAGTTTGCTGGCCATTGGCTGGAAGTGGGTCTTAGCATTGAGATGGAGATCTCTGGGAGAGTTCTCGCTGATTGATATTACGTGGGGCCAGGAGGTCTCTGGAGGACCAGTGTCCTGAACTCGGCTCTCCCACCTCAGAGGCTCAGGCCTGACACCTGGCCGGAGCACGAAGGCCCTGTCAGCCACACGGCAGGCTCTTTTTGGGCCCTCATCTTCCTGTCCTCAAGCCACCACACGGCAGCCACTTCTGCGCCCTTGGTTTCCGAATGGCCAGGACTCACACTTTAAAATCTACTCAATCTAGACAAAAGGGTTCATCTCTCCCCCATTAGAGGGACAATTTTCTTGCATGATTCACTGCACTGTTTGTGTGTCAGCCGTTCTCTTCAGGGTGCTGTACCTTGAGATAACATTTATCACGCCCTCTTACAAAGAACAGTATGGAGCCAATCATAAAATGCACACACACACACATCTGTCATTTAGTGTGTCATTTGTTACACTGCCATAATCTGCAAACAGTCATCCTGTGGGTGGTGATGCGACTGGATACGAAAAGGGATGGAAAATGTCGGAGTGACGCATTTGACGGAAGATGGTTTTTACTGTTTCAAAATGATGCTTTGCTCGGAAGCCAGGGGAACTTTTGGCACAACAGTAAGGCCAAGCAGTTGGGTGGTATGGTGTAGCTGCCCAATGGAGCCATCAGATTTCAGTCCCCAAGCTCAGAACAGTCTTAGGGTGGCCCAATCAGTACAACTTAAAAAAAAACCAAAAACCAACAAGAATGAAAAAAAAAAAACTATGCCCCTTGTCTCCCAAGAACCATTTAATTGAATTGGATTTGAGCTGTTCCTGGTGAGATGACTCAAGCAATCTTATTTACACATGATAATTTCAAGGTTTCTGGAATTTAAGGTAGATTTGGCAAAGCCTCCATTAATTTGAGGAGCTAGGGAAAGTAACTTTGTAACAGTGATGCAAATGTGGGAAGAACAAAGAACAGAGACCATTATCTTCCTGCCCTGGGAAGGCTCTGATTCCCTCCTTTTCACCTCCTATTAGTCAAAGGCAGGGTGGATGGGGAAGGTTCCAGTTTTCTTTGGAATGAATTGTCAAAATGTTCCCCTTCAGGCTTGAAACTTGTTCCCCTCCAAGTGGCTTAGCACGTCAAACCAGTCTACTTGAAAGGCATATGGCGTCAACGTGAAAGATGTCATATTATAAGTAGCCCCCTACCCCACCCTCGGGCCCCCACCCCCACTTTCTGAAAGATTTTTGAAAGATGTCACATCCTGCATCTGGGGCCCCAGAGTGGAGGCTGCAGGGAGCAGGGAGTCCTGGAGGCGAAGCGGCCAGGGAGCCGGAGATCCCACCCAGAGAAGGTCCTTGGCTGGTTTCTGTAGCGCAAATGAAGGAGAAAAACTATTGACAAGGGAGTTGGGGTGGAGAAGACAAAGCAGGGGAAACGTCGGTTTTATGGAACTTGCAAACCTGAACTCAAATATTAAAAATGCTTTCATCAGTCTCCTTAATCCAGAGAAATTCTTTTTGGCTTAGATGCGAGGAAAAATCAGTCCCTTAAGGGGAAAGCAAGAGGAGAAGGAGGTAATAAGGATGTGAGTCAGACACAGGGAATTGCTGGCAAATGTATTTTTTTAGGAGGCAGAGGAGGGCTGTTCTCAGCTGATCTAATGTTGCAGACCACTGATAATGCCCGCCTGCTTCTCATTGATTTCTCCCTTTAGTTATGACAAAATTTTGACTCCATTAATTGGGGGAAAGGTGAGAAAAAAAGAACTGTTTCTTTCTTGTTCACTTCTTCTCTGGGGAATAAGCAGTACTCGGGCTCCGAAGCTGTGTTTTTCTTTGGGTTTTGCCTTTTAATAGGGGTTTCAGAAAGTGGTTATAGACATTTGAGGGGAAATAAAGCCTGTGGTTTATTAACAGGGCTGGTTTTAATCAGCAGTGATTTGACGAGGGTAACATTAGAGCTACGACACTGATAACTGATACTATGATTTTCTATGCTTTTAACCCCAAACTGAAGTCTTGTGGATTCATGGACAGAAATGCATTTGTTTCCCTGGCCAGGCTGTGGGGAGTGAGTGTTTCATGAGGACAGCAGCAGAGGAGAGCAAGAGAGGCTGGGGGCTGGGGCGGCTGCCACAGGGAGTCTTCTCAGCTGGAATTCCAGCTGCTAAGAAGCGAGTCTTGCAGACCCGAAGGCTTCTTAGTAAGGCCAGGGGAAGTGAGAGGAAAGGGGGAAGGCAGGTCCCGGCTCCCACCTTGATGGGCAAGTATCCTGAGCGCCTCTTCGCAGACCTGAGGTGACGTCTCAGGTTGTGACACCCTACATTTCCCAGAAGTAATAAGTAATGTTGTTCCTTCTCTCTAATAGGAAAGTTGAAAACGTCTAGGCCAGCTTCCAGGAATAAGGTTGCTTTTTAGGGTAACCCAATCCTGTCTTATCCAGAACAAAATCTTCTGGATCTCTCCCACCCAGTCCATTAGTTAGCATGGCCTCTGCCAAAATCACTGCCAACATCCCAACGAATTTACAGTTTGACCTTGAAAACCAAGGTCAAACTCCTGCATTAGTCAGCAACGGTAGTTTGCCATATTTGCAGCCAATAGGAGTAATGGGGTTTCTGAGAACGTTCTCCACGAGAGTAAGGCACTTTGTTTTTCAGAGTATTTTTTTTAAAGGAGAAGCAGAGGCCCCACATTTCCCTTTCTCCAACTGACTGCTTAGAAGACAAATGAGGTGATGCACAAGGCCCCTCAAGAGACCTGGAGGTGAGGGCGTTGAGTCCTCCTGATGTTTCTGACGTGTTCTGTGTTCCTGTGTTTACATGTATGTATACAAGCTACTCTTCCCAGGATAGAGAATGGGTGTGTAGAGTTGGATGTGAAGAGTTTCTTTCTTGTTCTTTTGTCACAGGGGCACTGGCCAGCCCCAAGTCTCTCCATTGGTGTTCGTGGTGAAAGGGGGCACATAGCCAGGAGATGGCCACCCAAGGTGATGGTGGCCCGGGAGGAATGTGAGAGTCTGCTCTGCTGCAGGTCAGAGTTAGCTCAGCTCCTCTCACTGTGCTATCCTTCTCTGGCCACCTTGCCCTCGTGTCCCTCGTCAGTGGGCATCTCCTGGGGAAGTTGCCCAGTTCACAGCACCAGCTCCTTCTTGGGACCCCTCCTGACTCAGAGGGGTTCCTGAGGAAGCCATGTCTTACCACCCTTGGCTGAGAAGTGGACACCCAGCTCTGGAGCAATAGAGTCTCTCTTGGAAGCGTGAAATCAGACTGGAGAATCACAGAGACTAGGATTTGTGACAGCTGAGTCTCTTTAATGACAGTGCTCTAGAGCAGTAGTCACCAAGAAAGTTTTCATTACGCAGGGGTTAAAAAAAAGTGGGACATGTATTCCTAACATATTTATATTTATGTATTTATAGATTATATACATCTACTACTATTGCTAGCTAGTATCTCAAGGTACACTACATACTTAGGGGTTTTTTTTAAGTGAAAAGTAAATATGGCCCCAGTAGCAACAAGTGTACCTAATGCCTGGATCTCAGATTCTAATATCATTCTCCAGTAAAAAGAAGCAGGGACTCTTTGGATAAATGGTTGACTGTAGGACTGGTGCAGGAAATATATAAGATTAGCCTGGGGCATCTTGTAATGTCAGAAAGTAAAGAAGTGCTCAAACAAGGCAAAACAAAACAACAAAATAATAGGAGTCTGTCGAAGGAACATGGGAGCCAACTAAAGGAGCTCCCAATGGCCAAAACTGGAAAAATTTAAGCAATAAAATAAACAAAATACTATAGGGTTATAATCCAAAGCATAAAATAAATACCCATGTGTCCATACTGATATAAATAAATGATTGAGTAAACAAATAAATGAGGAAGAAGAGCAAATGTCTTCTACAGAATCATTCCAAACAATTTATGTACCTCCTAGACTGCCATTGTTGTTAGAGTATTATTATTGCTGTTGTTATTATTATAATCTTTGTATCCTTTATTAACCCAGTGCTCAAAAACTTGTTACTTAAATAAAAAACTATTTTAACTAAGGTATAAATTACCTTTAACAAATTAGTATCGATATGTTACTCTGTTGACACATTTACATTTCAACAGGAGTTTTCTGGAGAAACACAATACTGAATGTAGAAGAGTTGAAAGTGAGCATTTAAGGAATGAAGCCAGGGTAGCCGCATTAATTAGGGGCAGGCTTCATTTCTGACTCCCGTCCCATCCTGTGGTGGAGGCCTAATCTACATTTGCCTGAGACTTTCTTTGCCTTTATTCTTAATACATGGAGATCAAGGTTGAGGAGTTAGATTCCTATGGAAAATGCTCCTTTTAAATATTGTTTCTGTTAGCCTTTTCTGTGTAACAAGACACCTCCAAATTTAGTGGTTTAAAATGAGAATGAAATATTATTTTTCAGGGTACTGTGGTTGACAAGGCAGTTCCTCTGCTGGTTTTCCCTAGGTCCACTCACTTAGCTACATTCATCTAGGGGATCAGCTAGGCCAGAATCCAAGATGACTTCACTCACATGACTGGCAGGGGATGCTGGCTTTTGGCTTGGGTACCTGGGTTCTCCTCCATATGGCCTCTCATCCTCCAGGAGGCTAGACCAGCTTCCTTACATGGCAGCCTCAAGGTAGCCCAAGATGGCAAGAGTAGAAGCTATGAGCTCTCTTTAGACCAGAGCTCCAGAATTCATACAACATCATTTTAACAACATTCTATTGGTCAAAGCAAGTCACAAGGCCAGCCCATGATGAAAAGATGTGAAACAGACTCTACCTCTCAATGAGAGGAGCTGCAAAGACTTTGTGTCCTATGAAATCTACCACAGACAGCTATGCAGCATCTCCATGATTCAGATCCCAGTAACTGAGATTACCACTCAGTGCTTTGCAGAAGCCCTCTACTTATTGTGCTGTCAAAGGGCTAGAGGAAGGAGTACCAATGGTATGATATTCTTGAAAACTTCTCTCTTTGCCCAGAGATAGAAGATTTCGAGCTGTCTCAAAAATTTGTGGGGAAGAACCCTACTTTGGCTGACCACCCTGTATTTTAGGAAAACTAAATAACCTCTGAGCGATGGCAGGATACTGCCCACATTGCCAAACCATTTCTTGAAGATGGTGGTATCTTCCTAAAGATTGAATTTCTAAGCCCAAGTGTATGAAGTAACTGGAAGAGCATATTATAAAACTATATTTCTAAAATGCTCTGCTTGCCTGAGAGGAATGCAGAGTGGCAGAGAAAAGATCCTACCATCCATATAAAGTTGTACAGTTCCCCCAAATATAGTCTTTTCTCTACCCTGACAGTTTGTAAAAAGAATGAGCAAGATGAAGTGAATTCCCTGGTCTTGCCTCTCCACTTAAACACAAGGAGCAATTCATCCCTTTGCACAGTGGGGGAAGGGGAAATGCGTGGTGAATTCACCCAGCACCTCATTCAACCCTCACAACTACATTCAGAGGGGAAAATTAGCATTGCATAGCTGTGGAAATGGTTTCTGAGAGGTTAAGAAATCGTTCAGTGTCTCACAGCTAGTAAGAACTGAAAGTGGCATTTAAACGTTTAGTTCTAGGTCTATATGAAACTAACTCCTGCCACCACTGCCCTATCTCCCAGGAGGATGTACAAAAAAGACCTGTCAGATCATGCCTCAGATAAAGGAATAAAAGAAACAAAGGATTTGGAAGAAAAAAAAAATCCCAGAGAGTTAAGTGTTGGAGGAAATTTTTGAGGTAGCCTAGAAGCACAATGTTACTCCATCCTTATCAAAGGAGTATTAAAGTAAAGGGGTATAGAGAGAGAGTGGCGGGGAGGAAGAAGAGGAGGAAGAAGAAGGAGGAGGAGGGGGGAAGAAGGAGCAAAAGAGGAAGAGGAAGAGGAAGTTGAAGAAGAAGATGGGAAAAGACAGAAGAGGAAAGAGGGAAAAGGGAAGGGGTGGCTGCAAATTGAAGATATATACTCCAGCCTTCAGCAAGGTCTTGGTGACCAAGAGGCTTTTCCATTAGCCAAAGGGAAGTTCCAGGCACTCTCTGTGTGTTGCCCAGGCCATTTTGGGCTTTCCAGCCAAGCACGTGATATGACCAGGATAGTTCAGGGTGACTCTGGGGAAAGCTATTAGTTAGTTTCATTCAGTTCAATCTAGCATTGTGTAGGGAAATCTTTTGTCTTCTTAACTAAGACCCTGCTTTGCAAGGTACTGTTATTCTGTACCACATATACATAAATCTCTGGGGACAAGCTATTGAGGTATTAACTTTTGCCTTGTTTTCCCATACAATTTTATGCCTTGTTTCACTTTGACTGGGCGCATCAAAGACCCATACCAACACCTCATAACCCAGGAGGGAGCAGGACCTTGGAGGGAGCAGGTAAGGGAGAGTACCTTATTGCCCACCCTGGGCCTGGGCTCCATGTCTCTCTCGCACGTGCTGGTGACTGCCTCACGATGAAGGCGGGCCCTTGCCGAACAGCAGGCTGAGAAGCAGAAGGGATGAGAGGGGACGGTCTCTCACAGACTAAGGGCTGGGATAACCAGGGATTCTTCTCTAATGTGATGGAGGAAGGAAGGGGTCCCACAAAGACTGACATCAGATGTTCTGCTAGTCACATAGGTAGGAACCTCGAACCAGATTTTTCTGCTCTGGAAGAATAAGAAAGTGGTACATCCCTTGTACTCAAGTGTGTGGGGAAAATTCATAGTCATTTCATGTATGTTTATATACAATATTTTCTGGTATTTTTAATTTATTTCGTGTTCTTCAGTCTTACTTCTCCTGCTCAGTTCTTGGGGAGGCCGAGATCACTTCTTATAGTCGCATATTCCTTGGTTCTAGGCTGAGAGTAGCTGCCTTAGAGGACAGGTGTTGCTTCTGATGCTTGTAGCATATTGAAAACTTATTAAAGATTCTTAAAAGATTCTTAAATTTTCTAAATATTTTAACAAGAGCCAACCTAGTAGCACAGCTGAGGGACACCCTGCTCGTCCCAGCAGCTGGCACAGTGGTCCCACCCCTGCCCTGAACTTAGGATGGCAGGTGTCTTGGTGCTCATTTGGGGAGAAGCCAGCGGACTCCTCCACAGACACCTGGCTGCCCTGCCTCTGTGCCATTCTTGATCATGTGGAGAGATTTGTCCAGTATTTCCCCTCAGAAAATACACTGCCCCATTAGTAATATTCTCCTCACTCTTTCTCTCATTGCAGCTACATCCAATGGCCTAAATCCTCTAGATACAAAGCAGCACCAATTGCCTTGCAGTTTAGGATTTCAAGTAGAACTGCTTTTTCTATGTAAGGGTTTATGAGCTAGATTACGTTTAGAGTTAGACTGACATATCCTCAGTGTTTCAGCAAGGCAGACTGGGCCCTGCTGCTCATTTCATTTATATGAAAGGGAAGACAGGTGATCAGGTGGGAGTGGGCAGATCAGGACTCCTCTGGCCCCCAGAGGTCATATTTCCACAGTGGGCATTGGGTAGTCATAGCTGTCAAACCAAGTCACTCAGGGAGTCCTGCATTTTCCACATTCTCCTGTGTGTGTGTATGTGTGTGTGTGTAGGGGAGCTCAGAGTCCCTTCCTCCCCCTACTCTGAAAGTACTTGGTAGGTGGAGATAAAGAATTTTGATGAGAAAGAGGTCATTAACAAGTTCACATAGGCTGAATGTCTCTTTGACGTAGCTGATGCTATAGGATTTGGAAACTGGCCTTTTTCTATTTGAGAAATAAAGAGGTAGGGTGATTTACTTATAGACTGTGTCTTGAAAAAATTATCATTCTGTTTTCTAAGCATATAAGTAGTATATTTTTATTGTGGAATATTTGGAAGAACAAAAAAAATACAAAGACAAAATTTAAATCACCCATAATTTTGCTATTACTTGTGTGTAAGATTAAAATAAATACTACATGTATATAGAAGGCATGGTATATAATGTGACGCAATGTGTAACTTGTTAGAAAATATTATATTGCATTATATTACTATTTTTTCCTACAAAATTGGGAAAGTTATATATACTATGTTGCAACTTAAATGGTATGTAATTTCAGACTCTCTTAAACGTGAATATTATAAGTAAGAATTTGATGGAAGAACAACTGAATGAACTCAGACATTAATGAACAAATGCATGAACAAGTTCATTGTTCCACCTGGCAATGGAAGACTTACAACCCTTCTGAAGGTTTTAAACTAGAGGAAATTTGAGAGATTTAGACTAACCTCCTCATAATGGAATGCTACTCCACTTTGTTCTGACCCCACCCCGTCCCCAAAACACACACACACACACACACACACACACACACACACACACACACATCATTTAAGTACTAGCTCTAATTTATCTCACTGCGAACTTGCCTGGAACAGGAAGTCTTATTCTATAGACTTGACTCTCAAAAATACAGACAACAAACCTCTCTCTTTCTCTCCCTATCTCTTTGTTACACACCCATACCCACACACACCACCACCACCACCTTTTCTGAAGCATAAATAAATAACTAATGTGGGATGCCCTTATGTAATTCCAGAGATTTCAACATTGCTTATGTTGGGCTGAGTATGAGGTGTTATCTTTTTTCTTTTTGACATCATCATCTTTCTGTCCAGAGATAAACTATGATTTAACACATAAAGCTTCAAATAAAAAAGTGCCCGGTTGTTTTGAGGTCAATTGTGTCTGACTCAACAAATGGTAAATTGCTTTGAGATTTTAGTTGTTCTTTTCTACCTTCCAAACATTGCAGAAAGATGGAAATGCGAAAACAAACATACAGCAAAAAAAATAGGACAAGAGTAAATCAAATCTCATTTCCCTCCCCTCCAACTTTGTTTTGAGAACAGGCACTGGAATCCTCACTTTGCCACACTCAGCAATGTGACCATGGACATTTACCTTGACCTCTTAAAGTTCTACTAGCTTCCTCATGAATAAAATGGGGATAATGGTAGTCCTATTTTATAAGACTGTTGTGAGGTTTAAACGAGAGAGTAGATGTACAGTACTTGGAACAGGAACTTTTAACTATGAAGTGCTAAATACTAAGCACTTTTTACAATGATAATTTATTATCATTATTAGTCTTTTCTTAATGTTAATATTGTTGGGCTAGCATTACCTTGAAAGTAAAGAATTGTAGAAGGAGCCACAGAGTTCACCATAAATTTCCTCCTCAAATACTGATTTAATTTTGTTTTGGATCTTTAAAATGAATACAAACATGGATAACATCTATGAGGGGCTGATGGGAAGTATTCAGACATTTTCCTGCTTATAAAAGGAATCTAATATGGTAAAAACAAATGAATCCCCAATGAGACCTTCCTATAATTTCTAACTACAGCTTGTCATGATCCATAATGCTATGTTGTCTCTTGGTTTCAGTACAATATCTAGATTATAAATTAATGGCTTTGATTGACAAATTACCCAGTGTAGTCAATATTACTTCATGAGAGTGATTGTAAGAGGAACCTAATTCTGTTAAAGATTGTTACAAAGGAGCATGTTAAAACCAATGAAGTATGACGCTATCATGGGATTGGGGTTTAGCACCGTGAAACTGATCATCCATGAGTCATTTTTTGGCTCAAACACAGGGAGACTCCAGGGAACACTAAGAGGATTTGCGAGTGTTCTGGCGGCCATCTCGGTGCTGTGTGTTCTGCCCAAACTGCACATACCATGAGACCAGGGCAAGAGAGCACAGGAGGGATAGTGTTTCATGGCTTCGTTCTTCCTGGTATGTGCAGGGCATCAGAGCTTGGGAGAATGCTGTGTTGATCAGTGTTTGGTGTTGAATGAGTTGGGGGTGAGAAGACAGGATGGCAGGTGTGGTTTCTCCCTTCCTGCTTCTATGAAGATGTCCGGCTGGGCCCAGAGCTTATAGCAGTTCATGAGAGAGGTGCAGGGTCAGGACTTGGGGGGGAAATAGGAATCCTCCCAGGTCTCCTCAGTGTTGACTGGGGATATGAAATAGACAAAGGAGCCAAGGAAGGAAGAGACTGGGGCCAGTCCCTGAGGTGTGTTCATCACCAGTGCACATTCTATGGCTCCTCCTGAAGGTCTGTGACAACCCCCTGAGCAAATGAACTACAGGATTTCCCTACAGACTGAGCTGAAGTTGAACCGACTGTGACAGCACATTTTCTTCGTTCATTATTCTCCTTCATAAATATGTCTGTTGTCCTCCTGGACATCTTGATCTGCTCTCCCTAGCCTGCCAGAAATAGCATTCTTTATCACAGGGACTCTCAAGGTACCTTTGTCAGTGTGACTATTCCCATAGCGGGCATGACAGAATCCTCTGGGTACTGTTCCTAGTATAACATATTCGTGTTAATCACGGATGGAATGAGTTCATTGCTTGAAGGGGAAGACTCTTTCTTCATAGGCATACATATACCGATTAGTGCTCTTGCAACTGTATTTATTGTCAACCAGAAAATATCAAATGGCTTATGCATTGAAGAGGGATTGCCAACTATTCAGATAGATATCCTGAGAGACTGGAATGAAATCCACTGATTTCCACCATGATTTTCCAATGTGCCTTCACAGGTAAGCCACTTCACTTCTCTGGATCTCAGTTTCTGGAAGGAGTTGATCTTTGTCTCAATTGTACCTTTAAGCTCAAATTTTAATTGCGGATTTTTTGATATGATATGTATATATTACATATATCAAGAAGAGTGTATATCTATCAACATCTATCTATCTATCCATCTATCTATCTGTAATTCTTGAATATCTTGAGGATTAAAGAGATACAGATGTAAAGTCCTCCAAGCACAATGCCTGGTGCATAGGAGTCGCTCAATAAATATGTGGTGAGTCAGTTGCTATTTCTACGCACATAGGCACGCATATACAAAAGCCACCTCTGACTTATAAACCCTCAGTTGAACTCATAACTGATAGCTGAAGCCGTCGAGCTGCTTCCCTTGTCCATGCATGATTGCTGCCTGCAGTGCTGGACACCTTGCTGCCCTCCCCTCGGATTCCATGGATCTGCTGGAATCTTGGGACTGGAGGGTGAGGCTGTTCACTCATATTTACTCAACACAGGAGGGTGAGAGTCCCCCTTGCAGCTGCGGCACCACTGGAAGTGGGTGATTTCCCAGCAATCTGCCTTGCTCTGTGGAATGAGTTTCCCATGGGACACTGTGTTACAGGGTACTAGGTTTCTTGGAGCGGTCCACAAAGGAGTCTTGTATGAGTCAGGGAGGAAACACATGGCACTCATATTAGGTAACTTAGGAGAGTTTAAGGGCATTGTTTACAAAGATGTGGGCAGGATGTAGAGAGATTCAAAGGGGATACTGCAGCAACCTGGAGAATAGTAACAGGGAACATTAGGTGCCACGTCTAGTCCTGAAGAGACAATGGGAGAAGAACTTGCCATAACTTGGAGACAGAGACCTTGTGGGGAGGGACACCAGCCAGGTCCCTTTGCTAGATAAACACAACCGGCTTGTGTTAAGTCAGCAGGGAGCCAGGGGAGTCAACATCTCTACCTCCACCTCCCTCTCCCCATTGGATGAACCCATAGAACAAAGGGGGGCATACAAAGGAGTACAGGCCATTCAGACCAGCCTTTTGGGGCAGAGCAGGGTGGAAGAGAGCAGAGTGGGGATCCCCACTCATAAAAGGTCTCTGGAACCCAACCACCATTGTTCCTAAGGGATGATGGGTTCCAAGTCCGAACAACACACTTGCTCAGATTTTAGAACACCACCTCTTTTTGATGTGTAGAGTGTCTCTTTCTCATGTACATACATGGTTTGTGAGTAAATATATATCTAAAAGTGTCCACACGTGGATTAATGTAATTAGGATCATTTAATTTTGAGAGCAAAGGGGGTGTTTGCTATTAATAAATACACTGGTGCACAGGAAAACTGGCACGAATTGTGGCAAAAACTGGGCAAAATGGCGCTTCTGAGACCCTAACTAAAACGCAGTGAGCCGAATTCTATAAGTCCCAAATGACTCTTAATCTCATTACTTTACAATTACTTGTATACGTTGCATATATGTTATACACATGTGGCAGGCATTCCTCTCAGTTAGTAGGTGTACCTGTGAGGTACAATTTGAGAAAATATCAGTTAAAGAGGGAGGTCCCCTATCTTGAATATTCCTTATACCTGCTACATTCTATGCTCCAAATTTCCCCACTAACGCAAGTATTTCTTTGTGTAGAGGTATTTTCTCCCACATAAATGTAAATCTCCATAGAAAAATTTTATGTTAGGCTCCTTTGACTGTTGATAACTTACTGGCAACAAGTTTTTTCAAGTTCTGACCATCCTGAAGATGGTTTCCTGTGTGAAGAATATACATAGAAAGGGCTTTTTGATGAGGGGAAGTGGCTAAAAGGCCTTGAGTTGCTGGCTGGCTAGGAAACCATCTTCTGGTAAGGGTGTTACGACTCTACACTACCTCTTCCCTCATCATCCCCTGATGCAGCCTCAGCCCCACTTCTGTCTCCATACGATTTATGTTCACAGATCCTACTTTTAAAGACAACCAAAGCTGGGTTTAATGGATTATCCGCTAATTCCCCTAAGTGCGGGCTGCACCCCACCGTGATACCCAAGATGATTTCAAGTCGAGTTCAGATGTGCTAAATAACACTGAATCCTACACACAAAGAGTTATTCCCTGTAGCTGATGCTGCTGCTTGGCTGGTGAACCCCAAATTTTTTAGGTAATCGCCCATCAGAGAAGGTGACCCTATGTCCAGCTCAGAGGTAAATCCAGATTGCTCTAAAAAATCATGATAATTCCAATACTCTTAATTGGCTTACAAGAGGGCATGAGACCAGTTCTAGCCAATGAGACATGAGAGGGAGTGGCCCAAGGGCTTCTGAAAAGGGTTCATAACTTCTTGAAACTGCTTCTTTTTTGGTTGAGTGGAGATGATGTTTTTGCGGCAACCAAATTATCTCCTGATGCAATCTATGAAGCATGAGACTACTTTTACACCTTTTATGTATACTGTGTCCTTTTACATCTACTGTGTAGTATACTGAAGTGTACTTTTACGTCCACTGATGGCGTGCTTTTGGTTTCTTTTTCCCAGACCTCACTCTGTTAATTTTTCTGTCTCTCTCTAATCAATCTTCTCCTGATCACAAACTTCTTACGCTCGGTCTACAAACGTAAGCAAGTCTGTACCATCGTAAGACAAACCCTTGACCCTGCCTTCTCCTCAAGCTGCTCAGCTTTATCCTTCCCAACTCTGCCCATCCTCTTGCTGGAGCTGGCTGAATTCTGTGTTTTCTCGTCTCCCATTTGTTCTTCTGCTCTCTGTGTCCTGACATCTGCATTTGTGTCCCACTGAAACTGCTCTCATGTAATTTGACGAACCACCTCCTAATCAAAAGTCAATCACTTTTATTCAAGCCTCCCATTATTATCTTCCAAGCTACTGCACCCTGCTCTGTGCCAGGTACCACCCTAAAGGGTTGGGTCATAGCAGGAAACAAAGCAGACTAACGTCCCTGCCCTCGGGGTGCTTACATGTTAGCATAACAATCAAGTAAACTGCATAATAGTTAGAAAATGCTAGTAAAAATGATGAAGTAGAGCTGGAAGAGAATGGATGGGCACAAAGATTGGATGGGCAAGATATATTTCATAAAGATAACGCTGAGCGAAATTTAAAGGAAGCTGGGGATCAGTAATTAAAATTCTGCTGAAATATAATCTCATTTGGGTAATGCCAAAGATCTGTCAAGTAACTATCTGAGGGAAGAGCATTCCAGGTAGAGAGATGAGCTGGCAGAGTGTGCCTGGCGTGTACAGAGAACATAGTGGAAGCTGAGTGGCTGGTGTGGAGAGAGTGAGTAAAGGGGTTGGAGGTAGGAGGGGAGTCAGAGAGGAGATGGGCCCACGTGACCCTGGGCAGGTCCCATCTGTAAAATCCAAGTGACCTCAGGGACATCGTTTGAAGATTAAATGACCTTTTTAACAGTAGAAAGAAAAAAACAACAACAGGCAAATACTGTAGCTATCTGTTAAATATTAGTCCCACTGCAGTAAGTCTAGCTATGTTCTATAATAAATGCTAGAGAAGAAAGATGATCTCATCTACTTTGTACCACATTGAGTGTAGCAAGATACATACAGATGATTTATAAACTCCTGATTGTGATGATGCCCTGATAAAGGGAAAAAAAAATAAAACATCTTTAGCTCTGACATGAAAAACATGTTAAATGAAATGATAATATGAAAAGCGTGCAGTACACCATTTAACCTGGTCCAGTCCAAAGGAAATATCACGCAAGGCACAGATGAGAGTTTTAAATTTTCTAGTAATGACATTAAAAAATATTTTTAAAAAGGTGAAATTATATATAAAGTAGATAAACAACGAGGAACTACTGTATAGCACAAGGAACTATAGTCAATATCTTGAAGTAACCTATAATGGAAAAGAATCTGAAAAAGCATATATACACACACACATATATGTGTATATGTATTTATATATCTGAATCGCTTTGTTGTATACATGAAACTAGCACAGCATTGTAAATCAACTATACTTCAATAAAAAACAGTGAAAAAGTGAAATAAATAACATTTTATTTAACTTTGCATGTCCAAAATATTGTCATTTACCATATAATCAATATAAAAATTATTAAGAGGCATTTTACATTTTTTTAAACACAGTCTTCAGAAGGTGGTGTGTGTTTTATACTTACAGCACATCTCAATCCAACCTGTCACATGGTAAGTGCTGAAGAGCCCTGTGTAGCCACCACATTGGACAAGGCAGGTCTAGTATATTTTAAATACTTAATAAATGTCAATTATTATTATTATTTAAAACAACAGGGCTTCCCTGGTGGCGCGGTGGTTGAGAGTCCGCCTGCCGATGCAGGGGACATGGGTTCGTGTGCCCCGGTCCGGGAAGATCCCACATGCCGCGCAGCGGCTGGGCCCGTGAACCATGGCCGCTGAGCCTGCGCATCTGGAGCCTGTGCTCCGCGGCAGGAGAGGCCACAACAGTGAGACGCCTGCGTACCGCAAAAGCAAAAAAACCCAAAAAAACAGGAATTGGGAAATATACTTAGCCCTGGTTTTGAGGAAGGAGGAAATGGAAACTTTGGAGGCTTGTATCAAATAAAATCCTGATGATCTTGTCTGCTAGTTTTCCTCCCATGCCTCCCACGGCTGTCTCATCTAGGATGGCAGAGTTCTCAGCTCAAGTGACTGAGAGATGGCTTCACGCAGGAAAGACCTGAGACCCGCCTGTGGGTGACTTGAGGGGCCAGGAATGTGAGTTCCCATCTCCCGGGGCCCGTCTGTCACCAGTGTCCCTGCTCGCCTTGCACTCACGTCTCACCACACTGTGGATCAGTTCATCCAGGTCTCTGCTTGGCCTGGGTCACACCCAGAATTACTAACCGAGGGGTCTCTCCACAGAAGTGTCTGGTTTCAAATAACATTTCAGCACCTTTGAGAGTGCCATCATGGCAAGAGTGACTCCATTAGTTCCAGTGTTGGTAGCAGAGGATGGCAGGAGCTCAGAGAAAGGCGTCAGGGAAGGCCCCAACTCGTAGCTCTGTTTTTCCCGTGAGGATTTAATTAGACCGCTGCTGTGTCAATACTCTTAGCACACTGCCAGCCTCTTCCCTTAGATGGAAACAGGCCAGTCATCATGCAAGGATTCAGAGGGTAACTGGGACTCCTGTGAGGGAAACTGGCTTTGAGAGCCCACGTGGAATTTTTCCAGGTTTGGGGGGCCACATGGTGTGGGGCTTTGGTTGCTACGTGGTTGTTGGCACTGTGGTGTGATGGTCCCAGGATCCATCCACAGCTGCACCCCAGACCAAGAATAAGGGCCTCAAGCCTTGCTTCAAAGGTCTCCATCAGAATGACCTCACTTCCTTTTTCTCCTCTACCAGCTTCTCTCTTCCTCTCAGGAAAAAATGTCCCGTGGACCAGCTGGGGCTGCAATCCTGGCTCCTCAGAAGCCCAATTCTTAGTCCTTCTTCTGTTTATAACAACTTGAATGTCACATCTGACATTTCCCATCCTCTACAGGGCTCCAAGGAGGCGGCACCACTACTTCATGTTAAATGTCTGAGTACGTGGAGGAATTGAGAGATTAAGGAGCTCCCTCAAGGTCGCTAAGTCTCAGACTTGGGATCTGACTACCCTGCTTTTCAAAATAATAGTAATAACAGTAAAAATAATAGCAGCAATATGTAGTAAACACCCAATAAAAGGAAGTCATTATTATTACACAAATTAGATAAATGCATAATTGGCATGTTGGTCTCTCTCTCTTCTTGCTACTGGGCCAGAAATGCTATCATTACACAGACTTGCTTTGTACTTTAATGAGTAAAAGCAGATTCCCATGGAAGCACTGTCTCCTTCAGGTGCTATTAGTTCTCGAGTGGTGCAGAGCCAAGTCCTGAGGAAAGGAGACAGGGTAGGAGCTTGAGTTAGCAGAAAAATGGTGGAAGGGAAAGAGGCACAGGTTCTGCATTTTCCAAAGTCTCTTGCAATTAGATTGGGTCATGTGACTTGTTCTAATCAGTTGATATCAGGGTATTGTCTATTCCTTCCTGGCCAAGAGGCTGTATATTTCCTCCATTCCTCCCTCCCCTACCTTGGCGATCTTGGAGATCACATGGTCCAGAGGGCTACAAGGCAGAGGATGGCACCCAAATCCCCTCAGACTTCTATACGATCAAGAAAGAAGGTTTTATTGTATTATGCTACTGAGATTCCAGGGCTTATCTGTTACTGCATCATAGCCTGTCCTATCCTGACAGATACACCTGATTATGAAACCTGTCCACAGTCAGCAGTTTTCAGTGGCCTATCTATGAGTCAGCTTCTGGGCTGTTGTAAATAGATCTGCTATTTAGAAGTCCTCCCTCAACCTGAAATGCAACCATCCTCAAAGTCTTTTCCCAGCAGCACTAAGGTGTTGTCAGCGTTCCACTGACTCTGGCATAGAACAGAGCTGGTCATTCCTCCAAGGAGGACAGGGACCCTTGCAGATAAACACTTGCCCATCTCAGGGTTCTCTGGGCATTTATGCTTTCATATTTGCCTGGTTTTATTTCTATCTCATTGGGAGATCCTCAATTTCTTGCTGAATCTTTCTTCCCTCTCCACGTCTCAACTTTGGGGCATCCCTAGAGCTACATCCTGGAACCCCTTCTCTCTGGGGCTCTAGGTGATCCCCCCTGGTCCCATGCTTCAAATACCATTTGTATGCTGATATTTCTCATGTTTACATCTCTATTCCTGACTTGGAACTCAGAGGACTCATTTATCCAGATGCTTCACTAACACTTCTACTCTAAAAGTCACTGAAAGTAGCATGCCCATGAGGAGCTATGGATTTGCTCACCCTCTCCCTTTGCTGAATCTCCATAAATGACACCACTGTCTTACCCAACTGAGGGAATCCAATCTGGGACTCCTCTGTGATTCCTCTCTTTACCTTACCTTCCACATCCAATCCATCACTGAGTCCTTTCAAGTCTAACTCCAAAATGTATATCCTGAATGTGTCCATGTCTTTATATCTTCACAGCTATTGACCTCGTCCCAGACACCACTTTCTCTCACCTGGACTGAGCCTCTTGTTTGGTGCACCTGCTTCCAGCCACTGTTTCCCCTCTTTCTGCCTTACATAGCAGCATAGAATATTATTTAACAACATAAATCAGGTCTTACTTCATCCTTCTTAGAAAATCTAGTGGCTTTTCATGACACTTTGAACAGCAATCTAAATACCATAAAAATATATTTTAAGTATAAGTTTATATTTTAAGTCATATATAATATAAATTATGTCATATAATATATTAACATAATATAAATGTAATATAAAGAATATTACATTAATATTATTATTTATATTATTATAAATATATATAATATTATATTATTTATTAACATAAAGTTTTTCTCATTTGTGCAGTGGTCCTCCAGATGCATATATATCCATTCACATAATTTCGTAGAAGTCCAAGAAGTAGAATTGCTGAACATGAAATTTTATGTTTTGATACACAATGTCAAATTGCCTTCTCCAAACATTACACAGTGTGCATATCCAGAAACATACTGGAAAGTGCGTGTTTTCTGCATTCTTTGTGCTGTGGAGATTGTTAATCATTTTTTATTTCTGTTGTGCTATGTATAAAGAGCATCAGCATTATGTTTATGTGCTGATCTCTGACTACAATACGATTGATATCCTTCTTATTATTTATGGTATTTTGCCTTCTATGAGTTTTCTCTTCATAATCTTTGCAAATTTTTCTATTAGGGTGTGTATCAGTTGAAGTTCTGAGCTGCAAACAATAGAAACCAATTTAAGCAGATGGGAAATTGATTTTTTAGGGTAAGGAGTGGCTCTTGGAATTGATGGGAAGGGTAAAAAATGAGGCTCAGAAAATGACTAAGAACAAAAGCAGGACTGGGTACAGAAAACACAGCCAAGGTTGTGGGGGAAGGTGGGGGTGGATTAAGCTGCCACGAATGGACACATTTCCTCCCATCACTCACCTGCTCTCAATGGTCACTGCGTTCTGAAACTGCCCAGTCTAGAAAATGGCAAATGTCCACTATGGGGCCTGTCTTCTCCACATTGTTTTGTACCAGCTTTTTATACATTGGGATATTGGTCCTTTGTGTGTCTTCTATGTTGGAAATTTTTTTCTTCAGTTCATATTTGTCTTTTAACTTTAAGAGTGCTTTTAGCCAATTGAAATTTTAAATTTTCTTCAGATAATTATAAAATATTTTCAGGGGCTGATGTTCTCATGGTAGGTACCTAAGTTATTCCTTTTTAACCCCAGATTCTTCCATAGCATCAGATAGCTCCTTTCTGTGGTAGATGGTGGCAGTAATGACCCCCAATTATTCATGTCTTATTGTATCCATACCCTTGACTGGTCCCTTCCCAGATTAATCAGCTCTTGCTGGTATGACTTGCTTTGACCAAGGAGCAAATGTGGATCAAGCAGAGGCTTGAAAAGTATACATACATAGAGCTTTGCTCTCTTGGAGCCCCACAATCCTTACAGCAAAAAAAAGAACCTGCACTAGTTGGCAGGGTGATATGAAACCCATCCAGCTGATGGCAGAGATCATCCAAGCCAGCCCAAACCAGAACTGCTCAGCTGACCCATGGAATTGTAAGAAATTATAAAGGTTGATACATTAAGCCACTAAGTTTTGAGGCAGCTTGTTACACAGCAAGTACAAACTGATACACCAACCATACATACCCTAACCCTTTAAAAATTCTATTAATAACAGCCCCCTATTTGTTTCCTGACTATAGCTTCCCAAACTATATAACCTTCAGAAGAGAGTAACTCGGGACCTAGGAGAACCCATATGTAGCTCAATGTCCTCTACAAAAAAAACATTCATTTTGTAGAAGCTCTTTATAAAGGAAAGCCACTGAGAGAGGCTCCCTCCCATTGCCTTGAGAAGTGTTTTCTTTAGGTGATCCAGAGGATGAGATAGTCCATCTTGCTTCTATTTTCACAAAAGCAGAATAAGAAATGTCCACTTTCATTCACTGAAGAACTGATGGTGTGCTCAAGTCTCTCTTGTTGGAAAGAGAATTTCCTGGCTCTCCTAATCTTTTTCTGGTTATTTTCTCACCCCCAAAGCACTCTTAAATTTAACCTCTAGGTTGACAAATATCCATCACTGGTCCTTCTTATCATTTAAAGTTTTCTTTGCTAAGATCTGAGGGTTCTATCCACAGGAAGATCAGGCCCAGCATTTACTCAGCCCAGCATTTTGTCTGCAGAAACATGGGGAAGATGATGTGGGTGTCATCCTAGCTGACCTCTTTAATGAAAGCCTTGAATTCACACAACATTCCTTTGATTGCAGGGTTGGGAAAATGCCTTTTGATAAAATCATAGAGCAGTAAAAACTAAGAGACTTTGGGTCCACATAATCCAGTCTCTTTCCTCAAGGACACAGACTTCTTGGTAACAGAGCTAGGGCTAAAAGACTTAAAGCTATTTCCTCCACTGACTACGCATCAGCTACTTAATATGGACATTCTGGCAGCTCCTAATGCTCAGTTCTCACCCCTCTTCTCACTCTGTGCTCTCACACTCACTCATTCCCAGATATGTAAATACTGCTTTGTGCTTCTGGCTTCCAAATTTATATTTGTAAACTCCAGATTCGTGTATCTAATTGCCTGCTCACTATCTCTCCTTGGATGTTTTGCAGATATATCTAAGTTGACATGTCCAAGACAAAACTTTTAAAGTCCAACTGGTCTACCACTCTCCGCCTGCAGGTCACTGCCCTCACTCAGGCCACTAGTATCACTTATGTAGACTATTCCAACAGTTCCTGTAGACGATTTTAACAGTTCCTAAATCATTTACTTTCTTTTTTTTTTTTTTACTAGATCTTTACTGGAGTATAATTGCTTCACAATACTGTGTTTGTTCTGTTGCACAACAAAGCGAATCAGCCATATGCATACACATGTCCCCATATCCCCTTCCTCTTGAGCCTTCCTCCCATCCTCCCTATCCCACCTCTCTAGGTCATCGCAAAGCACCGAGCCGATCTCCCTGTGCTATGCTGCTGCTTCTCACCAGCCAACTATTTTACATTTGGTAGTGTATATATGTCGATGCTACTCTCACTTCACCCCAGCTTCGCCCTCCCACCCTGTGTCCTCATGTCCATTCTCTATGTCTACCTCTTTATTCCTGCCTTGCAACTAGGTTTATCAGTACCATTTTTTTTATTTTTTAGATTTCATATATATGTGTTAGCATACGGTATTTGTTTTCCTCTTTCTGACTTACTTCACTCTGTATGACAGACTCTATGCCCATCCACCTCACTACAAATAACTCAATTTCATTTCTTTTTATGGCTGAGTAATATTCCATTGTATATATGTGATCCAGAATAATCTTTTGATTGTGTAAGCCAGATCAAATCATAATTACTGGTTTTGACGCCTTCCCACTGCACATCGAGTAAAATCCAAAATCTTCACTGTGGTTGGAAAGCCCTCATGATCTGGCCACTGCTTACCTCTCACTGTGCTTCATCTCACTCTTCCCCTTGGTCTCTCAGGTTGAGCCACACCACATGGGCTTCTTTCAGTTTTTGAAACGTGCACAACTATTCCCTGCCTCTCCAGCTATGCAAGCCTTCTTCTTGGAAGCACGCTTCCCTCTCCTCCTCACACTCTAGGCCTCAGCTTAAATATGGCATCCTCTGATGGCCTTTTTCTTATGACTTGCTCTTCTCTAAGTCATCCATTTGTTTGTTCTTTTCATAACACTTATTGCAATTTGTAATTCTTTTATTAATATATCCTTTTGCTCAAACCCATTTATTGTCACTACACTGTAAGTACTCCAAGTCTGCCAAATCTGCTTTGCTTCCCACAGCATACTTGTTAAATAAAAATCTGAAATCATTGTGTATCTCCAGCACTTTATTATTATAGGTTGGATTCTCATACCTCCTCAGCCAGAGGCTTTTCTTCTCTAATTAGATCTTTATAGACAAAATTATTCTTTTCCTTTTTACTTGGAATTCTGCTTTCTTTTCATTTTAAATACAGTAATTTAAGGACTTGTTTGGCCGGTGCTAGGCTTTTGGCTTATTTACTTTACTTTAGAAAGCATGCAGATACCTAGTACACTGCAAAGGCCCACAGACACATTTCCATGTCTTTAAAAAATATCCATCCATTCTTAAGACCTTCTCTACCCTCATTGCTTTGGAGAATCTCAATTCGAGCAGATAAGTTAAAATCATTCTTTCCAACAGTCTGAGCCTCATGTCTTTAATGAATGACCCCAACACTTTATTCTCATAGATGTGATCCATATAAATAAATCAGAACGGAACATTGCTGCAGGAGGAAGAAGAGTTTAAAGAATCCACAGAGAAGAGTCCATTTGCTGGCCAGCAATAAGTAACTTCGGTCACGTGGTTTGTCCATAGCCCAGAAGGTGATACCGTGGAGGCGGCGGGGGGCGGGCGGTGGTTGCAGAAGAGTCTGACTCCTTCCTGACCTGGTCATCCGCTTGGATAAATTCCAAACGGGACATTATTTCCTTCATTACATATATTTCAGATTAGTCCTTCTGGAGTTGATGTGAGCCAGAGAGGTCCAAATACATGAGTTGTTCAAATGGCCATCATTTTAATAAAACAAAATCCCTGAGTTTCTAAAAGCAGAGTTCTCCAGTGTACTCCTAATAATAGGAGCACAGCCTGAACATTCCTTGAAGAATTTCCTGGGCATGTGACTATTTGTGAAACTGAAAGGAAGGAAAGAATTGGAGAGCAGTGTCTGTAACGGAGATGGCCGGTACATCACCATGAAAGCTCTCCAAGGTGAGAGGGACCATCCATCCCAAATTCACCATCTTAGATTTTCTCGAACTTTTCAAATTTGCAGGATACACTCACGTCCATTTCATCCGTGCCAAATAATAAAGTCCCACTTGCCTGTGTCTGTGAAGCCTTTCTTTTACGAAGGGTGCCTATGGCCATGCATTATCAGGCACTTATTAAATACTTTTCACTGACACACCTTTAAAAGTAGGAAAAAGCTTTTTGAAAGCCCCAATAAGTGTTTTCTTAGCTCAGAAAATAGATGACCTAAATCTGGCCCTGTCTGCTGCCTTGTACAAGAAACTCAACCACATTTTCCATATTTTAATACAAAATGCAGTTTCAAACACAAGTTGCCGCTGGCAGAGGAAAGCAAAATAATTGTCCCACAGCCCAATTTCATCTTTGCCTTTGCTGAAGTTGGCCCAGGTTCAGCGTCTACACAGATGCTGCACACCTGCAGCCTGGGCTCCTGCTGCTCACTCAGTTCCCAGGCAGCCCTGGGCTGGAGGCACCGAGAACAAACACCACATTTCCAGGCAAGCTTCTCCTGCCCTGCCCCAAGGCCAGGCCTTCCTCTGCTTTGTCACCCAGTCTGGAGCCTCTGGAGGACCATCCATCTTCCCATTTTCCCTCAACAGGGAGTGGTGTTTTGGGGTGCAGAGGACATCGTGGCTCCTGGTTTGAATCTGTCTCCCAGAGGAGGATTTACAGAGCCCAGTTTTTAGATTCTTTGGAGCTGGTGATCAGTGAGGTGTCTTTCGGATGGTAGAGTCAACTGTGCTGGCTTAGTCAGTGAGCCTGGATAAATGACATCCTGGGTTTTCTTTTGTTCACTTAAGGAGAACTCAAGGAACACTGTCAGAGTGCGGGATGGGCCCCCAGCAGGAGAGTTGACACGGCAGAGACCGTTCCTCAACAGATGCTTGGCTGAGCCTCAGCTGTTCTCGCCTGTGACATCGGTGTGACAGGGAGATATTTGTTCAGGTGATGGGGCTTGAGTGGTCCTCAGACCAGACCCCCATCCCCAAGGACCAGCCTTCCAGCCCTGAAAGGCAATAATCTCCACACTGGCTGAATGCTGTATCCTCTTAACCTGAAAAATCTGACCAACTTCCGTCAAATACACTTTGAGGTTCTGGCAGCTCAAGTGACATCCCTCAGAGACATTAGAGGCCAGCTACACACCACATGGTGGGTGGTGGGTGGAGAAGCTGTGCTTAAGGTCTCCACCACGGGTGGGTCTTCTTGCCTTTGTCAGTATGGCCTGTCACCCTGCTGGGGCGGAGTTTGGTCATGACCCTGTGGTGGTCTCAGGTTAGAGCTGCTGGTCTCCAGAGGGCTAACACCCACATACATTTGCAACTGATTTTGTAGACTCACTCACTGGATTATGTATCCCTGGTAAGTCCTCTCAGAGCTTCAGGGACTTTTGAGGTTTTGAATATCCAATTTTTGAAGTCCCCAGTATTTAAAAAAGCAAGAAACACCATATAGGTCTTAAAAAACCTTATGATATATTTTAAACATTCAGTCTACACGGCGTATTTCCAGAATTGTATGATGTCCCTCATTAGAAATGACAACAAAGACAACACTGGGGACATTGTGAATGTGGAGACTGGGCCCAACAGTTACTCCATCCTCAGTATCTCCCTGCAGGCTGCAATCTGCCCTGCCCCATAGGCTGTGGCTCCTGCTCTAGACTCTTTATGGGCACTTTGGTATCACCAACTGAGAGGTACATCAGTGACCTTGAAGATCAAAGAGGTCTCTTAGCTGGGAGTTCAAGTTTTACTGTTAGAGGTTGATGACTTCCCTGGTAAGTTTTTAGCCCATGGTGACTGCCATTTCCTCTTTGTTTTTGGACTTCGTATTTGCTAGGGGAGCAGGGATGCCAGTGGGAGCCCCATCTCAGGTAATCTGTTACCCATGTCCTGCTACCCGCCACTGCAGGGTCTCTTAAGAAGAAAGGAAGAGCATCTTCTCTTTGAGGACTACACCTCATTAGAGCCATGCATTTACCATCATGGTGGTCCTGGAATTTTCTTGCAGAGAGTGACTCTGGAAAGGATGATGGTGTTCCCTACATATTCCCTCCACTCTCCATAAGTTCCAGTTCCCATGTAGTTAAGCAAGTCATGTGACTAGTTCCGACCATAAGTTCCAGTTCCTGTGTAGTTAAAGCAAGTCACGTGACTAGTTCTGACCAATGGGCCGCGGATGGACGTGGTCTGTGTCATTTCTGGGCTAAAGTGTAGAAGAGTTGGAGTGTGACCCTTCTCAGCTGTATCTTCATAGGAACTGGAGTGGTGGCCTGAACATAGAGCAGAGTGAGAAATGAACTTCTGGTGTGCAAAGGCATTGAGATTTCAGAGCTCACTTATTACCACTGCATAGCTTAACCTGGCCTAACCAACACAATATATACTTAAAGTAAATTTTTTTAAACAATTAAATCTTAAAATATTTAAAATTCTCTTATGTATGCATATCATTGTATACGTAAAAATATATACAATTGAAAGGTTTTGGCTAATAAAATTCTTCCTGTGCAACAAGCACAGTGAAACAAAAGTTATCATCTCTTTATTTTTGCATGTATTTTGCATGCTTAAGCTCATGATACTAAGATTGTTACCCAATATGGGCAGTGGGGTTAGGAGTCTGTAAATCACGTTTCCTCTGCAGGGAATAAAACCTCAAACAGTTTATGGTCCAAGGCAGCTTAGAAGAGTGGGAAAAAGTCTGGAATAAGAATCAGGAGATTTAGAGGCCGTGGGATATTTAGGATCACTGCCTGAATCGAGGCTTAATTCATCCTCCAGGGTCCTTCCTCATTTATTCCATCTCACTGTGGTCTGTCCCCTTCCGAGCTGCTAGAGCAGTGGTTATCTGTGCTTTACCTTAGTTATATTCTGTCTCATGTTGTTCATCCATTCGTTCCAAAAATATTTGCCAAGGCTGGGACAGGGTCCCATGTTAGATGACAGGAACTCAGAGGTCTAAACGAGTCCTTAAAGACCTCACGGTCTAGTGAGAAGTTCACTTACATTCTGCCCAGGGTTTCAGAGTTGTTAAGCTTGTTCCCTCCTTGTGGGGAAGAATTTCATTCCCCATTCATCTTCCACATGTCCTGGCATAATATGTGGGACCTGTTTCATAGATAGTTGACACGGGTCTCTGCTGGGCACACTTATCAGCCAGTGGGTCTCTCTTGATCTTTATTAAAATCCATTCCCCAAATAAAATGGTTCTCCTGGTTTTAGTTCAGATCCATTTTCTCAACCTGGATGACTACAGTCTGCTTTGGATTGCTTCACACTGTGTAATTCTGGCAAAGTCATCTCCATTTTCCATCCCTAAAACTTAAGGACGTCCAGGGTTTGTAGTTGATAACAAGAAACTGTGTAAACTTGTACATTTGTGGGGGTAAAATCTGTGAGGTGGAAAAACACCCAGCCGAAATCTGACCTGCTGAGGAATATGCTCTCTTAAAGTGTCATTCACATGAAATGCAGCATTTCATGGGAAGACCATCCCAAACATCCCCCTTTTCTCCATTGCTGACATTCAACTTGAAACGTACTCTTTCCGTGTACAAGTCAAAGCAAGACTTTTCCAAGCGTCAGCATCACAAGCTCCAGCTAGCTCTTGGCAGTGAACTAGGTTTCCTTTTGCCCCTGGCAGGGTATTAGTAACCAAAGCACAGCTAGCTGAGCAGAGTTATACCAGTGGACCCCTCCCACCCTTGCCCAGGTGTGAAAGAGCACAGGGGTCCCCGCCTGCTCAGTCCTCTAAAGACACCAGCCCCTATCCCGATGGGTTCACGGAGTGCAGTCAGGATGGCATAGCTATATACTTAGAAACAAACAAAAAGAACTTTTGTTGACCAAAGGGCTAGCATGAGCTGCAGCTAGATGAGCCGAAAAGGCTGCAGGCAAACAACCAGTGTTTCTCAGCAAGCTGTACCGACACGATGCAAAAGAGAGAGCCCAAGCAGAGAAGGGCAGCTCATGAACTTATGATGCCAAGCCCTGTCAAGTAAGCCTTTGCAAACTCAATGGTAATCAGTGCCACCCAAGGGCACCAGATGTACCAATAAAAACCTCTTGCACCTTTGGCTGAATGTGGCTTGAGACTAGCATTGGGTGAGAGGGTCTGTTGTTTCTAGGCACTCCGGACTGCCGAATACAAAAGTGACTCTTTTGATATTGATAAATGATGTGACACATGATTCCCACCATAGAAATTGTGCAAATCCTTAATTATGAGGGCACTTTCTCAGGGGCGCATTAGAATATTATGATCAATTGAGTTGCTATCTTCACCTTTGCCAAGGCTTTTGTACAACTGAACAGTAAGCTGCCCTTAAAAGTTTTTGCTTTTGTTTGTAAATCATCAGTTCAACTTGCATTAAGCGTTCCAGGAATTAAAAAGAAAAAAAAAAAAAAGTCCAGAAAAATTACATACAGTGAAATTCCTAAAGTAGGGTTTTTTCCCCTGTTGGTGAATGGGTCACAAGCTTGCAATTCTAAACAATCTCACAATTAATTCTTGAGTTATGCAGTCCAATTAGAACAAATGAGTCCTTTCTGGTTTAATTAGAGATGAGTATGTGCCTGTGAGCTTATTTGTATAAAATACGTGCTCATTAAACAAGGTTTGGATCAGGTTCAGCTTGTTAGAAATACCATGAAAAGGGAGCTTTCTCTCTCTGTCTCTGGCCCCTTTAACCCCTTAAATGCCCAGAATAATCTCAGATGTGAAGGATATAAAGAGTATCTTTGCAGAAAGCTGGTGAGCTTGAAAGAGTTGATGCATTTGTTGGAACTGTTGGTAAACAAGGCTATCCTCTCTTCTCAGCATCCTTCTGTCTTTTCCCCAGGCCACTAGAGGAGGGAAATCCAGCTGGGGGGCTGATGAAGGCCACTCGAAGTGTAGAAAGAGTAGGCTTCTGTGTGATGTGTGTCGCTTCAAGCCTCCCTACTCAGAACCTGAGTTGTGGGCCAGCAGCTAGCTGCAGCATCACCTGGGAGCTCGTTAGAGCACAGGATCTCAGCCCTCCACCCCAGACCTATGAGAATCTGCCTTTTATCAAAACCCCCAGGTGATTTGTGTGCACACGGCAATTTGAGGAACACTGGTCTAAAGGCAGGGAATGATGGAGATTTTATTTTAGGAGATGAAGGGCCCTTGGGAGCCCCTGAGGATGTCACTTCACTTGAAGAGAAACTGGTCTCTGGTCCCCTGTCTACAATTGGGGAATTATCACTTTGACCTCCCCTCCCCAGCCCCCCTACCAAACTCTATGCTAAAGACTCAAATGTGTCCCCTCCTGCCTCATCCTCTAGTAAGCTGTCAGGACTAAAAGGACCCAGGTCAAGGGGCAGCCCCTCACCATATCTGAGTCTTGGGTCTCTTACTCACCTCTTTAGCACATAACCAAAGCCCTGCTGGCTCTCTGGCTACAGGTAGAAAGGATTTCTGCCCTCGAGGGGCTCCCACTCTCATGGGCTGATGCTGGATGGAGAAGGATGGGTGGGAAAAGTCATGGGACCCCGCCCCACCCCCCAGGCCTAAGATGCCACCAGCGACAGACTGATCAGTAGAGCAGAGGTTGGAAAGGCCACACGTCTCCAGGGAGGAGGGAGCCTTGTCTTGGTGGGAAGGCTCCATTGTGTAGTATCCTGACTTGGGCCAAGAGACAGCTTCCAAGGCTGTCAGTACATTAAAGAGAACTTAACTTGCCAAGCGGGTTAAGTGGCAGCTTGATTTATTATTCTGCTCAACAAGAGTTTGTCCATTTTCTTCTCATTTATTTTGTCAGAGAGTAAAACTTGGGTATAACAAAATGTCAGCCTCAAGACAGTTACTAAGTGGCCTGAGAATCTCTACGTTGTTCAGCACTGGCGCTTTCTTTCAAGAGTCCGGTGGAGAGAAGATGGTATGCTCCTTCTTCACCAAGTGGTGCCTGGAACAAGGTTGAGCAGGCAGTAACAGATTTAAAATTTCTGTCTTTCCATCCCAGACTCTGAGACTAATGTCCTTATTCATTAGGGAACATCGAAGGAGCCCAGACCAGCAGGTAAATTGTCACCAATGAGCCTTGTAGCTGGCCCTGATCAGACTTGGTACCCTGTTTATTGCCACTGCCCTGGTGATGGACCCAGCCCTGCAGCCCTCACTGTCTCGAAGCTGGGGCAGGACCACAGGCGTCTCTGCACAGCCTCGGCTGCTCTTCCCTGACCCTCAGCTCCAGCACGTGCGATGCCCTGACTCCCCCATTCCTGCTCCCTCTTAGATTTCGTTGGTGAAACAAGAACCTGGAGAAAGAGCAGGAAGGGGAATGGGGAAGGAAGCATTTCTCCCTCTCCTTAAGTATGATTTCCTTAAGACCGTGATGATGATGTCATACATCAGCTCATCCAATGGGGATGGAGTATTGGAAGGTGATGTGGGAGAGGTAGGCTCAGCTGGGGCGAGGCTAACTCTGGAAGGGACAAGAATAGGGAGCTGGGATCATGTAACCATGTAGCTTGCTGGAACACTTGAACATTTTGAAAAGTTCATTTGGAGTTCTGGCATAAGTGTTTAAATATAAGTTTGCTATTTAAAAAAATCACATAAGCAAAATATGCTCAATGTTGAAAAATAAGAAAATAAAAATTTAAATGATCAAACATCACTCAATCCACCACTCTTAACACTTTGGTATGTCCTTACATATTTTATAGATAGATATTTGTAGATTTAGATGTAGTATAAAGTAGAATCAGTGCACATACCCATTTGCATTGTTTTTTAGTTAATCTGGTATCATGAACATCTACAGTCTCATTATGAACATCTACAGTCTCATTATAAAAGTCATCATTATACATAGTTTTGTATTAATGAATATATTACAGTTATTGCAGCTGATTTGCTATTATTGGATATTTAAGCTATTTTCTATCTATCTATCATCTATTTATGTTTTACTACCATAAATACTATTATGTCATATTCTAAGAGTTAAATCTTTGTACATATCCTTACTTGTTTCCTCATAATAAACACCTAAATATACAATTGATTGGTTAAGGAGAATTTGTGCTTTAGGAATTTTGAATCATATTGCCAAATTGTCTTCCAGAATGCTTGTACTAATTTGCACTCCCTTGTGAAAACCACCTTTCTCACTCTAGCCAGTGGTTTCTGGGGAAAAAAAATTCTCAGTGGTTTGAGGCCAACAACTGGAGTCAACTTTGATAATAGTTCCACCCAGAACCCTCCTGGGGCTCTCCTTCAATGACAAGTAAGAGAAAATCTGAGGCTTTAAGAGCCTAGAATCCAGATGATCGCATCTGGAAGCCTTGTTCTTATTGCTGGTCTTTCTAACTACTTGGGAGAGCAAATTAAACAATGGAAATCTGAGGCTCTAAAGGGAACCTGGTGTGGGTCTTCAGTTGTGTGTGATGTCTGGGTGCCAGCTAGGGGTCCTATGGAACAAGAGAAACTAATACAGGTTCCAAGACTGCCTGAGAGCCACAGCTACAGGCAGCAAGAAAAAGTACAAAAGTATGCTGTGTTTGAGAATGAAATCAACTGAGGGAGGAAGACCAATGTGATGGGTCAACCAGAGTAGAAGAGATAAAGGAATGCTTAACTTAAAATAAATAAATAAATAAAGTAAACTCTCAGGGAGATACATTCATAGAACGCCCTCCTCAAAGAATTTTTAACTAAAATGTTTTCTAAGGAAAATATTTAACAGAAGAACTGATAAAGAGAATAATCACTGCTGATGACTAAATTAAATATTTCACAAAGGCAAAATGTGAAAGGAAGGATGGAAAGAAGGAAGGAAGAAAAAGCAACGAGTGAAGTTATAAGTGACCTGGAGAATTTAGAAGATCATATTGAGGAATTTCAATAGGAAAAAAAGGTATAAAGAAGTTATAAATAAATAATAAAAGAAATCATTTTGAACTAAAGAACTTCAATTTTGAAAAAGAAAGGGTTCAGCAAGTGTCATGTAGGATTAATAGTAGTATTATTAATAATGATAATAATACAGACCAGACTAGAGCTGGCCAATAGAATTTCCTGCAATGATGCAATGTTCTGTGCCATTCAGAACGGTAGCTACGATCCACACGGGGCTACCGAGTGTGTGAAATGTCACTAGTACGACTGAGGAACTGACTTTTAAATGGTATTTAATTTTAACTAACATTTATGTTGAAACAGTCATACGTGGCAGGTCACCATCACACAGGATAGCTCAGATCTAGACATTTCCTGATGAAATTTCTGGAATGTAAACATGAATGTAAAAGCTTATAAACTTCCAGACAAATATAAATGCTTACCTTCAAAGTATAGAGAATTGGATTAGTATTGGACTTCTCATCTGCAATTCTAGAAGTTGAAAGAAAATAGAAGCGCATTTACAAACTATTAAAAGAGAATGTGATTAAAAATCCTCTATTCTGCCAGGACGTCTTCTAATATAAGGACAAAAAAAATGGAGATTATATATGTAACTATTCAGAAAATGCAACACCTTCATCTGAAAAAGGACTCAAAATGTTCTGAAATATACACAAATGAAAGCAGAGCAAAGATTCACATGCAGGAAAAATACCATTGTCAAGAAGTTTTGGTGCGTTAATGAATCTTATAGACAGGATGAGATGTGACTAGAAACTGTGATTGAAAAGTTAAATAAAATTTCTTCAACCAAAAAAAATTAGGAAAATCTAACAATCTGACAATTGTAAAACTGTATTATCTCTGCACACAGAGAATATGCGGTCTTCTTTTATAATTCATGGAGTGGGGACAAAGATTGATATTGTCTTTGATTAGAATGAAGACCTAGGAAATTTCAAATAAGGGAGCTTTTGTAAATATCCTTTATCCCCAAACCCTCAAACCTAGAAGAGCTCTAACAAAAAGATGTTACCCCAAATCTTAATTAGTTAAAACTTTAGAAACATTTATCTAAATAACTATCTATATGAAAGAGTAAAGATTGGAATTAGAAATCATATAGAAAAATTAAAATGAAAACTTAGGCAATACAACCATAGCTATGTTGGGAGGTATATTTATAATACATAGCCTTTATTATATTAAGAAAATTAACTAAAGAAGGATATAGTAAATGAAAGGAGTTAGGAGAAAAGGATTAATAAAATAAAACTTGAAATTAATGAAATTTTAAAAATAAAATAAAAAACTAGTTTTTTAAAAGATAAAATATATAAAGCCGTAGAATGGAATGAAAAACAGATAGAAACCAAAAATTCAACATGAAGAATAAAAAATAAAGTATAAGGATAGATACTAAAAAAAACTAAAGGTGGATATTATATGCCAGCTGTACCCAACATTTTTGGCACAAGGGACCGGTTTTGTGGAAGACAAGTTTTCCACGGACCAGGGTGGAGGGTGGTTTCAAGATGATTCAAGCACATTACATTTATTGTGCACTTTATTTCTATTATTATTACACTGTAATATAAAATGAAATAACTATACAACTCACCATAATGCAGAATCAGTGGGAGTCCTGAGCTTGTTTTCCTGCAACTAGATGGTCCCACCTGGGGGTGATGGGGGATAGTGACAGCCGAAGTGTGCTGCTCATGTCCAGTCTACTCCGTAATCTCGTTTCGGTTGCTGTCACTGCAGAAAACCCTGCTTCACAAAGATAGGATATTGGAAATGGAAACAGGCTTCTCAGTGCTTTTGTGGCAATCTCAGGATATTCCACTTTGACTTTAACCCAGAATGCTTGGAGGTTTGAAGTTGTCTCAAACATACTTTTAAGGCCACCGTCATTTGCGATCATAAGCAGTTAATCCTCTTCTAGCACGGACAAAGCCGATTCACCTGCCTTATTCACAAATGGGTCGCAGATCCATTCCTTCCCAGTTTGGGAGTGTTTTGTGGTTGGAAAGTAATGCTCACACTCTTTTGAAAGCTGAGATAGGTGATCATGCACCAGCTGGGAGAAAGAAGGCCCCGGCTCAGTCTCTTTCAAAATCTCTGCTAATGTTTGAAACACGTTAAAAATCCCAATGTTCACTCGTTGCTCCCATAATTCCAGTTTGGCTTTGAATGTAGCCACTTTATCTGTCATCTTGAACACAGTTGTCATTCTTCCCTGAAGTGACAGATTGAATTCATTGAGCAGGTTGAATATATCCCACAAGTAAGCAAGTTTTGCAACCCATTCTGTGCCACTGAAATGTGCTGCCAGTGGTGACTGTTTTTCTAAATGAAATCTCTGGAGCAGCTCTCCTAACTCAAAAACTCTGGCCAGTGATCTACCTTTAGAAAGCCATCTCACTCCTGTGTGTAAGAGAAGATGTGTGTGCTCTGCATCCCTCTCCTCACAGAGATGCTTGAACAGACGTGAGTTAAGGGCATGTACTTTAATGTGGTTGATAATTTTAATCAATCCTGCAAAATTTGTTAAGTTCAGGTGACATTTTTCAGCTAGCCAGCATTTCTCTATGGATGACACAGTGCACAGACTCCATTCAGAAATGACCTCTTTGACCTGAGTAGTGAAACCAGAAAGTTGTCCAGTCATGGCAGCCACTCCATCTGTGCATATACCGACAGAAAATGACAAACTCAGTTTTCCTGATATGTAATCTTTCAAAGTCTTGAATAGTTCTGTAGCTGTGGTGCTGGTTGGCAACAAAAGTGCACATAACATATCTTCATGAAAATCCTCCTGAAAAATATATGGCACAAAAGCAAGCATTGTCCCCTTGTTGTCAACACTGGTAGACTTGTCAACCTGGATTGCATACCACAGTGACTCATTAATCCTCTCTAATAATTGTACCTCAATACCCTCTGCTATTTCATCAATTCATCTAGTTATGGCGGTAGCCGAAAGAGCAACACGTGCCACCTTGTGAACAGCAGCCTTTCCTAAAAGTTCACAACAAATGTCCTTAGCAGCAGGCAGGATCAACTCTTCACCATTAGTAAAGGGCTCCTTAGCTTTAGCAATATGGTTAGCCACTAAGAATGTTGCTTTCAGTGCAGACACATTTGATCAAGTGGTGGCCTTCAATAATTGCTTCTGTTCTTTGTGTTCACATTTTTTTCTTTTGAAAAACTCCAAAGGCTTGTCTTTCAATGCAGGGTGCTTGGTCTCTATGTGGTGAAGCAGTTTTGAAGGTTTCATGGCTTCGTTGGATAGCCGGTCGCCACATATTATACAAAGCGGGCTTGGAGAATGTGAATCGCCTGTGTCAATCAACCTGTAATTTAAGTAGGACTCTTGGTATTTTCTTTTAAATGCAGCTTTTTGTTGTCAGTCTTAGGGTCTTCTGCTGTCTCATCATTGGTTCTTTCCCCCTTCTCAAAGAAGGTCTCCAGCAATGTTTGATTTTACTCATGGCTAGGGTTAGCTTGTGGGCTTACCAAAACTGTGACTGAGACAAGTGCGCGGTGCAGGCAAGAGGCGCGACGGAAGTGGCAAATAAAATAATGGGCGGGCCATGCACGGACTAAAATAAGTGTTGGATTCTGACTTAAAGCCTGCCACCAGATGCAGCTGTACAATTGAAGTACATCAAGTCACTTGCCACTATAAAGCCTGCCACCAGATGCAGCTTAATTGGCCACTATAAAGCCTGCCACCAGATGCAGCTTAAATGTCACTTGCCACTCAATGATACGGTTTTGATATGAGTCTGCAAGCAATTGATTTATTATGGTCTCTGTACAGTCAGACCTCTCTGCTAATGATAATCTGTATTTGCCGCCGCTCCCCAGAGCTACACCACCATCTCAGCTCCACCTCAGATCACCAGGCATTAGATTCTCATAAGGAGTGCACAACCTACATCCCTCACATGTGCAGTTCACAGTAGGGTTCGAGCTCCTATGAGAATCTAAAGCCGCCGATGATCTGACAGGAGGTGGAGCTCAGGTGGTAATGTGAACGATGGGGAGCGGCTGTAAATACAGGTGAAGCTTTGCTCGCTCGCTTGCCTGCCACTCACCTCCTGCTGTGAGGCCCAGGGATTGGGGACCCCTGTTTTATGCAACTCTACAATACATTTGAAAAATACTGGAAATTGATGATTTTCTAACAAAATGTAAAGCAACAAAGTAGGCCTAATGGTAGAAAACATAAACATACCAAAAATCTACCAAGCTCTGTTGATTTTCACAGCTAACATTCATTTTATAGTCAAAGAATACACAATCTCTATGTTATTAAAATTTTCTGGTATATCGAAAATGATAGCAGTTTCCCCAGTTCATTTCAAACTGTCATAACCTTGGTATCAAAATTTGAGAAAGATGGCACTGAAACAAAAATTATAGAACAATCAACATATGAATAAGAGGACAAATTCTGAATAAGAAATTACCAAAGGAAGTTCAGGAAAATGCTTAAAAAATGAATATTATAGCATAACACAGTAGGGTTTATAATTGAAAAAATTGTTCACTATCAAGAAATCTAGAAACATAATTCTTAATTCAATTAAAGGAGAAAGAACAAATAATGGTATCAATAGATTCTAAAGAAGCATGTGATGAAGTTTAAAGAATGTTCTTCATCTTCTTCTAACTCAGTTTAGACAGAAGTAAACAAAGTAAATATGCTAAAGACTATAAACAAAACATGAAGGGGTAAAATGTTTTCAACAGTTCAAAGATAAGAGAGTGCCCATGGCCACCAGTATTGTTCAACATTGTTCAAAGGTTTTAGAAAGTTCAATCAGCAGGATACATGTTGGAATGAAAAATCCCCCAAATAATCTTTGCTTTCAGAAAATACTAATTATTCTTAAAAAACTTGAAAGATTATTAAAAAAAATTTAGAATTCATGAGATTTTAATAAAGGATATGTGTTGAATATACATATAAATATACAAAATCAATGAATAGCCCTTTTGTTCTGATATAGCAATAATTAGTTAGAAAAGGGAAAAGGAAAATCCTATTTACAAAACATATGAACACTATAAAATAATCAGGAATAAATTTAATAAGAACAAAAAATGCTATAAACTGTATCAAAGGACTTAAGGTAGAAACAAATAGAGAAATATACCATGTTCTTGGAGGATAAATTTCACATCTCAAGTCTGGACTCTCATGAAATCACTGGCTACATGAAAGGCATTTCCCATCAGAATTCTTTTTTTTCTTTTATGGGGCATTAGGAATTGTACCTCTTTATCTGCAATATATATGAAAGTACAAATGTGTAAGATTTTCTAATAAAAATTTGAAAAAGGAAAATACTGAGGAATGGCAGAGAGGACTTGCTGAGCCAGATATGTTTCAGTATGGCACTGAAACTAGGACAGGAAAATACCATGTGAGCCCTCATGTTCCTGGCAGCGGGCAGCTCTGGAGGAAAACTTAAATGACAGGAGAAAGACATGCGGAGAGGTTTTCAAATTGGTGTCTTGTGGATATTTGTTGGGATCTGACAATTCTCTCTGCAAACCTAGAATGTTTTTTATTTGAAATTATAATGGCAAAAAATAAACATAATCCTATTCTGGGTCATCCGATGGCCACTGATAACTAAGGACTGCCACAAAATCTCCTTGTTATATTTGCTTTTACGGTTACAATACATTTATTATTGTACTGGTGATAAGTAACACTGATTTAATAGTCCTGTACTAATAAGAATAGAGGTAGATTTAAAACACTGACAATGTGTTTGTGTTGAATGCCAAATACCATTGTGGCTTAGGGACGACAAAAGTTGACATCAGGTCAAACAACAAGACAGCATAAGGTCTTCACATGACAAATATTCTCAGCATCCCCAGCTAGAAGGGACCTACCCTGTAGGACTCAGTACCTTGTTCAATTCTGATCAGGAACTGTGTTATGGCAACACATTTTTAATTTGTGTTAATTTGAAGTGTACTGGTTTTGTGATTTTCTTTTAAATAAATTTATTTATTTATTTGGCTGTGTTGGGTCCTTATTGCTGCCCGCAGGCTTTCTCTAGTTGCGGCGAGCAGGGGCTATACTCTTCATCGTGGCGAGTGGGCTTCTCGTTGTGGTGGCTTCTCTTGTTGCGGAGCACAGGCTCTAGGCATGCAGGCTTCAGTAGTTGTGGCTCATGGGCTCTAGAGCACAGGCTCAGTGGTTGTGGTGTATGGGCTTAGTTGCTCCACAACATGTGGGATCTTCCTGGACTAGGGATCAAACCCATGTGCCCTGTATGGGCAGGTGGATTCCTAACCACTGAGCCATCAGGGAAGTCCCTGGTTTTGTGATTTTATTTCCATTTAGTTTGTAAAGCAGATTTAGTTTGATAGTTGTAAGGCTATAAAAATAAGGAGTGTATATGTCTGCATTTTGTAATAAAAAATAACAAGCTAAACAAAATTGGATAGCAATGGCACAAGAATAGAAAAACAGATCAGTGGAAAGATCAGAGGCTCTGAAAACAGAGTTCAGAAATGAAGATATATGTGAAGAAAATATGGGATTAAATAACATTTTATTTCAGTGAGAAAAGAATGATGAATAAATAATGGATATGGACATAATTAACAATCCCTATAAATGAAACAAAGATAGACCTTTGCCTCACCCTACTTACAAAACTGTACTTTAGGCAGAATTCTCCACCTTGGCACTGTTGACATTGGGGGTTGGATGACTCTCTGTTGTGAGGGCCAACCTGTGCACTGTAAGAGGTTTGGCAGCATCTTTGCCCTCTACCTACTAGATGCCAGTAGCCTCCTCCTCTCCCCAGTTGTGACAAACAAAAATGTGTCCAGATATCATCATGGAGGGGGGGGGATGAAATTGCCCCCAGTTGAGAACCACCGGTTTAGATGTACTAAAGCCTTAAATGTAAAAAAAAAAGCAAAAAAACCCCCCAAAAACCCCAACGTCATCATCATCGTCAGAAATGTACCAGCCATATTCATAAGAGAGAAAGCTCCATGGCCATATTTTTAGTGGTAAAATACAGATAAACAATCTGATACCTATCTATATGGGACTGATCGATTAAACCGTGGTGCCTCCATGCAGTGGAGTATTACACAACTACTAAAAAGGTTCAGTTATCTCACTGAGAGGGACATCCATGATATAATCTTAAGTAGCAAAAGAGGTTTACAAAATTCTTTTAAAGGCCCTGTGTATGCGTATGGGTGGGTGTGTATAAATATATATTTTCCATGTTTGTATAAGTGTTAATGTTGTGGGGAGAGCACAAACCAAACTGCTAAGTCTGGCCACCTTGAGGAGCAGAGGCAAGACCCTGCAACTGGATTAGGCTGAGCGTGGGAGACTCTGGCTTTACTTTTTTACTGCTCATCTACTGTAACAAGCACATAATGACTTTGTAATCTGAAAGCAAGAGCCAGCAGAGTTTATGCAGTTCAAAGACTTGATTGTGGCAGCAAGGGGAGGCATTTATGGCTCAGTGTGCTAAGTGCTATAACTTAGTGATAGACATATTTTGGGGGCTATAGTATGCGGTGGGGTGGGGTGGTGGGTTTTTGATTAGGGGGTAATAGTGGGTTGAAAGCTGGTCAACAAAAAGATCTGTGTGTGTCCAAATCCCTGGAACCTATGAAAGTGACCATATTTGATGAGATGGGGCACATTCAGGATGGTATGGCCTTATTTAGAAAAAGGGTCTTTGCCGATGTAATTAGGGATGTTGAGATGGCATCACCCAGGATGACCCAGGTGGGCTCTACATCCAATGGCATGTGTCCTTATAAGAACAGGCAGAGAGAGATCTGAGCCACACAGAGAAGGTGGTGTGAAGAGGGAGGCAGGCGGGTTTGATGGAGTCACAAGCCGAGGATGCCTGGAGCCACCACAAGTTGCAAGAGGCAAGAGACAGATTCTCCCACAAAGCCTCTGTAGGGAGCCTGGCCCAGGCCACACCTTGGTTTCAGACTTCTGGCTTCCAGAACTGTGAGAAAATAACTTTCTATTGTTTAAGCCATCCAGTGTGTGGTATTTGTTAAGGCAGCCAGGGGAAACCATGAGGGGGATAATTTATTTTTTCTGGGATGGTTGAGGGAAGCTTCAGTAGAATGGTGGCCCTTGTCTTGCACCTTAAAGGGAAGCGGAAAAAGAAAGGAGGCTGCTCTAGGGGGAGCAGGGGAAGCAGCATGAGCAAAGGCCCGAGGGCAAAAGGGCAGGGCTGGGTGAGTTTGGCTGGGGCGTGTGGTGTATTTAGTGGTGAGGGTGGGGTGAGAGGTGAAGCATCATCCTGATCTTTTTAGCTGGGGAAACAAATTCACAAGTAATTTAGAGATATTTTCTAAGAAGATTGAGCAAATTCATGTCAGAGTCAGAGCTCTTATAAAATCTACCTTCAGTATCAAATTCACAAGTGGGGAGATTACAGCCCTGCAAAGTCCCCAGAAAAAGAGAATGTGAGCAGTGACTCCTTGGATTCAAAATGCAGCAGCTTGTTGGATCTTGAGGGCTCTGTTCACCAGCCAGTTTGCTCACATTCCTAGCAGACGGTTTGCTTTGGCATCCATGTAATCCCTGCCAAAATGGGAAGCCCCCAAGCAAGGTAGAAAACAAAATATTTTCATCATTTGACATGATAAAGCACGTGGCTCCTGAGTAAGAAGAACTGGCACAGCCGTGGGCATGTTCTGTCTTATCCCATCCACTCCGACTCCAGGGGAAACAAGTCTCCATCAGCCAGCATGTCTGAGGGGGTCTTCTCGTGGCCTGGGAGGGGACAGGAGCCATGCCCTTTCTTTGAGAACCATATATGGCTTGACTTTCCAACAGCATGGATTCTGCTGCTGGTTCAGCAGAGTTTCTGTTGGAGGTGACTGTGCATCCCCCTGTTACCCTTAGAAATACCCTAGTGGGGAGCTTCTGGTGGTGCATCTTGAGAGCAAGAAGGAATGAGCTTAGAGCCAGAAATGCTTGCAGATGTATGGTTGAAACATTTGTTTCACAGAACTACTGCTATAAATAGTATGTGGATAAGCAAGACGGCAACAGTTTGCATGGGTGGCCTTGTCTTTGTGGCAGAGATATTTCGCATAAGCACGCACCACTGGGGCTGACTCTGGATCTAATGAAGCTTCTAAGTGATCACTGTGACATGGCTCACAGCTGCCTTTATGCCAAGTTTTTCCCCTCACTGTTCAAAACCCATCTATAATTATCTGCAAAAACTTCCGTGAGAGGCCAGGGGCTCTCATCCATCGGTCGTGTGCCATGCATGTGAAACCTTGTCTCCTCTGTGGATGGCGGAGGGTGTGTGTACGTATATGTTTGCACGTGAGCGTATCTGTGTGAGAGTGTTTAAACATGTGCATGTGTGTGTGCTCCAAAAGTCTCAACCAATGAAAAGTTCTAAGATCTCAGGGCCTGTCTGCCTCTCAAGCGCACGCTGCGGGAGTTCTCACTTGTCCCCCAAGCAGAGGAGAGACTGCAAACTTGGAGCAGTGACAGAGAGGATGCCAAGGAGACTGCAGATTGGGGATTTACCTGGTGGGTGACCAGGAGCACAGTGCAAACAGTGGTGTGTGGATAGCAGTGGAGGTTACTGAGAAAGGATGCAGGCAAGGCTCATCTTTGGACTCCTGTCTCTGGCTGGTAGCCCGTGTGGATCAACCAGAAGTGGAGAGTTTAGAAGCCGATGTGAATATTCAGTCCCAGGAGCTGATGCAAGAAGAGAGAGAATGGGTCAGAAAACAGCACTTTTCTGTGACAGAACACGAGCTCGGCAGAGCAGTTGGAGAACATTTGTCTGGGAGCTGGTTATAATAAAGCTTTCACATGGTTGGGAAGAAATCATGAGCCTCATTTTCTGTGCTTCCCAAACCTTTGTTTCCCATCCCAATTTAGAAATACATGATGGCACTGGGCAGGGTTCTCGGACCTCCATTATCTGGGTCAAGGCTCACAAATCTGAGGTCCATCTCACAAAAGGGGAAATTGGGGCTCAGAACGGTGAAGCAGCTTGTTCAAGACCATAGGGTAGGATCAAAGACCAGGTCTTTGGTGACAGGCCTGGGCAGTCACAGGAGGTCCTGGTCCTGCTTTTCCTGGGGAGTTTGGAGATACTCTTAATGACAACAGGGTTTCTCTTCTCCTGACAGAAACCCCAAGTGCTTATTTCACCTGGGAACTGTAACAGTCACTAAAACACACTATGTCATTTGTTCCTCACAACCCTACAAGCTAGACATCATTACCCCATGGACTGGAGCAACTGAGGAAACTTCTCCAAGGCCACGCAGCAAGGTCATGCCCAAGCCAGGATTCAACACAGACCTGTCTGGTCCAAAAGGCCATGCTCTGGTCCATTGCACTGTGCTGCTTCTCTAGTGGAAAGAAGGCACAACTGGGGACACCCCCCGTCCCTTCACCCACGTGCTGCTGTCTCTCCCCAGGAGAGGAGGTGCACCGAGGCCACAATGCCCACTCCACATTCCTCACAGGCCTCCCGGGCCTCCCAGGGATTAAGCCCTTAGAACTTCCCCCTGGCCCTGGGTGACATCATAGCATAATGAAGGTGACTGTGATGGCCAAGTTCATGCACTAAACAGAGGTCCCTGGTTTTAATTTATCATCCGAGAGCTCCTTGTACAAGACTGAGCTCCTACTGGTAATTGAGGAAGATGCTTTAACCTGGCTGAATGAGAGCAGGGCTTGGGGCAAAGTGGCAAAGTGGCAGCAGAAGAGAGCTGATGTCATCTCTTAATTTGACATGGTCATGAGGGCACCGATAAAAGATAATAGGGGTAGGCTGACCATGGAAAGGCAGAGCGCAGCACTCATCTGAAGGCCTCCTTTTATGTAATTTTCTTGTCAAGTAGCTAAATGATTTTTTGTCTCCTTTTGTTTCTCAGCTGACCCTTTGATGGAGCTGCTACTAAATGGTCACATGCTCTGAGCTTGATCACTGTCTACACAGAGCACAAAGGTTCTGCAGCATAAACTTCAAAGGTTCAAACCCAGCTTTGTCACTTTCAAGCTGTGTGACCTTGGACAAGTTACTTCAGCTCCCAGTACCTCAGTTACTGCATCCATAAAATGGTCATGATGATGCTAGTACCCACCTCATAAGGCTGTTGTGAGGATTAAGGTGATAAATGTTGGGCTGAGGACAGAGCTGAGCGAGTGCATACGTAATAATAACAATTTGTTATTATTACCTTGAAAGGTTTAACTATCTTTGTACAATTTTATAGTGTCTTTCATAGAGCAAGTGTTCAATAAATATCCCTTCTCACCACAAAAATGAAATGGTAATTATGTGACAGGATGGAGCTGTTACCTAAGGCTACTGGTGGTAATTGTTTTGCAACATGTAAGTGTATCAAATCAATACCTTAAACTTATACAATGTTACATCTCAATTATATCTCAATAAAGGTGGGAGAAAATCATAATAAATGTCCCTTGAATACATTTTCCTTCTCTTCCTCTTCTTTTTGCCCCTTTCTCTCCACAAATGGGGGCTTCATTTCTACTGTCAAACACAAGCTGAAGTGAAATGTGAAGACCCATTAGCACGTTAAGACAGCGAGGAAGGAAGATGGCAGTGGTTATGTTTCTGTGTTCAGGCCTTCCCAAGGTGGAGAGGTTCCCTTTCATACTCTCAGTATTTATAATGATCTTTCTTATAACATTTTTTGAATTACTTTCAATTCAGTTATTCCTGTGTGAATTTTTAAGTTTATTATGAGTTCTTCTGAAATCTTTTAAAAGCCATTGTTTCATTCACCAAAAATTCTAGCAATTGTAGAATTCTTTGACTAACTTCTCCAATAGTAATTTATGTTTATTTGTTACAAATTTTAATTATTTATATAATTTAAAGAAATGTATATTGGATGATATAGTTTTTTATCACTTTTGGAGATAGCTACAAAATTACATTTGTCCAATTTTTAATTCTTTTCAGAGTAGCAATTTAAGTAATTATTAAGGAACATAGTAGGATTTATGCTTCTTATGAACATACTTACTGTTCAGAAAAGTGTATTTTACAGTTTCCATGTAAGATTAATACACCATTCACCATAAATAGAAATCCTTGAAGGAGGATATGATGTTTCATTAGAATTAAAAATGTTAAAATTTGGCTACTATTAGAAAAACAAATTTAAGAAAAGGTCTCGGTGAAAGGATGGGGAAAAAAAGGACAAATGGGAACAATAAAAATGATGTTCAAAGATACATGAAAAAGACTACCAAAGGGAAGAAGGATGTCCTCAAAGGTGAAGCATGGAAGCCTGATTAATTCATGAATGCATCCAGAAGTGCGTTGTTATTATGTTCAAGAATATATTCATGAATATATTTACAAGATTATAGGTGAATTTAGATATTCAGCAAATTAGTCATTTGGTGATTTGCTTCTTAGAATTCTCTCTACCTCGTCTTCTAAATTCTGTTATGAAAGAATTCTCTACTTGCATGTCTGTTACTTGAGAAGAGTTTAAGCAGAAACAAAGTGAATGACTAATGGTTGAGAGAGATCTCCATAATAAATTGATAGGAAGGCAGATCAGGGGATTATTCTAGTAACTATCTACAGTGAAGTATAAGATATACATACAAGTGTACAAGTCATGAGTGTATGGGACAATGTAACTTATATGCAGACCAGCACATAAAACATTACCAGACTTCCAGAAGAGTTTCTTGTTCCTCATCCCAGACAATTTCCTTCCCCAAAGGAACCACTGTTCTGACTTCTGTCACCACAGGCCAGCTCTGTCTTTATATGTGTATTTTGAACTTTATATAAATAGAATCATTCATATGAACTCTGTAGTGTCATCTGTATTTCTCGGCATAGTGTTTGTGAGATTCCTTCTTGCTGCGTGTGGATATAATTTGTTCTTATTGTATAATATTCCTCAGTAGGAACATTCTGCTATTGTATCCATTCTATTGTTGATGAACATTTGTATTTTCCTTTGAACCTATTACAAAGGCGGTTGCTATGTACATTCTAATATTGTACATGTGTTTTGGTGATGATATATATACATTTGTCTAAAAGATTTTGAAGATTTCTGCAAAGTTTTAATTTACTGACATTTTAATCTGACCAATTTGAGGGTTATACCTGGGTGTGGATTTGCTGGGTCACAATAGAGGCATATGTTCAGCTTTAGTTGATGTTGCCAAAGAATTTTCCAGACTGGTTGTATCAATTTACTGCTGGTTCCCACCAGCAGTTTGAGTTCCATTTCCTCTCCATCCTTGCCAACTGTTGGTATTATGATGTATCACGCACATTTTCATACACTTATTTACCACTTTGACTTTCTCTTTTGTAATGTGTCTACTCAATTCTTTAGCACATTTTAAAAATGGGACAGTCTGTCTTCCCTATTGATTTGTAGGCATTGTTTATATATTCTGGGTACAAGTTATTCTGGTCACGTATGTATTAAAATCTTCTTCTTACTGCCTTTGCTCTGTGAATCTCTGTTTTAAAATGTAGGGTATTAATAGAAAATTGGAGGTATGGTAAGGCCAACAGACAAGGAGATAAGTGCCACTGAAGAGATGATTTGTTACTCACAGAGCCCAAGAGGAGGGGGCAGGCCATACCATGAAGGGCCACCTGGGGAAGCACCAGGTTGGTCAGTAGGTGGAGCGAGAGGAAAGAAATGTGGGCAAGAGCCTTTACAATTTCAAGTAGCAGAAATTGTAAAGTTCCATAAAAGAAGAAAAAAAATTACTATGGAAATTCAGGGAGGAAGCATGGATGTGGCTTCCATGAGAAGGAAAGTGTGAAGCAGGGTGAACTAGGATTGGCTGCTTTGAATAATTTCAGCAGGCCCTGGGGCACAGGGGCATTGTCTGGTACCTGGTCCTGGGGTGGTAGGACAGGCAGAGAGTGAGCCAGAGAGTGAAAGCCCCATAAAGGAGGTGGTTGCAGTGTAGATTTATATCTGTAAAGTGTGCTTGTGGGCAAATTGTTTTCTATCTCTAGGAACTGGCTAACTGGAGGAGGGGCAGTCCCTTCAAAATCAGCAAGGTTCCAGATGTCAAACCATCAGAATGCAGAAGTAAAGACATGGTTACTACAGTCTCTGGACTCCCTCCCTGCCGGAGAACTGTCACTACCATAAAATAACTTACTTTCAAGAGACGCCCCATGGGAGGCTGAATTGTCCAGTAAAGCTTGTTTGCTTCTGAGCTGAGCTCCCTGACAGCCCCCTCAACAAGGCTGACTGGTCAGCCTGGGGATTCGAGCCTCACCAGGATCTGCCAGCAGGGCCAGAGTGGTGCCCTCATGTGGTCAGCTCTTCTCGGAGAAGACATTCATCACCTGTGTCTACCTGTCCAAGTGACTCCCTTGCCATCAGGTTGAGCTCTACTCTGCCTCCCCGCTAAGCCTTCCCAATTCCCCATCTAAGCCCCCAGCCACATCCATGCTTCCTCCCTGAATTTCCATAGTAATTTTTTCTCTTCTTTTATGGAACTTTACAATTTCTGCTACTTGACATATGTTGTATGCACTTGTGTAAAGGGGATAAAGGCAGATGCACAAACAACATCTGCCAAGTGCAGAGTACAGGAACTGAGTGAGTGTGTCTTGTTCAGCCTCCTGTTACTCCTTCCTTCTCTGCACCCCTGGTGTCTAGCACAATCCTTGGTGCATCACTGTTCAAGAAGTATTTATTGAATGACAGAAGCTTAATATTTTATGTTAAGTTCCCACAGAAGCAGACCCTAAACCAAGTATTCTTAAATGAGTCATTTACTTGGGCAGTGATCCCCAGAAGCACTGGTGGGTGTAGGGAAGAAAGATGGAAGATTGGGGAGCTGCCAGTTCAGTGTGGGCTAGAGAATTATTTACCCCTGAAGGCAGTTGTTGCTCATTCCTGCTGGTACTCTTTATAGGACACAGAATTGTTCCATCTGGATTATGTGTCCATATGTCACTGGGTGTGGGCGGCCCCCTGGACCTGTAAATTCCCTGACACATAGCAGAGCGTGTTCATGTGGTGGAACAGTCCCTCTGCAGGGTCCTCGGTGGCTACAGTGAGAAACTAAGCCATAGACCTGTGAGTGCCAATGGGTTTTGGGTGGGGCACCAAGGCATCCAGGATCCCTAAGTGGTAAAATAAAGGTTTCGTAGCCACAGGTCCTAAAATCTAGGTACCTATAACTGTTGACCAAGAGACAGAGAAGAAAAGGGACAAGTTTACAGGCATTTCCTTGAGGGGAGCAGCCAGCTGACATGGGGGGTAGGTAGCTGATGTCCTCATGGGTCTCCCACATTTCCCCACTCTGTGCCTGGCTCCCACAGCTGGGAACAGCTGGGCTGCATCTCCGGCTAAGCTGTCTGAAAAACCATGGCATGGTCTGGGAGGCGGGCAGGGGTCCTCCCAGTTGTCCTACTCTCACATGAGCCCTCCCTACCTCCAAGCAGCACTATTCCTTCGAGCGTGTGCTTTCATCTTTTCCCCTTCATGCAACCGGAGGCCACTTCTCCCCTTTGCTGAGCCTGTTGGTGACCAATTCCTCCCTTGGAAACATCTGTGAGTCCTGGCCCTAAGCTAGCTCAGCCTTTTCTTATTTTGCTCTGAGTTCTCTCGCTGCACAGAGGTGGGGGGCCTCTGGGAGCCACTGGCCACATGGGCCTGGTGAAGTGGAGCAGGGTAAATTTAACCAAGGCTAACAGGAATCAAGATCATGTGGACCCCAGCCCCAGCCCCACCCCCAACCCAGTTTAGGAAACCCAAGTCAGAAAAGCATATGAGAATGCAGTGGGAATGGATAAAAAGTGGAAACTGTGACTCTGGAGTTTGGCTTGAATGCAAACGTCATCACTTTCCTCAACACACATGGGCATCTCAGCAAAGTTCCCTGTTCCAGACATTCTTGAATTGGCCAATTTATATTTTATATTTTTGGACATTCTTCTGGAGTAATCTGTCAATTAATATAGACCAGATTCCCTTTCTTTTTTCTATTAGCAAAATTCTACAGAAATGTTTCCCAAACCCATCAGTTCCCTCGAGCTTTCTAGAAATCACAAGCAGGCGGCCCCATGTGTCAGCCGACTGCAGTGCTCCTAACAGTCCACTGGCCCCATGCTTTGAGTAGTCCCCCAGGACGGAGCTTTCCCCACGCTCTGGCCACAAGCCTAGGCTGAGAGGGCCAGGTACAACTGTGGAGTTGACAAGGGTGTTTTTTTAATAGAGCACATTGATTCTGGGTTATGTTTTAAATACAGTAATGTGCTTAAAGGAAAGAAGAGAAGAACAAACACAAAGGGTACTGCAGATTGGAAACTGGAGTGATGTGGCGAGGACACTGGCCTGGAAGATCATCCCCAAACGTTAATAAATAACACTGTGACCTTGAACAAGTCCCTCAACATTGCTGACTTCAGTTTCCTCCTCATTTCCAAAACTGGGCAACATTTCAGCTCTAAAATTCTTAAGGACACATAAAATATCAAAATACACAGACATGGATAACCTCATACTCTATGGATATGGAAAACAGTGCCTTATGTGATAAACAGATACTTGTTAGTGGACTGAAAACTAAGTAGTCCATGTGAGGATTCTGAGCAGGGAAGGCGTGACACTGGACCATGATGTCATCTCTCAAATTTAATGGTTGTATATTTTTATAATGTGTTTTATGAAGTGTATTAGCAAGATCTTGAAGCACAAAGTGCTGCTCCTTTGAATCAACATTTAAAGATTTTTCTCTCCACTCTTTCAGGTGTCAGGATGAAAACTTCAATTTATTACAAGCCTCTTGTATGCGTGTCAGTATTACGAATTCACATACCAACCCATTCTTGCGTCCTTCTAGCGATGAAGGAGCTGCTGAGGCTAAAGACCTTGCCAAGGTCACGCAGCTAGTAAGTAGCAGGGCTGGGATCTGAAACCAGTACCTGTTTCTGTCCACTCATCACCAGCACAATCCTGGTGATGCCATGAGATGCTCTGAGAACAATGCCTTGACTCTCAAAGTTCACTTGGCTTCTCTCCAATGTACTTGACCCTATGAAAATGACTTTTGGAAACATTAACCTATCTTTGTCTTCAGAAAAATTCTAGGGGACCAGGCTGTGTGATCTATGGGTGAGTTCAGCACAGTATCCCCAACAAGAAGGAAGGCTCTAGGTTGTTGGTGTGCTGGGACAGCTGTTAGAGATAACACGGGCCAGCTTGCCTGAACAACTGCAATCGCATCTTCTGGAAAGGGGTCATTTTCTCAGGGGTCTTTCAATCTAGGCTTTAAGCTTCATCAAATCTCATAAACTGGTACATTGATTTGCCTTCTGTCTTTTGCATTTGGTTTTCCAATATTCTAAGAACAGGTTTTGCAATGTCACCTGATCTGTAGAGTTTCTCACTGAATGCAAGTTTTCATGGTTTCATCTGAAGCTAGAAACAGGATTAAACTCTGAAATGACCATCAGAAACCAAATTCTATTCTCGTCTCCTCCTGAGACAAGGGAAGGGTGATGCAGTTTGCCCAGTCTCAAGTCTGTCCCACACGGCCAGCCTGAAACTGGGTCCTGAGTCAGTCTTCTTCTTGTTTTAATTTGTTTATTTGTGATGGGGACTTGCTGCTTCTAGGAGGGTCTCATTTAAAAAAAAAAAATCTCAGAAGACATCAAAAAGTTCTGACAAAACATCTTGATGATTTAAGTGTAAATATGTCAGAGACATATGGTTTCTATTATTCCTGAAATAACACATGGGTTTAAAAATCAAGGAAAAAGTGTTTGGTAAAACACATTCAGGACTTGGCTAAACGTTTTTCTAAGGCCAGTTCTGAAGCCTGAAGGGGAAAACACGCAGAGGGGGGCAAGTCCAAGTGCTCCACTCCTATCTGGTTTGTTTCTTTTCTTGATCAAGGATGACAGTTGTGCTGCCACCAGAGCACTGATTTATCTGCCACCACGAGGAATTTATCTGGCGAGTTATGCTTTAGTGAGCAAGTCTAGGTCCTGATCCTATCCCCATTGTTTACTATCAATACTAGTTTTAGTCTACTATCAATACTAGTTTTAGTCAAGTTAATGCATCTGAAAAATGAGAAAATTATATATATCATAGGATTGTTGTGAGCATTTGCACTAATACATGTCAACTACCTGCCACGTAGTAGACGTTTAATAAGAGGCAGCATTTAAAACTATCATTATTCTACATGTCTGTGGGTCTGTTTCTTTTTTGTTATATTCACTAGTTTGCTATATTTTTAAAAATCCCACATATGAGCGATATCATACAGTATTTACCTTTCTCTGTCTGACTTATTTCACTTAGCATCATGTACTCCAACTAGGGGTTACCAGTGGGAGGGAGGGGCAAAATAGGGGTAGGGTAGTGGGAGGTACAAACTACTGGGGGCTAGGTAGGCTCAAGGATGTACAACACGGGGAAAACAGCCAGTATTTTGTAGTAACTATAAATGGAAAGTAACCTCTAAAAATTGTAATAAAATTTAAAAATGTTAAAAATAAAATAATGCACATAAAATAGTGTATACAGTAGAGTGATACAGCTTAAAAAAATAATAATAGTGAAACACATGCCCATGTACCCACAACCAGCTTAATAAAAAGAGCAATAATAATACTTTGAAAAAAGATAAAATGATCATTATTCATTTGAAAAGTGGTTATGGGAGGGAGGATGGGTGATGGAACCTCAAAATTGTTTTCAGGGTATGAAGAATCTGTGGGATCACATGAGATCCTTTACCCACCTCCCCAACCAGAGACACAGCTGGTAGAGGAATAGAGTAACAGTATCAACAACTGCTACACAAGAAGAAACAAGAGTGAGCCCCAAACTGGGAGGCCAGGATGAAGTCAGTCTCCACTGACCAACTCATCAGGGCAGGTGCACCTCAAGGCATATTTTTACATGGTTTCTAATTTAGGATATTCATTTTTAACTGATATTTGGATAATGTTTTTTAATTAATTAATTTAAACAACTTTATTGAGCTATGATTGACTTACAAAAGACTGGAGTATTTGAAATGTATAATTTGGTAAGGTTTATACTGTGAAACCATCACCAAAATCAGCATAGTGAACATATCCATCACTCCTAAAAGTTTTCTTGTGCCCCTTTGTAATTCCCTCCACCTCTTCCCTTCACCCCATGTCCCCAGGCAACCACTGAAGTGTTTTCTGTCTCTGTAGATAAGTTTGCATTTTCTAAAATTTTATGTGAGTGGAATCATAAAATATTTACGCTTTTTAATCTGGCTTCTTTCAGTCAGCATTATATTTTGAGATTCATTTTGTCATTGTGTGTATCAGTAGCTCACTTCCTTTTATTGTTGAACAGTATTCCATTATATAAACATATGGCATTTGTTTATCCACTTTGATGATCATTGGGATTGTTTCTAGTTTTTTGTTTTGTTTTGTTTTTATTATTACAGATAAAGCTGGAATGAACATATGTGTGTAAATCTTTGTGTTCTCTTTGCTCATGGTAAATACCTAGGAGTGGAATGGCTGGATATTTTGTTAGGTGTATATTTAATGTTTCAAGAAACTGACAAACTATTTTCTAAAGTGGTCGTACCATTTTGCATCCCCAGCCTCACTGTATTAGTTAGTGTTCTTGTTGCTACCCATCCTAACCAACGCTTGAAATGGTCAGTCTTTTTAATTTTAGACATTTAAATAGATATATTATGGTATCTCACTGTGATTTTAATTTACATTTCCGTAGTGACTAATGGTGTTGGCCATCTTTTTGTGTGCTTACTTACAATTCCTATGTCTTCTTTGGTGAAGTATGTGCTCAAACCTTTCACTTATTTTTAAAAACTTAGGTTTTTATTATTGTTTTTGGTGTTTTTTAAAATATTCTGTGTAAAATTCCTTTAAGATGTATGATTTGCAAGTGTTTCCTTCCAATCTGTGGCTTGTTTCATTCTCTTAATAAATGTCTTTCAAAGAGCAGAAGTTCTTCATTTTGATGAATCTCAATATATCACATTTTTCTTTTATAGATTGTACTTTCAGTGTTGTATCTAAGTAATTTTTACCTAACTCAATGTCACAAAGATTTTCTCCTGTTTTTCTTTCTAGAATTTTTATAGTTTTAAGTTTTACATTTAGGTCCATGATCTATTTTAAGTTAATCTTTTGCATATGGTGTGAGATTCGGTACAAGGCTCCTTTTTTTTTGTTGTTGTTTTTCTTGCATGTGGCTATCTAATTGTTCCAGCATCATGTGTTAAAAAGACTATCCTTTCTCCACTGAATTGCCTTTGTACCTGTGTCAAGATCAGTCGATCATATATGTTTGGGTATATTTCTGGACTCTCCATTTTGTTCCATTAGTATATTTGTCTGTTTTAAAACCAATACCACATTTGTCTTGATTACTATGACCTTATAATAAGTCTTGAAGTCAGGCAGTGTGAATACTCCAATATTTTTCTTTTCTTCCAAAATTGTTTTGGTTCTTTGAGGTCCCTTGCATCTCCATATGAATTTTAGACTCAGACTGTCAATTTCTATAAAAAGCCTGCTAGGATATTGATTGGGATCAATTTGGGGAGAACTAACATTTTAAAAGTATTGAGTCTTCTCACCCATGAACAAGGTGTATCTCTCCATTTGCTTAGGGCTTCTTTAATTTCTCTCAGCAATATTTTGTGGTTTTCAGTCTACAGGTTTTTCATTTCTTTTGTCAGACTTATCTCATATTTTTTGTTATTATAAATGATATTTAAAAAATTTTAATTCCAACTGTTCATTGTTAGTATTTAGAAATACAATTGATTTTATATATTAATCTTATATAATCTTGGTAAACTTACTCATTAATTTTAGCAACTTTTTGTAGATTCTATAAAATTTTCTATATAGACTTTATGTTATGTGTGCATAAAGATAGTTTCACTTCTTTCTTTCCAGTGTGGGCATCTTTTTCCACTTTCTTGCCTTGTTGCATTGGCTAGAACCTTTATGACAATGTCAAATAGAAATAGCAACAGTGGACATCTTTACCTTGTTCCTGGCCTTAGGGGGAAAGCATACGATCTTTTACCATTAAGCATGATGTCAGATGTAGGTCTCTGTAGATCTCTTTAGTCAGATTAAAAATGTTTCTTTATATTCCTAGTTTGTTGTGAGCTTTTATCAGATTTTGATGATGGATTTTGTCAAATTCTTTCTCTGCATTGATTGAGATAATTGTATGGTGCATTGATTGATTTTCTAATGTTAAACCATTCTTGCACTCTTATTCCTGTCATGATGTATTATCCTTTCTTATATATTGTTGGGTTCAGTTTGTTAAAATTTAAGAATATTTGCATCTATATTCATGAGGGACATTGATCTATAGTTTTTTTATCCTTGTAATGTATTTGCTTGGCTTGGGTACCTTTCTGATTTTGACGTCATAGAATGAGTTGTGAAGTGTTCCCTTCTCTTCAATTTGTCTTAAATTGATATTCTTTCCTTTTTAAATGTTTGATAGACTTTGCTAGAAAGTAATTTTGTTTGCTGAAATGTTTTAACTAAAAATTCAATTTTTAAAATAGACCTATGGTCTTCAAGTTGTCTATTTCATCTGGAATAAACTTTCATAGTTGTGTCTTTCAATAAATTTGTCCACTTCACATAAGTTCTTGAATTTATTAGCATAAACCTGTTCAAAATATTCCATTACTATTACTTTAGTATCTGTAGAATTTATAGTGCTGCCACCTCCCTCATTCTTGATGTTGGTAATTTGTGTCTTTTCTCATTTTTTTCCTGATCAGGTTGGCTGGAGATTTATCAATTTTTTTAATCTTTTCAAAGAACCAGGTTTCAATTTTATTGATTTTCTTGATTATTTCACTGTTTTCTATTTCATTGATTTGAACTTTGTCTTTCATTATTTCTTTTCTTCTGCTTATTTTGAGTTAATATACTCTTCTTTTTCTAGAGAGTTAAGGTGGAAATCAGGCCATTTATTTGAGAACTTTCCTTTTTTTCTAATAAATGCATTTGAGTGCCATACATTCCCCTCTATGTGTGTACTGCTTTAGCAGTGTCCTTCAAATTTGATATGCTGTATTTTCATTTCATTCGGTTAAAATATTTTCTAACTTCCCTTTTAATTTTCTCTTTGACCCATGAGTTAGTTACAAGTTTGGATTAAAATGTATAGGCAAATGGAAGGAGAGGGAATAGAATTGCAGAAAAAGAAATATTCTTTATTGAGTCCTTTTTGGGCTTAAAACATGGGCTAAGTGCTTTTACAACATTGACTCATTCACCGCAAAAACTCCATTTCTAAGATATGGGAAACTGGTGGCAAAGAAATTTATTAATGAGCTCAGGTTACACAAGAACTGACAGATTTGGAATTAGACCCTTTGTCTGCCAGTCTCCAAACTCACACTATCTGTCTTCTTCCCACATTTGGGGTGAATGTAGCAAATCAGAATAATGGGAGAGTATGCAAATTAAGGATTCTTGCCTTCCTAGAGTGAGCTTTGATACTGATTGCTAAGTAAAGCATTGTGACACCTAGACTCTGGCCTTTTTACGGATTTACAAACCTTAAAGCTGATGGAAATGATAATTTAGAGTTCATGTAAGTCACTGTGGTTGACTACAGCATGAAAAGCAAAATTCTACCTCTCATCCACTGACTTATAGAGAACTGGTAGAGAATAGTGATGTACATCTGGAGAGCCACTTTGTGTGATGGTGGTGACCATGTGACTGAGGAACAGAGGTTGGAAGACAGATGGTATTTCTTTTCATTAACGTTCTGTTACTTCTGTCGTCTTTTTTACTGAGAAGCTGATCAAATCTTTCCAGTCCCTTTCTTTTTTGGCATTACTTATGTAGATATTCCTGGTTAGAGATAAATGTTATCTCAGTGAGGGGTAAAATGAAAATGCTATACTGAATTAAATCAGACAGAATAGAGGTGTGGAGGAGTTTATCAAGGAAAAATAACACATCTGGGGCTCAGGTATCCCTCATGGAGAAAAGAGAACATCTGCAATGAAAAGAACAAAGGAAGAGAGACACTCATTGAATAACATATAGCAAGGAGCCTATCAAAGAACCTCAAAAAACTGGGAACTACCTACAACGTGCTTTCTTTGCCCAACTTGGAGAATTTCCATGTTGATGGTGTGTCAGTGCCCCTCATATCAGCACCCTGTGACCTGCTTTGTTTGCTTGTTGTGTTTGCCCTTGAGGACACAGTTCCAATTAGGAAGGGGAGACTGCATACTACCCAGCCTAGCCCTGTAAATATTTGTATAGTGTTTATGACAGATGTTTTCCTGTTATGAAGGAATCTGACCTTCATTAAAAATCTGGAACTTTTTAATGTGATGCCAAAACATCAGAAACAACATCAGGGATTGCTGGTGACTTACACATATTTAAAGATGCAAACTCTTATTTGAACAAACTAGTAATTATCACAACTATTATTATTTGGTGGGAAAGTGGTCATAGGGTACAATATAACCACAGTTCCTTTTTCTTTGCTCTAATCACCATCTTATTTCACCCAGCATTCTGCAAGGTGGGTCATTTAATGCTCTCACTTCATAAACCAAAAATGTGGCTTTTCCTTACATGCCTTGAAGTGTTCTTCCTGATGTTTGGAACACCAATTAAGCCACATACAAATAACCCTCAATATCTAGCTTATGTTATTTCTCATAACCATTTTTCATCAAGATGGTATAAATGTATAACACAGGAAAAACTGCATAAAGGTATAAAGAAAAAATACAATACAATGAAAAGGTTAAGTCACTTTAATTTCCCAGAGGTGCAGTAACTTCTTTTAAGCTGAGGCATATGCACTTAGACTCACCCACTTAGCTGATACTTTGCCTCCTTATAATTGTTGGGATTTGGAGCCACCATGACTTGTGTTTGCCAGAAAAAAGATACATGATGTTCTTCAGGGTTTCTGGAACGCAGAAGATATAAACTGTAGAAACCTTGTGCACGGGGTCACAATAGAATTCATGTATGTTGTAGACCCAGGAAAAGAGAGCCAGAGTGGTGTGACCAAGAACCCACCCAATTGCATTCATTACCCATATTTTACCACCAGTCAGTTGTGGAGCTTAGGGTCTCAGTTCCGTACCTGAGGTTATCAGCATTCTAAGGGACCCCGCTCATAGTGGGACTTAAAAGAACAATATGCATGCAAATGTTATAATATCAGAATGCCAATTCATTACTTTACATTTTTAAAGTATGGCATGTAACTAGAAACACTCAAAGTCCTAATGCCCAATTTAGTCTTTGGTTGATAATCGGGGCGAAAATAGGGAATATCAGGATTGAATACAGAATAACACTATGTACCCATCATCTTTCTGCAGAGTTGGTTTAGAAATCTGTAGTTCAGGCTTCCCCTTATATTTGTATGATACCTGGACTAGCATTGTTGAATTTTGCCCTAGGGCTTCCCATTTTCTGTTTCCCCAGAAGACAGGGCCATTTTTGATAGCTGTGTTCTTCAGAACATGAATGTTTCATTCAGGTTACAGTTAAATCTTGCCTGGCTTGGGAGTCATTCACTCAACGGACTGTGAACATCCTTGTTGTGATCCACTGTGGATGGATGGGGAGTTTTTAATCTCAGCAGATGATATTATTTCCTCACTTCCAATTTCTTGGAAACTGGGGACTCAGTAAAACCTGCAACACTTGCAAAGAAAGCAACACAACCTGTTTGCAGAGATACTTTGTATTCTTTGACTGAACATACCTGCATGTCACTTTTTCAGTAAAATTAACAGTTGACTAATGTTCATTGTTAATAAAAGTTCTGAAGAGTCCTGCAAGGGACAGGCATGTGTCTAAAAGAAACTGTCACACATCTGCTTCAAGGGGCCATGGACTATGTTCAGAGCAGCAGAGTTCGTTACAACAAAAATTGGAAACAACTTAAATATCCACCAAAAGAAGAATGGATAAAGCAGTTGTCATATACTCAAAGAAAGCCAACAATTAAAAAAAGTTAATTAGCACTCATGTATTAATATAGATACATCTAGAAAATTAATGAGGAAGAAAAGTAAGTCACAGAAAGGCATGTACAGTATGAGACCATTTCTGCATTTTTAAAACTCTCAGAACAATGCCGTAATTAGATTATGGAAGCATACATGTGTTGTTTTTAAAAAAAAATGTTTAAGTATACCCAACAATTTCTCCAGATTGTGGCTTCTTCTGGGAAACTAGGGAACGGAATAGGACTGGGGTGGGCTAAGAAGGGCAATTAAACTCTATCTGCAAAGTTTCATTTCTTCAAAAAATCTGGTGAAATATAGAAAATATGAATAGTTACATAAATCTAGATGGCAAGTACATAGGTTATTATTATACTCAATCTTCTATTTCTCTGTTTTTAAATATTCCATAATAAAATTTTAAAAAGAAAAAGGAATTTATATGGCATGGAAAAACTGATCACAGAAAAATATGTATTGCTTGATACGATTTATGAAAAACGTGAATATAGATATGTATATTCATATGTAAGTGTATATCTAAAGTTGTAAACGCACAGAATAAGGTAGGAGTGATGAATCACCAAGTTGTTACTTGTAGTTACCTACTGGCAAGAGAGAAATGGGTGAAGGCTGTGGGTAAAGGGGTACTTTCACTTTTTTTGAACTCTATATACATGTCTAATTTTATTAAATGTGTATGAAGCATGTGTTGACATACTACATCATAATTTAAAAATGAAAATGCAAATCCACCTTCCTTCTAAGCAAACAAGGAACAACAACAACAGCAATTCATACATCTTCCAAGGTTGTCAGACTCTCTCTAGGGAATTCCAGGAACTTATTTATTATTTATTTAGTTATTTATGGAATTTTATTATTTTTTTATACAGCACTTTCTTATTAGTTATCTATTTTATACATATTAGTGTATGTATGTTAAGTGCAATCTCCCAATTCATCCCATCACCACCACCCTCCATTTCCCCCCTTGATGTCCATATGTTTGTTCTCTACATCTGTGTCTCTATTTCTGCCTGGCAAACTGGTTCATCTGTGTCATTTTTCTAGATTCCACACATATGTGTTAATAAATGATATTTGTTTTTCTCTTTCTGACATACTTCACTCTGTATGACAGTCTCTAGATCCATCCACGTCTCTACAAATGACCCAGTTTCATTCCTTTTATAGCTGAGTAATATTCCATTGTATATATGTACCACATCATCTTTATCCATTTGTCTGTCGATGGGCATTTAGGTTACTTCCATGACCTGGATATTGTAAATAGTGCTGCAACGAACATTGGGGTGCGTGTGTTTTTTTGAATTATGGTTTTCTCTGGGTATATGCCCAGTAGTGGGATTGCTGGGTCATATGATAATTCTATTTTTAGTTTTCTAAGGAACCTCCATACTGTTCTCCAAAGTGGTGTATCAATTTACATTCCCACCAACAGTGCAAGAGGGTTCCCTTACTCCACACCCTCTCCAGCATTTGTTCTTTGTAGATTTTCTGATGATACCCATTCTAACTGGTGTGAGGTGATACCTCATTGTAGTTTTGATTTGCATTTCACTAATAATTAGTGATGTTGAGCAGCTTTTCATGTGCTTCTTGGCCATCTGTATGTCTTCTTCGGAGAAATGTCTATTTAGGTCTTCTGCCCATTTTTGGATTGGGTTGTTTGTTTCTTTAATATTGAGGTGAGCCATTTATATATTTTGGAGATTAATCCTTTGTCCATTGATTTGTTTGTAAATATTTTCTCCCATTCTGAGGGTTGTCTTTTTGTCTTGTTTGTAGTTTCCTTTGCTTTGGAAAAGCTTTTAAGTTTTATTAGGTCCCATTTGTTTATTTTTGTTTTTATTTCCATTACTCTAGGAGGTGGATCAAAAAAGATCTTGCTGTGATTTATGTCAAAGAGTGTTCTTCCTATGTTTTCCTCTAAGAGTTTTATAGCATTTGGTCACACATTTAGGTCTCTAATCCATTTTGAGGTTATTTTTGTGTATGGTGCTAGGGAGTGTTCTAATTTCATTCTTTTACACGTAGCTGTCCAGTTTTCCCAGCACCACTTATTGAAGAGACTGTCTTTTCTCCATTGTATATCCTTGCTTCCTTTGTCATAGCTTAGTTGACCATAGGTGCATGGGTTTATCTCTGGGCTTTCTATCCTGTTCCATTGATCTATATTTCTGTTTTTGTGCCAGTACCATACTGTCTTGATTACTGTAGCTTTGCAGTATAGTCTGAAGTCAGGGAGTCTGATTCCTCCAGCTCCATTTTTTTCCCTCAAGACTGTTTTTGCTATTTGGGGTCTTTTTTGTCTCCATACAAATATTAAGATTTTTGTTCTAGTTCTATAAAAAATGCCTTTGGTAATTTGATAGGGATTGCATTGAATCTGTAGATAGCTTTGGGTAGTATAGTCATTTTCACAATATTGATTCTTCCAATCCAAGAACATGGTATATCTCTCCATCTGTTTGTATCATCTTTAATTTCTTTCATCAATGTCTTATAGATGTCTGCATACAGGTCTTTAGTCTCCCTAAGTAGGTTTATTCCTAGGTATTTTATTCTTTTTGTTGCAATGGTAAATGGGAGTGTTTCCTTTTTCTCTTTCAGATTTTTCATCATTAGTGTATAAGAATGCAAAAGATTTCTGTGCATTAATTTTGCATCCTTCAACATTACCAAGTTCATTGATTAGCTCTAGTAGTTTTCTGATGGCATCTTTAGGATTCTCTATGTATAGTATCATGTCATCTGCAAACAGTGACAGTTTTACTTCTTCTTTTCCAATTTGTATTCCTTTTATTCCTTTTTCTTCTCTGATTGCTGTGGCTAGGACTTCCAAAACATTGGTGAATAATAGTGGTGAGAGTGGGCAACCTTCTCTTGTTCCTAATCTTAGTGGAAATGGTTTCAGTTTTTCACCATTGAGAATGATGTTGGTTGTGGGTTTGTAATATATGGCCTTTAATACGTTTAGGTAAGTTCCCTCTATGCCTAGTTTCTGGAGGATTTTTATCATAAATGGGTGTTGAATTTTGTCAAACGATTTTTCTGTATCTATTGAGACAATCATATGGTTTTTATTCTTCAGTTTGTTAATACGGTGTATCACATTGATTGATTTGCATATATTGAAGAATTCTTGCATCCCTGTGATAAAGCCCACTTGATCATAGTGTATGATCCTTTTAATGTGTTGTTGGATTCTGTTTGCTAGTATTTTGTTGAGGATTTTTCTGTCAATATTCATCAGTGATATTGGTCTGTAATTTTCCTTTTTGGAATATCTTTGTCTGCTTTTGGTATCAGGGTTATGGTGGTCTCATAGAATGAGTTTGGGAGTGTTACTTCTTCTGCAATTTTTTGGAAGAGTTTGAGAAGGATGGGTGTTAGCTCTTCCCTAAATATTTGACAGAATTCACCTATAAAGCCATCTGGGCCTGGACTTTTGTTTGTTGGAAGATTTTTAATCACAGTCTCAATTTCATTACTTCTAATTGGTCTGTTCATATTTTCTATTTCTTCCTGGTTCAATCTTGGAAGGTTATACTTTTCTAAGAATTTGTCCATTTCTTTAGGTGGTCCATTTTATTGGCATAGGGTTGCTTGTAGTAGTCTCTTAGGATGCTTTGTATTTCTGCAGTGTCTGTTGTAACTTGTCTTTTTCATTTCTAATTTTATTGATTTTAGTCCTCTCCCTGTTTTTCTTGATGAGTCTAGCTAGTGGTTTATCAATTTTGTTTATCTTCTCAAAGAATCAGCTTTAGTTTTATTGATCTTTGCTAGTGTTTTCTTTGTTTCTATTTCATTTATTTCTGCTCTGATCTTTATGATTTCTTTCCTTCTGCTAACTTTGTGTTTTGTTTGTTCTTCTTTCTCTAGTTACTTTAGGTGTAAGTTTAGATTATTTATTTGACATTTTTCTTGTTTCTTGAGGTAAGCTTGTATTGCTATAAACTTCCCTCTTAGAACTGCTTTTGCTGCATCCCATAGGTTTTGGATTGTTGTGTTTTCATTGTAATTTGTCTGTAGGTATTTTTTTATTTCCTCTTTGATTTCTTCAGTGATCTCTTGGTTATTTAGTAACGTATTGTTTAGCCTCCATGCGTTTGTGTTTTTTACGTTTTTTCCCCTGTAATTGATTTCTAATCTCATAGCATTTTGGTCAGAAAGGACGCTTGATATGATTCCAGTTTTCTTAAATTTGCTGAAGATTGAGTTGTGACCCAAGATGTGATCTATCCTGGAGAATGTTCTGTGTGCACTTGAGAAGAAAATGTAATCTGCTGTTTTTGGATGGAATGTCCTATAAATATCAATTAAATCTATCTGGCCTATTGTTTCATTTAAAGATTGTATTTCCTTTTCAATTTTCTGTTTGGATGATCTGTCCATTGGTGTAAGTGAGGTGTTAGAGTCCCCCACTATTATTGTGTTACTGTCGATTTCCTCTTTTATAGCTGTTAGCAGTTGCCTTATGTATTGATGCGCTCCTATGTTGAGTGCATATATATTTATAATTGTTATATCTTCTTCTTGGATTGATCCCTTGATCATTATGTAGTGTCCTTCCTTATCTCTTGTAACATTCTTTATTTTAAAGCCTATTTTTTCTGATATAAGTATTGCTACTCCAGCTTTGTTTTGATTTCCATTTGCATGGAATATCTTTTTCCATCCCCTCACTTTCAGTCTGTATGTGTCCCTAGGTCTGAAGTGGGTCTCTTGTAGACAGCATATATATGGGTCTTGTTTTTGTATACATTCAGCAAGGCTGTGCCTTTTCATTGGAGCATTTAATCCATTCACGTTTAAGGTAAAACATATCAATATGTATGTTCCTATTACCATTTTCTTAATTGTTTTGGGTTTGTTTTTGTAGGTCTGTTTCTTCTCTTGTGTTTCCCAGTTAGAGATGTTCCTTTATCATTTGTTGTAGAGCTGGTTTGGTGGTGTTGAATTCTCTTAACTTTTGCTTGTCTGCAAAGCTTTTGATTTCTCCATCGAATCTGAATGAGATCCTTGAGGGTGGAATAATCTTAGTTGTAGGTTCTTCTCTTTCATCACTTTAAATATATAGTGCCACTGTCTTCTGGCTTTTAGAGTTTCTCCTGAGAAATCAGCTCTTAACCTTATGGGAGTTCCTTTGTATGTTACTTGTCATTTTTCCCTTATTGCTTTCAATAATTTTTCTTTGTCTTTAATTTTTGTCAATTTGATTACTATGTGTCTTGGTGTGTTTCTCTTTGGGTTTATCCTGCTTGGGACTCTCTGTGTTTCTTGGGCTTGGGTGGCTATTTCCTTTCCCACGTTAGGGAAGTTTTCAACTATAATCTCTTCAAATATTTTCTTGAGTCCCTTTTCTCTCTCTTCTCCTTCTGAGACCCATATAAATCGAATGTTGGTGCATTTAAGTTTGCTCCAGAGGTCTCTTAGGCTGTCTTCCTTTCTTTTTATTCTGCTTTCTTTATTCTGTTCCACTGCTGTGGATTCCACCATTCTCTCTTCCAGGTCACTTATCCATTCTTCTGCCTCAGTTATTCTGCTACTGTTTCCTTCTAGTGTATTTTTCATTTCAGTTATTGAATTGTTCATCTCTGTTTTTTTGTTCTTTAATTCTTCTAGGTCATTGTTAGACATTTCTTGCATCTTCTCAATCTTTGCCTCCATTCTTTTTCTGAGGTCCTGGATCATCTTCACTATTTTTATTCTGAATTCTTTTTCTGGAAGGTTGTTTATCTCCACTTCATGTAGTTGTTTTTCTGGAGTTTTATCTTGTTTCTTCATCTGGTACATAATCCTCTGCCTTTTCATTTTGCCTATCTTTCTGTGAATGTGGTTTTCATTCCACAGGCTGTAGGATTGTAGTTCTTCCTACTTCTGCTGTCTGTCCTCTGGTGCATGAGGCTGTCTAAGAGGCTTGTGGAAGCTTCCTGATGGGAGGGACTGGTGGTGGATAGTGCTGGGTGTTTCTCTGTTGGGCAGAGCTCAGCAAAACTTTAAACTACTTGTCTGCTGATTGGTGGGGCTGAGTTCCCTCCCTGTTGGTTGTTTGGCCTGAGGCAACCCAGCACTGGATACTACAAGCTCTTTGTTGGGGCTAATGTCAGAGTCCAGGAGGGCTAACACCAAGGAGTACTTCCCAGAACCTCTGCTACCAGTGTGCTTGTCCCTGCTGTGAGCCACAGCTGCCCCCCGCCTCTGCAGGAGACACTCCAACACTAGCAGGTAGTTCTGGTTCAGTCTCCTATGGAGTCACTGCTCCTTCCCCCTGGGTCCTGATGTGCACACTACTTTGTGTGTGCCCTGCAAGAGTGGAGTCTCTGTTTTCCCTAGTCCTGTCAAAGTCCTGCCATCAAATCCTGCTAGCCTTCAAAGTGTGATTCACTGGGAATTCCTCCTCCCTTTTCTGGACCCCCAGGTTGGGAAGCCTGATGTGGGGCTCAGAACCTTCACTCCAGTGGGTGGACTTCTGTGGTATAATTGTTCTCCAGTTTGTGAGTCACCCACCCAGCAGTTATGGAATTTGATTTTATTGTGATTGTGCCCCTCCTACCATCTCATTGCAACTTCTCCTTTGTCTTTGGATGTGGGGTATCTTTTTTGGTGAGTTCTGGTGCCTTCCTGTCGATGATTGTTCAGCAGTTAGTTGTGATTCTGGCGCTCTCGCAAGAGGGAGTGAGCATATGTCCTTCTACTCTGCCACCTTGAACCAATTTAAATTCCAGGAATTTAAATCAAACCAATTCTTCCCAGATCATGGAGATCTGCATTTTTCACTCCCAAGGCCCCCAAATAAAGACCAAGGTAACATTGTCCCAGTGGCTATTCCTGGGGATGGGGGAAGGTTGAAAAGACTGTTGATCAAATCAGGGACAAACTAACAAGGGCACAGGGAAAGACTGGAGGAGACTCTAGTTCAGTGTCAAGTAGTGTCTCCGAAGCCACCTGAAAGCCCTGGGCCCCTATGACTGAGTACAGTGTTCTAATATAATTCCTGAGAGAGTGCAGGACTATATTCTTACAACATGGGATGTCCTCTCACTTCACTTCCCTCCTTAATTCCCTAATCTCTTGGCTTGATTATTGTACCCACCTATCTGGTGAGACCCCAATCTCTGTTCCTGGTCTCCTGGCCCCCATGGCGGAGGGATGGCAGGTGACATGAAGCTGCACAGCTGCGGGCCATACTGTCTCCAACCTAGACTCAGTCTGGCTCCTAGCACTGCTCAGGATGTCACCATATTACTAGTGTTGTAGTGCTTTCACACCTCTGTAGTGGTAATTTTAAACTTTCTGTACACCCTACAAGTCTTACCCCAGCTGTCTCTCCTCTGACCTGTGTCTTCAACATTTCCCTCTCTGCTTTCAGCAGCACTGAAACACACTCATATCTCTCATCTTTGACTAAGAGATCCTCCTTTAACCTCACTCACCTCCACCTGGAACTTTTTCTTCGTTCTTCACAACAAGACTTTCTGAACCACACTGGGTTCTCTCCCCCAGGTTAGGTCCTGCTTTGTCTTAATGCTGTACCTCAGTCCTGCTGCTTGTACTAGTCAGAAACCATGGGTATCCCTTTCCTCACTGATTCTTCTCACCCTGCCCCTCTTCAAGCCCCTTTGTCCTTTCAAAGCAAATCCATCTTTGATTGTGTTTTGCCATCTTTGAAGCTGCAGGGTAGGCCCTAAATTTATTACTGATGTTTATGGCAGTGCCCAGAGGCAGTTTGGTCACCTATACTGAGAGCTGGGGGTGGTTTCCTCACTAGCTCCCTCAGAAACAAGCTCATCTGGAAAAAGGTGATAATTTTCTACTAAAGACTAATAGCCTGGTTTCATAAAAAGAAAGCTGAATTCTGCCTTTGAACATGACTTTGACTATCTTTCTTGTGAAATAATAATCTTGGCATTTTTGTTCGCAGGAACTTTGAGTCGCTCCAGAGCCCAAGCACCTGATCCTCAGATGTCGATCCTGATGGAAGGCTTCTCTGAGGTAACAATGCATCTTGTTTGCCACAGCATCATAACCCTTCTCTGAATGTGCCCTGTAGTCTAACTCATTGTTTACAGGTCTAGCTCCTCTGTCAGATTGCAAGAGAGACCATCTCTTCACGCCATTGTCTTGCTATGCTTTGGCAATGGTTTCATACCTTGGGACAATGGGGGAGGGGCTTACTCTGGATTGTGCCATAATTAGGGTTTGTGACTGGACAAATCTGGATTCAGATCCCATCTCCATTACTGATTAATTATATAATTTTGGCAAGGAACTAATTTCCCTGAGTCTCAGCTTTCTAATTAAGAGAGAAATAATTTCTACTTTAGAGATTGGTGTTAAGAGTATTTTGTCCATAGTAAATGCCAGAAAAATAATAGCTATTATTTAGTATGTCTATTATGATTAGTCGGTACACAATACGGTTAGGGACAGTGTATAACTTTGTGATACCGCCTTTAGTTTCCTTTAGGAGGAAAATGGTTGTATCTTCTGAGGTTTCAGTTGGGGTATCCCACAATTGCCCTGTAGTGTGAGATCCTGTCATACATCAACTTAATCTGTGTTATCTGATCATGTACTGAAGCTTTAGCATAACCAATCTCTATACCTTCCAACTGCAAACGACTCTTTGGAAGGAAAAAATGTGTCCTGGCCAACAGTTCTATGGCCATGTAACAGGAGACCTTGGTTCAGCTCCAGTGGTAGATGGGGGGAGGTTGGCTTGGGATGTTGGATGTTTAAAGGATCCCAGGATGAACAGAAATATCATCTGGAGAACAAATTTTCTGTCCTCCCACTGATTTGCTTGCCTTTCTTTTTCTTTTATTTTTTGTTTTTGGTGCAGGAGAGAGAATAAAAGGAATAAAGGAGAAAAGACCAAAAAAATGTGGATTCTCTTTGAAGGTCCCCAGAAGCAAATCCCCTAATTTCTGGGTTGGGATGGGATCACATTCCACTCATCAGTGGGCCATTGGTGCTTGCTGGATAACAGCTGCTCAAGTGGGTAGGGTGAGGGTGAGGGGCAGGGGCAGGTGCTGTAAAAAGAAAACAATATTCTGCTGTTGTAGCCTGGCCCCTGCCTCTACAGTTGGGAGAAATGCTAGGAAATTGGCTCCCAGGTTGTTCAATTTTACAGAATAAGAAAATTTTTAAATAAAAAGAAAAAAAAACAAACCCTGAGAACTACAGAAGTCTGGAACGTTTTTGAGTTTAAAAACCTTAAAGTTTAAAAATTAAACGTTTAAAAAAACTGCTATCAACTCTCACCGCTGTTTAACAAAAGAAAGAACAATTTTAACACCAGAAATGAAGTAAAACTATATCCTTGGAATAAAAGAAAGTCCTTTGCAGAAAATGTAGTTTCAACCTTGTAGTTCTTTTTTTCCTCTTTCTCCATCCATCCATCCAACCTTCTAGTTATTTAGTTATTGTATGTCTCCCTAAATATTTATATGATACTATGCTGATTTTCCCTATTTCTCTGTGGATCTTTCATTATGAGCTAGGTCCAGTCCTCAGAAAAGGAGTTTAGAACCCTTCCTTGGAGGTTATTTACTACAAGATTTAGTTTAAAGGTGAATATTATGAAACACAGAAATTAAGTGACTAGACCCTTATGGTTGTACAGCTAGTGGCAGATCAGAGTTGGGGCCAGTCATCAGATTCCTGGTCTTAAAACCAAATGCTACTGCCTGTCTCATCATTATGTCATCAGCAAAGGGCACAGTCAGCATTCAGGTGTCTGTTGCAATGGGGTTCTTATCCATTGGTCACCACCCAGAAACTCAGGGTGGCTGCTTCAGACACTGTTTTCTGTTACATCCCCAGCCCTGTCTTCACTGATCACAGTCCTTTTCCTGCTTGACCTCCCCCGACACTGGCTCTATGGGTTAAGTGTGCCCCCACATTGCCAGTGCCCAGTCCCAAGATGGGGGAGGCAGGCACTGCTTGCTGCTCCCTTTCCTCCATCCCTTGGAGATATGAAGTCTTCCCAATTCCATCTCTGAAATGACTCTTCTATCTTGTTATTCCTCCCTTGCCCCAAAGATCTCATTCAGTGCTTCATCATTGCCTCTTCAGAATTGTTGCAGCAGTCTCCTCATTGGTCCTCCTAGCTGCAGATGCTCTTTTCTATTTATTCTCTGAAATAAAATATCAAAAATAAATAGCAACAAGAAAATAATAACAGCAACAGTAAACTGTAATGACTCCAGTTGCTTCCACTAGTAAATTCTCTCCCTGCTCTCATCTCTGAGCACCATGTCTGAGCTTCACCCAGTTATTGGCCATTCCAGGCCATGTGCTTCTGAGCCTTTGGTCATGCCATTTCTTTGACCTGGAATGCCCTTCCTCTCATTCTCTGTTTTAAAAGCTCCCACCCTCCCTTAATGCTCACTTCAAATGTCACTCCTAATGCCACTTCATTTCTCCCTTCTCCAGCAGAATTAGTTTCTCTCTCCTCTATGTCCCTATAACTCTTAGCCCACCTCTATCCTTGAGTGAATATCAGGGGATGTCATGGCTGGTTGTGTATTCCTCCTCCACAATAAATTGTGAGCTCATTGAAGCAATGTTTGGGGCCTTCTCCATCACTGTATCCCTCCCAGCATCTAGTTCTGCACCTGGCTCCAAATGAGCATTTGACTAGAATGTGTTGAATGAGTGAATGAGAGGCCTAACCGCATCTCCTTTAGAAAGTACAGAAGCAGAACTGGGAGGATCTATAGGCTGGATTCAATGTCTGGATATTTAAGAATTGAGTGGGAAGAGATTTGAAGTGAGAAACTTGGTTAGGTATTGGGGGGAATATTCCCAGGCTAGAGCTTTCTTTCTGGCAGTTAAAATATGGAAAATGTTCACTCTGGGAATAAAGCAACTTCTTGTCAATAGGGCCGAAATATTCACACAGATTTATTAGAGGTTGAAAGACTCTGAAACAATCCACCTTAATCCTACACCTGTCTGTAGGATTTGTATTAAATTAAAATTTTAATAATGAATGAACTAGATTTTGATATCAAAAGACTTTGATTTTATTTTCAAACAAATGTTAAAGAATAACTAAGAGTGAGACATTTTGATGCCATCTAACTGAGGTGACCATGCACACTGTGGAGAGATCCAGGGGACTTTGTACAGTTTCGGGAGGCAAGGTGGGAAAGTGGGTCTGTCTACCTCTGTAAATTATTCTTTTGTAATCTGACATCTTGAGCAGCTTTCGATATAATGCTCTTAAAAATAAAGCCAAACACTCCAACGGAAAGTAGTAGAAGACCTGAGCTCTAGTATCTGATATCTAAGTGTGGTTGGGTCACTTAAGTTCCATTAGCTTCAATACCCTCTGTAAAATGGGAATAATGACACAGCACATCCCTCACAGGATTATTCTGATAACATAATAAGATAACATATGAAACATAACTAGCTAGAACCTGCAACATAGTGGGTCCTCAATAAATATTATGTTAATTCCTTTTTAAAATAGATAAGACAACTTGGATAAAAGTTACAGGGAAACATCTGAAGGTCATAAGCAACCTTGGGTTGAGTTAAACAGCAATGTTGGCAGAAAGGACATGCAACTCTCCAGGCCTGGTCTGTAAAATCCTCCCTCATAAGATGTACTTCTCTTCCCCATCTGCCAGCCAGATAGAAAGGATCCAACAGAGGGGTCAGAGGCTGTAGAAGATGGCAAAGATGTGGACAGCCTCGGTCCCTGAGTCACTTTGCGGAAGGCAGCCTGCTGAACCGTTATGAGCGTGAGAAACAAATTTCTATCTTTTAAGCCACTGAGACGTGGGTTGATTGGTTACAGCAGCTAGCCTACCCTGACCAAGGGAGTCCTGAAAATATCACTGCTCTGATGCTCTGCACTTATCAGACTCTTAACAGAATATTTATTTCCTGTTTTGATATTTGTGATCCAAAAAGGCAAGAAGAAGCTGGAGAAAGATGAGAGAAAATTAGTCACATATTAGAAAAAATGATGGCAAACTTGTCCTTACCGAGATTTAATTTAGAAAAAGGGCTGAGGGCAACTTTATTTTTTCAGCTTTAGAATACTGTATTTATTGTATTGCGTCTTTATTTAAATTTTGTGATAAAGCTATCAAAGCTTTATCTCTTTTTCTTTAAATTTTTTAATATGAAGTATAGTTGAAGTACAATCTTATATAAGTTACAGGTGTACAATATTGTACAGGTGTACAATACATTCACAATTTTTAAAGGTTATACTCCGTATATAGTTATTATAAAGTATTGGCTATATTCCCTATGTTGTACAAGAGGGCAACTTTATTATACAAGTCCCTTCCCATTCCAGTGTATGTAGACTTATATCTGGGCACCTGTTCTGAGTCTGTGTCAGTGGTTCTCAACTCTGGCTGCACATTAGAATCACCTGGAAGCTTTTAAAACTTATCCCCAGACCAATTCAGCTGTAATCATAGTTCTAGAAGCGCATATGCATTTGAGAACCATTGATTTATGTAAATCACAGGCTACTTTTTATGACTTAGATGTTCAGAGTCATAATATCAAATAGACATTGGCCTGGAGAACCAGACACACTAGAAAACTCCTTGGCAGAAGTGGACTGTAGAAAGGGTTTGGATTTGGGAGCCAAACGAACCTGGTTTGAAACCAGGTTTGCTTGGTTGATCACTAGCTGATGGCCTTGAGGGAGTTACTTCAATGCTTTTGACCCTCTGTTTCCTCAGCTATAAAATGGGAATTCAACAGTATAACCTACAGTGTTGTGAGGAGAAAAATGAGCTAAAGTCTGTACAGCTGGAAATAGAGTAGATACTCAACAAATGGTAGTTATTATCATACCCAGTGTTTATAAACAAAGAATGTCAAATTTACAAGCACCACATTAAAACTGCTGAAGAAAGATATCCTGAAAAGATTCTAGACAATAAGCAGCGGTAAATTGTGATTAACTGGACAGTGCGTTCATCATGATTATTTTAGGATATATAAAGTACCGTTGACGTTATCTTTACAGAGTGTCTTATCTTTATTGCTTTAGTTTAATGGATATAAAAATATTTATAAGGATCACTAGTGACACTGGTCTGCAAACCCTGTTTTTCCACACACTCCTGACTTATTCAATTTGAGGACTAAATACTGCACTTTTTTTGCCTAAAGAAATAGTTTTTAAGATGAGGGTTAACCTAATCAGTCAGCTCTTGTAAAGCAGGTCTTTGAAATATATAGTGATAGACCCTGATGAAGATCGGGAAGAGAAGCGAGACCCTGACCCTGTGTTCCAGAAGCTTACAACCTCCGGGGACTGGTGTTGTTGATGTTGATGCCCTGGTTGTCCTTTTGCTTAGATTTATGTCATTACAAAAAATAGCAGCCAAGGATGCAAATCAGTATGATCAGTGCCAAAAGAGAGGTGCAGAACGTAGGCATGGCAGATGTCAGAGAAAGAGGTGTTCGTTTTCGTTTTGATGATTGGAGAGATTTCCCAAAGGAAATAGCCCAGGGTACACATGGATCAGGGGGTTAGGAAGATTCCACTCTTGGAAAAGGAGTTGGTGAAGGAATGGCCCATGCATGTCTGGAGGACAGCAGTAGAATCAGTTTGCCGGCAGTATAGGGAGGGTTAACATGGGGGACACAGTAGGAGATGAGGCTGGTCAGGCCATGCGGGCCAGCTTGTCGAGGGTACTGAATTCCAGACTTCTCCTTTGCTACCTGCCACATCTTCACAGTCCATGCAAGGTCCTATCTTGCTTCATTTCTTCCTTTTTATCCCCATTCCATACTCCCATTCTGCCCCCTCACTCCAACTGTATACAATACACACATCTAAAATGTATTTTTACAAAACAGGACTGGTGATTTTGTAGCAGGTACTTTAATTTCTGAACATGGTATTGTATGTCTCATTCTGATTCATTTTTTTTTCGCTCAGTGATACCATCTTAGGACCCATCAGTATTGCTACAGGCCCATCACAAATATCGCTTCCAAATGCTGGATAGTATCCTATGCTGTGCACCCACCACACTTTACCATCCACTGCTCCACTGATGGATGCCTAACTTGGCTCTGCTTACTTGTCACAACCTTCTTACATGACCTGTGTGAGAATTTCTTTGAGATACATACTCAGGAAATTAATGGCTGGGTCATGAGTATGCAACTACTTCATTTAAGTCAATTGTGCTAGATTGCTTTCCAGGATGGCGGCACCAGCCCACTCAGCCTTCAGCAGTATATGGCACTCCTGTACTCTCACATCTCCACTAACACTTGGTGACATCCAGCCTTCTAATCGTTGCCAGCCTTACAGTTGTTAAGTGATAAAATAGTGTTGTTTTATTTTGCCTTCACCGATCACTAATGAGTTTGGACATCTTCATATGCTTAATAGCCCTCTGGATTTCCTCTTTTGTAAACTATCTATTCATATCCTTTCTCTGTTGCTTTTCAGGTTGCTGTCTTTTTGCAAAAACCAGTTCTTTGCATAATATAGGCTAGATCCTTGCTACTCAAAGTATGGTCTCTGGTCCAGCAGCATCAGCATTATGTATTAGATATGCAGAATCTCAGGTCCCACCCCAGACCTACCACATCACAACCTGCATTTTGACAGGATCCCCATGAAGATATGTACACCGAAGCTTGAGAAACATTGGTCTATATCTGTGCCGTCCAATATGGTAGCCACCTGCCTATTTAATTTCATTAATTAAAATTAAATTTAAAAATAGTAATTTAAAAACTTAATTAATCTAAATGTGCAGTTCTTCATTCACCCTAGCCACATTTGGCTAGTGGCTACTGCATTGGGCAGTGCAGATACAGAACATTGCCATCACTGTAGAAAGTTCTGTTGAACAGCACTGGTAATTTTTTTTTAAATCCCTTGCCAGATTTTTACACTGGAAATCATTTGTTCAGTTTTTATTTTTTCCTCTCTAAGTTGTGGTGAGAAGCCTGAGGAGTGGGGGAGAAAATTAATGACAGTGGGGTTTAGTGTTTGTATGGAGGGCTCATGGGTTGGAGGGAAACAGCACTAGGTGTGAGGGTCCCTGGATGAGGAGTGTTTGCTCTATCCACCTTTATCAGGAGAGTGAAATTCTGGGATGGATGACTGAATGAAGCTGTGGAATCCCTACTTATAGGTAGAGTCAATGACAAAGGGGACAGCAGGATGACGGGGGAAGAGTATATTTTGAGCGTGTCCTATGAGCTTGACTCTGTGCTAGGCAATCTACTCACGTGGTTCTTCTTTTCACAGCTCTGTGGGGTCGCGAGCTATCCCCATCCCACCTATGAGACCACTGAGGCTCACAGGCCTTAAAACTGTGACTGGCTCCAAGTGCTATTCCTTTCCCACTGAACTATTAATTCTAGATATTTTGGAGATCATCTGATGACATGGAAGTGGACCTGATGATCACTCTAACTCCTTTCCATGTGCCTACATGAACATGCTCAGCTCAGAAAGGAATTTACTTGGGATGAGATAAAATTGCAGGGATCTAAGGCTTTGAACGTTTCATCAGCTGGCCAGCCCCCTTTATAGCACTTCTCTCAAAGCTGCCCAGGTGGAAGGCAAATTTAGTGTTCTGTCATCACATGGCACTGTCATTCTGGAAGTCCTTGTTGCTTCCACCAGGTCACTCAGTGTGGTAATGTGATCCTCCCTTGGCCCCAGAAGGTGGTGGGTTTGAAAGCAGATGCATGTGAATTATGACACCAGACACTTAGAACCGTAGGGAGAGCTCCAAATCGCTATTTTTTAAAGTTCCTATAGGACATGATATCATAATGAAACTTATCCTAAAGATTGAATGCAAATCCACAGGAAGGCTCCCTTTCTATTAGCAAGGCTTTAGCCACAAGATGGAAAATGTGCAGAAATCAAGAACCATGTGAGAATGAAATGAAGAACTTAAAAAGGAAGAAACCACTTGCTGGGTGAGAGCTTTTTGGGTAAGAATTTGCCAAAGAGAAGGAGGGTGATTCAGGGGTCTAATGGGAGATACTGAAATGTAGTTACTTAAAAAAATGATTTCTTCTGCGAGGTTTTACTTCTGAATCCACCTTGGTCACAAGTTCATAGGCAGCAGAATGAGCGACACACCTCAGTGAAGTTCATGTCTCCTAAGAGAATGGAGGGGAATTTTTTATCAGTGGAACCCTTTATCATCTCAGTTCTGCCCTCTGACCCTTGTCACCATGCACACATGTTTTGTAATATTTACAACAATCTCATGAAAATGTTGGAACCACATTTATGCTAAAGTATAAATGACTAATAAAATGTCAATAACTTGGCATGGTTTGTGTTAGGAACAGAGATCAAAGCCTGAGCTGAGTCTTATTCAGAACTGGACTAAAGTATTTATGAGCATATACTCTGTGCAAGCCTTGAGCTATGGTTTATAGGGGGAGGGGAAGCTGAGAAGGATAAATTGAGGTTCCCATTTCATAAGATTTCAGAGTGGTAAGGGGTGGTGGTGGTAGATAAGTATAAACTACTCCAGCAAGATAGAACATGTTAATGCAGATCCAAATGCTGTGAGTGATTGGACAAGTTAATTCCAACTGGGAGGGTGGGAAGGGTAACTTGAGAGTAACTTAAAGGTTACTTAGGGTTTAAATATGCAGAATTTAAATATGTGTATGGTTAAAGCTATTCCAGGCAAAACGGAACAACGTGAATAACATTTATTAAAAGAAGGGGGCAAATGTGTGTGGAATAGGAAAGATGAGTAAGCTGCGTTACCAGCACGTAGAGGATAAGAGACAATGTAAAGAAAGACAGTGGCAGTAAGGTCAGGTAGGGATTAGGTAATTGAAGGCCATGAGTATCAAGCTAAAGCTCTGTTCTGTGTGCCACAGGGAACCACAATGAGTAGCTAAGCTGAGCGGGATGGATTCTCTTCCAGGGCACTTTCAGGTCTAAGGGTCAGTACATTAGGGAGGATTTTTTAGGGTGGAAACTGGGCGTGTATTTCAGGATTTAGCCCTAAACTTATATTATATTAGGTATCTGCTATGCTAAATAATTTCTAGGACGTACAAAGAGTGGAAAAAATACAGGATATGATGGAGTGAGATTTGTCAATTACAGAGCAGAGGGAAAGGTACTTTGTGAATTTAGACAGGAGGAAGTGTTGAGTTAAATGGGGAATCAACATGTCTCTGTGGGTCAGGGGATAAACAGATATTCTTTCTTAATCTTGGACCCCTTTTCATTCCCCACAGAGTCCAAATACATATTCTTCAAGGTCTCTTTCTCTTTTCTTAAGCGAACAGTTGAAGGACAAGGTGAAAGTGACTGGGGAGGCTTCACGTGGGGAACAGCCAGATGGTTGCCACTGGGATATGCTGGTTATGCAGGACATTAAACAGTTCTCTTTCTTCTGTGGAAGCAGGACAGGTAAGTTTTACAGTCCCTGATTTGCACATGTGAAGACTGAGGCACCAAGATACTGAAGACATGAAGCTATCTGTTTTCTCACTACTCTAGAACTATCCGGAGTCTCTAGAATTGTCATGACATTTGTCCTTGGCTTTTCAAGATTGAATTACATCTTTCCAACAAGGAGGAGCTAAGGGCTGTCCTGTAGGAGATGATCCCAGTCTTTGTTCTTCTTCAATTGTTCTGGTCTAGGAGCATGTTACGTGTTGAATTGTGTCCCTGTCAAAAGATATATTGAAGTCCTAACGCTTAGCGACTGTGAATATGACTTCGTTTAGTCAATAGGACCTTTGTGAACTCAGCCAGCCTTCCTCTGCAGTTTCCACCCATCCAACCAACTGCGAATGAAAAAAATACTACGCCGGGTACTGTTGGTTGATCCAGATGCGGATCCGCGGATAGGGGAGACTGACTGTAAGGGACTTGAGCATCCTTGGATTTTGGTATCTGCGGGGGTCCTGGAACCAATCCCCCATAGATACCAAAGGATTACTGTATACTCAAGTTCAGACATGATTATGAGAATGTGCCCTAAATGACAATTACTGGTGTTCTTATGAAAAGGGGAAACTTGGATACAGAGACACACACACACAGAGAAGATGATACAGAGATTGGTGGCATGGAGGCAGCCATGTGATGACAGAGGCAGAGATTGGAATTATGCTACCATGAGCTAAGGAAAGCCCAGGGCTGGAAAAGGCAAGGAAGACTCTTACCCTATAAGGCTCTGGAGGAAACATGGCCCTGCCCACAACTTGAATTAATCTTCTAGCTTCCAGAACTGTGAGGTAACTAAGTCATGTTGCTTTAAGCCATCCAGTTTGTGACACTTTGTTATGACAGTCTTAGGAAATCAATATAGAGCACCTGTCAGCTGTTTTTTGAAAAAGTCTTATAAGTGAGTTGGGAATATAGCACATGGATAGAAAGCATATTTGATTATGTTTTTATTCTAAAAGCATCCAAATAGCTCACTGATCTCCAGAATTCTAGCTAATATCATCCTTTGAGTATAGGAAAGCACTATCATGATATAGTTTGAAGGGTGTCAGAGGTCCCCTTTGCCCCCCACAATTTTCTTTCTTCATGTCCTACCATGAGAAATTCTTCCCCTTCAGTTAAACATAGTCCGTGTGCCAACTCCCTTTTAAAATGCAAAAGATTCTTGAGAGGGGTCACTCGTTAAAGAATTAACATCTTGTTCTGTGCTTCCTGGGGGAGGGTGGTAGAGACAGAGCCCTTGAAAGTGAAAAAGGAGCCAGGAACTTGAGAGGGAACCTGGAACTGAAACTCTACCTTACTTTACCATATTGTCCTGAGCTATTCCTAAATGTTTTGGAGGAATTTCAGCTATGTTTTAATAATCTAATTACTGTAGAAATCTGAGAAATTTCCAATGCATACTTGGAAAGTAGTAAAGAAGGAACACAGTCATTGCAGGTCATCATGAGAGTATTACCCTTCCCTTCTTGGTGTGCTTCTTTCCTTTGCGTGTGTGTGAAAAATAATTCTTTTTTTCTCATTCCCCGAAGAGATCCAAAGCAATGCTTCTTCCTAGCTAATGAGTTGTGTTTAGAGTTTAGACAAGTAACCCTAAGAGCTCTTGAGGATGGAGACATGGAGGCATTTGCTAGGGAGTTGGCTTAGGGTTCTATTTGTTGGGGTTCTTTTAAGGGTCAAGATAAATTTGTATGGAGATAAAAGCAACCCACTTGGCAGAGATGAGAAGATGCTTGTTTCTCCAGGGGATTTTCAGGCTGTTGACCAAAGAACTACTCTTTCATCCCTTCCTAAAGGGAGTTTCTGACAGCAGTCCTCAAATCAAGTGTTTCCAAATATTTATTGAGTCCAGGTTTTACTCATAAAATATTTCTAATCAGGAAATACAACTAGATATCACCCAAATTCAATTTTAGAAATAATTTCCATGCAGCTGAGTTCACATCTCAACTATTGACTTGCTGCATTGGCGGAAGAAGAAAGACTATGAAGTTATATATATATTTTTAATTGAGACTGTTTTGTCCACAGCATCTCACGATCAGGTCACCAGTCTTTGGAGTTAAGTTATTCATACAAATGAGTCAGTTTTCAGGCTAATAGCAGAGACAAGGAAGGAATGTTTCAGTCCAGAAAGAAAAATCAAAACATAGTACAGCATTAAGGAGGAGAAAAAGAAAATCTAAGAAAAAAAAAATTCAGCATGAAATTAAAGGAGAACCTGACTATGATCCCATTTCCCCATCTGAGCCTGGAAGATAAAAACGGTAATAAATTCATTCATCTACACCCACTTTAAATATCGGAGCCGATCAGCAGTTCCACTGATGTACAGCCAGACTTTGAAGTCTGTCTTAGCTCTCTGGAACTCGACCAGCCACTTTCCAGACCATGTAATGTATTGCAGATCTTTCCACATTATGCATTCCAGATGGCCACGGTAATTCTTTGTGTGTTTTCTCCTTTCTTATTTGGGTGACTGGGGTAATTTGGGAATAAAGCATGCATGCTGCAAAGTGAAAATTGACACACAGTTACTGCCCTGTGCTGCTCAGATGATGATGGATATTAAAGAAACTGAAAGAGTTAAAAATATATACAGTGAATGGAAAGGGGTGGAGAGAAAGGATGGAGGGAAGCTTCCTTAACAGTTGTTTTTGCTGTTTGCCAAGTGAAGGGCGCTGGCTGGTTATTGCTTCATGACTGTTTGGGGGAGTTACTAGTCATTCTTCTTCCCGACACTCGCTTAGCCAATGTGCAATCACCTTGACCCTGAAGTTAGGTGACCATATGATTTATCCACAAACTGGGATAAGTCTGAGCGTGAAAAAGGTGCTATTAGCAATTACACCTGGGGAATGGGTTTAAATCCCCTTTACAAATAAGGACATGTGTTCATGCAATGTTGAAAAGTAACTTCTAGCAGGATGCTGAGCTGTTCAAATCCTGGTTGTATTTAATCCAGCGCTTGTTCAGTGCAAAGAGGCCGCCAAGTGGCTGTTGACCCTTGGGCTTGTGGTAACTGGACTCTATTTCCACACACAAAGTCAACACATGCACTTAATAGGCAAAAAGTATTTGGTCACCAGACGGGCTGTTTTGCCTCGGCAGCACTCACCCTGCTCGGTCCAGCTTGCCCAAAGCTGATTTATGTGGCATCCTAGGACTGTGACTGGGTGTGCTTTTGGGTTGCTTTATTGTTCCTATTCAGACTGTGAGAGTATTCTGTGAACGAAGTGAAATAATGGCATGTAGCCCTTTCTAGCAAAGGAGACAGTCTTTTAAAAAAATAATTTTAAGGCTGAATTTAAACATCATGACTGCAAATGTTGCATATGCTTTAACCGTTGCTGTTTTTCTACTCGAGTTCCCCTTTGGTGTATTGACATAACAGTCATTCTCAAACTTTGCTCTCCACCGCAATCATCTGTAAATCTTATTAAAATGTAGATGCCAGAGCCCCATCCCTGGAGATTCTGACTGAATAGATCTCATGAACATCTGGAAGAATCTATAGGAGGCAAAAATCCTATAGAAATCAAGGCCCCTGAAATCGTTTTTCTCATAAGGTTCTCCATCCTGTCCATGAAAACATAGTTCTGGAAAACTTGCCAGCTTTCCAGTTTCAGAGCAGGGAATGATTCCCCCTCCAAATCATCTGAAAGCAATGACTCTCATCTGGTGAAGAAAGATGGATTTTATTTTGTGAGACACCAAACAAACTATTGCAGGCATCTTGCTGTTTTTCCAAGCGGTTCTCATTTTCTGCCCTGGTGGTGAGGCCTGAGCACACAAGGGCAGTTTTCTTTGCGATGAGGCAGGAAGCTGAGGAGTGTCTCCTCCCACGGGAGCTGCAGCTTGCGTTTCACAGACGCAAGAGGCTCTCAGATTTTGGAGGAGGCAACTGGAATCCTGGACTTGGAGCCAAGCTCCCAAATATTCTAGGGTAGCACAACAGAAAAAGCATGTGTATTTGTGTCTGTGTTTTCTTGCTCCAGCATAGACATGGACAGATAATTCTCATAGAAACGTTTTGTTTTTCTGGAACCTTCTGGAAAAATCCCACCTTTGTTTATTTGCACAAAGACCGCCATGTGATTCAGATGCACAACCAGTCAGGAAAACGCGCTGCCATGTAAAACAGGATCTTCTGAATATTTTTTTTTGTCTTTTTTTCTGACTATAACAATATTACATTTTTTAACACTTGGAAAAAAACAGAAAAGAATGACAAGAAAAGCAAACCACCCAAAGCCATACTTTTCAGGGAAAGTGAATGCTAATATTTTAGAGTATTGTCTTCTGAGTTTTATACCTTCTTCGTACATGTGTCATGACATGGAAATCGTAATTAGTATACTGTTTGATAATCAGGTTTTAGCTTGATGTATTTTGAGAACTGCTTCACACTGTTAAATATTATTCAAGCACAAGATTTTTAGTTTTTTTATTTTGTGGCTTCCCTAGAAAGATAGATTAAAAAGAAAAGAACCTGCCTGTCGTCTGACATTTACATGGCTTCCTTTAAAATAATGTTTGCATATTCTTGCAGTGAATACCCTTGTGTTAAAATTTCTATTTAACATTATTGATTAATGTGTAGAATGTCCATTGGTGCATATTGCCAATCTGGAACCTGGGCAGTCTAGCTCTACCAATGGCCATAGTTGATTGGCTTCCATGCGGACAAACTCTTGGACAAGCTCTTTGACTCTGTAGCGGGAGCCACAAAACCTCACCCAATTCCCTGGAAGGGTGGAGAACTCACTAAACTATGCCAACCTTTCTGACTCTGGCCCTTTTTCCAGTTTTGCTCTAATGGCAGGAGCCATGAATTCTAGGATTTGAAGAATGGGGTTTGTGGTGGAAGGGATTTTTCTTGGTTTCTTAGTAGCTGTCACCATCATTACCTATGTTCCCTTTGTGGGGGAATAACATAGACAAGAAAGACATCATGCAAATTAGAAGCAAAAGAGCTTTTTCTCATTGACATCTTCCTATGAATCTACAATATACAGTACAGGAAGCAAGTCTGATGAAGGGAAGTGACTATTTAGTGTCTTCTTAACCTCTGTGGTCTGGACCTCCTACTTATATCTTTAATCTATCCCTTGTCACTTTCAATCTGCAGGGTCCAGTCTCAGTGTCTCAGCTACACTCTCCTGCTAGTGAGTTCTCCCTCCCGCCTCCTGTTTTCTCTGCCAAGACCACTCCCCATCCCCTCCTCTCCTCCTCTTGGGTGAACTTCTGCTTTCCTTCAAGGTTTCAGCTTAAGCGAGCTTCAAGCCAGGTCAGTGCAGACAAAATGGGGCCTTGAACTTTGAGGAAGCCCCTCCCATAACATTGGGGGATACAGATACTTTAAATTTTTGTGAACTTGGTAGGTGGAAACTGAAAGCAGTCTTTTGTTAAAAATTGCAGATGTTGTTATTGCAGGAGATGGAGACAAATGTTTCTTGAGGGGAGACTGTCCTTTTGTCTAGGAAAAACCACGCTGAGGGGACACTGGGTAGATGTGTGTAGAACCAGGGTCTGCACATGCCGTGAAGGTGTTGTTCTAAGATGCTCACACTGCTTCATGGGTGAGAAAGAAAAAGGTATTTCTATGAAGGAGGCAGGGAAGCATCTCTGTACACTACCTTTATTTTTAGGTTGCTTTTCGAGAAGTATCACAATGAGTAAGATGTCATTGTCTCACCTTGACCTTGGAGCTGAGTCAGGGCCTCTGTGTTTGGAGAAGAGAGACTAGGAACTGAGGAACTGTTTCCATGGGAGACTTGGTGAAGCCATGGGCACAATCAGAATTCTTTGGAGCCCAAAGGGACGACACTCAGCACCTCTATGATACGCCCAAAGACTTCTGTTTCCCATAATATGTTCCAAATGGTTTTGTAGGTAGGTGGGGAAACCATGGTCCTTCTGGTATTTATTGGATAGCCATCAATGTTACCAAATTTTCCTATTAGTGTCAGTGATGTTTTAGCTAATTCTCTTGGGTTTCTAGGTAAATAATCATAGCACCTTGAATAGATAATACTTTTCCTTCCTTGTAATTATACTTCTAGTTTCTATCTTATGTCTTTTCATAATGAAATAAGCCACATTACACCCAAATCCAGTGCTATAAAAAAAACTTAAATGCTGTTAAGTTTCTGAGCAGCTGTTGGGAATGAAGGATTTGTGAGCAGACAGAATGAACAACTAAGACACCTTTCTAGCATTTTGAGAGTGAGGTAATGATGTCCTAAGGTAATGCTTTGTTTTGTTTTGATTTGAAAACAAATAATATGTGCACACACACACACACACACACACATTCATACATACGTATATATTTTAGGTGCCATATTGAGTGGGTTTGGTGATATGGTAAATCAATAAAACAACTCTCAGGCTCAAAGCATGAAGCTTGGTGGTCTAATTAATTGTTAGCAGGAAATTATTTTTAATAGACAATGAAATCATTCATTTATCTGTAAAGAGGTGATAGGAAGTATTTTAATTAAAATACTCAGTTTACAACAAACACATTTAATACTGTGGATTTGGGGGAAAGTTTTAGTTCAATTTTTACTCTTCTTTTGTGGTCTGAACTGTAACCCAGCTGTACACCAAACTCTGTTAATTAGCATGTGTGCTATACTTTCCTGGCCTTCAGAGCCACTTTATGGGAGTGTGATCTCATTTGGGTCTCAAAACAACCCTTCGATATGTATCGTAATAGAAAATAGCCTCTGTTGAGCACTTGACAACCGCAAAACACTTTCTCCTGATACAGCCTTTCAAGGTCATGTACATATGCATTGCTGGTGACATACAGTCCAGCCTAACGGTGGCACCACTCGGCACCACTCTGGACACAATGCTCCATTTTGTGCTCTCGTGCCTGGGTGTCTCTTGTTCCCTCTGGTGAAATGTCCCTCCCTGCCTTGTCTAGCTGCTGAGCCCCCTGAACATTCAGGAAGGGGCTCCCCTTCTTCCCCAGGGGGTGATGGAGTTGGGTATTGTGGGGAAGTGGGAGCAAGCATGGGAAGCATGGTCCTTGTGAGGAAAGGATTTGGCTCAGCTAGTGACCACTGTGGGACGGGGAGGGGTCACCCTCCGATCTGCTTAAGTGACAGAAGCTCAGGCCTACAGGTGCCTCGGCCGTCCATGGATATGCCAATGGCATCCTGACAGCACAAAGCTACATCACCTTGAGCTCTGAGGTATCTTCCTTCTGCACTTCTGCTCCTTAGTCAGCTCACTTCTGTCTCCAGGGAACAATACTGGACGCTCATCCCAGGACCCCGCCCACCCACCCTTAGAGGGGCCCATCGAGTGTGTGTGTGCATGTGTGTGTGTGCGTGTGTGTGCGTGTGTGTAGTACACTTCTTCTCAGAGGAGAAAGGGAAAGAAAATGAGTTGTTTGTTCATTTTATAAAGGGGAACAAAACAATGGAGCTGAGCGCCTCGGGGTCTTGTCGTTGTTAGCTACATCTGTTTAGGTACCACTTCCACCAGGAAGCCTCCCTCTGGCCCCCAGCCTGGGTCCGGTGCATCCATCCACCCTCATGCTCTCCTAACTCCTGCCTATACCCATCTTTTGGTACATGGAATAAATGGCACTCTCTTGGCAACAAGGGACAGAGTCCCAGTTAAAATTAGCTCAAGCAAAGGAAATAAAAGGAGGAGGGGGTTTATTGAATGAAATAGTCAAACCACAGAGAGGTCTGGGTGGAGATGGCCCTGGGTCTCGATGCTCTCAGGAGGCTGTGTCTCTGCCTCATCTTTTCTCCTCTCAGGGACTTGACACTGTTCTTTCCTGTCATGGTGGCTTTGATGGCCTGGGTGGTGAGCAGAGAGAAAGGACAGTCTTCCCTTCCAGCTTGGATAACAGGTTTATTCCCAGACCAGTCGCTCCGGTCAGAAGGTTGACATGGGTTGATTGCTGAGGTCGTGAGGCTGGAGCTCTTCCTGGAGAGGCAGTGGTGCACTGCCCCTGACAAATGGAGAAATCTGTGACCTGAACCATCCTCCTTTGTTCTGTCTTCTGGGAGCACTCACTCCTCTGCTGTAACTGTTATTTCTCGTCTGTCCTTCCCTCACCCACAACCCCTCAAGGATGAGGATGATATCTGTACCCATTGTGTGTCTTTGCTTTAGCACAGGGCCTGGAATTCAACAGCTCTTTACTAAATATTTGAAAAATGAAGGAATGAATGAATGAAATCATATGTGACAGTAGGGGCCATATTAAATCAGAAAGGAAAGCCCTGCTCGGGCACAACGACAACACACATGGTCTCAGGTATGTCCTTGTGTGAAGTGGGATTTAGTACCCACGGGCTCTGTGCTTCTGGGTGATTTTTTTCACTTTCTAAACCATAGGCCACACTGGAGATTAAGACTAGAGCTCACGAGGCCGATCTGAGTGCGTTCAAACTGCTCCGGCACCCCGAAGATTGCACGCCATCCTAAAGCCTCTAGCTGGGTATCTCGTCCCCCCTGAAAAGGCAGATGCACTGAATTTGTCTAGAAGTCTCCATGTCCCCCAACTAATGTCAAAAATCTCACATATGGTCGCGTGAACTAGGAGAATGTTTTTCCTGCATAACCTTCCTAAATGCCTAAGTGGCAACATCGCTGCCAGAAAATGCTTAAGCACTTTGTTTTTCACGACCCTGTTTGCAAATAACAAATTAGGTTAACTTGACTTTCTCCTGGAGCATTGTTTATATTGCACTTTGCCCATGAGGAATGTTTTGAATTCGAGCAAATTAAGCACTCTCCAAACGTGGTGTTTAAAATAATAAAGAACTCTCCGGAACATTTAAGCGAGGCTGGAGGCTTTCCTGACAACACCTGTGATTCACCAGCTGTTGCCATGGAATTTGGCTACGGACCCTCAGTGTGTTTTTCCTAACATTAGTTTGGCAGATGTCATTACATTCAAAGTCCTAAAGAGAACCGTTTCTCTCCCTAGGACTTGCTACAGGGAATGAAGTTGTCTTAGCATCTAGTCGAGAGTCGCTAGCACAAAACAAAACTGTAATGAGATTCCTTAAAATATGGGGTGTTTATGTCCCCAGGCTGCTAAGACTTCTCAATTCACAGGAGACATTATTTTGGAGTTCTGTGGAGGGGCTGCCCTTGAAAAGTAAAAAACAAGAAAAAAAGAAAGACTCTCACCTGAAAGTTTAGTAGGGTGGCTTTGTTTGGCAGGGGACCTGTTTACCACAAAAGTAAATGAGACTATTTCAGGACATGTCTTGCTAAAAAGTAAATGAGACTATTTCAGGACATGTCTTGCTAACTTCTGGAAGACTTTATGAGGAAATGTGTCATGTGTCATGGTGGTAATGGAATTATCATTGCTCTGTCCTTGTTATTTCATAAAGTACTGGAATTTTTTTTTTTTTTTTTTTTTGGTACACGGGCCTCTCACTGTTGTGGCCTCTTCCGTTGCAGAGCACAGGCTCCAGACGCACAGGCTCAGCGGCCATGGCTCACGGGCCCAGCCGCTCTGCGGCACGTGGGATCCCCCCGGACCGGGGCACGAACCCGTGTCCCCTGCATCGGCAGGCGGACTCTCAACCACTGCGCCACCAGGGAAGCCCAAAGTACTGGAATTTTTCACACTGAACCTCCATGATAAAAGATCATTTCAAATTTTGGTTGTACAGGGTCGGGAGGAAACCAAATATTTAAGTTACTTCTGTGCTCTTTTCTTAACACACTCCTAAAAACTATTATTTTCTTTTAAAAAGTGAGGGATAGACTAATTTACTATCTCAGATTGAATGAATTTAAGAATTTATAGTGGTAAAAGTGCTAAATTATGCCCAAATTAGTTTATATACTGAGTGCAATTCCAAAACAATCCCAGAGATTTTCTTTCCTTTTAACTTGGCAAACTGATTGTAAAATTAATCTGGGAGAACACTTTTATGAAAATAGTTAAGACAATTTTGGGAAAGAAGATGATAAGGGAATATTTGAATTATCAGATATTAACAAATATAAAGCTATAGTGTTTTGAAAACCATGACACAAAATAGATGACTTACTTGAAAAGGAAGTGTTCAGAAGCTGTCTCTGATGGCTACAGGAATTTTACATATGACAAAAATGGCATTTCAGATAAGTGAAAAAAAGAATAAACTATTCGATCGATGGTATTGTGACAATTGGTTAAACATTTGGAAACAAAGCAAAGCTACTTACCACCACAAACATAAATTCTAAGATTGAAGATTTGAATACTAAAAAGAAAGTAAAGCAAAGGAAGAAAAAATAGGGAAGGCTAGGTAAAGTGTTCGCTAACATTTCTGATATAGGTTTTATATGTGTGTGTACGTGTGTATATGTGTGTGTGTGTGTATGGATGCCACATGTATGGTCTCCATTTTAACCTCCTTTTTACCCTGAGAATGAATGAGGACCCAAATATAAACATGTCACTCCCCTATTTGAAGTCCTGCAGTGGATCCATACCACCTGCCTTGATATGGTTAAATCCTGAGCCCTGAATACTCTTTGCAGTCTCGGCTCTTGTCATTTTCCCATATACCCTCCATGAGAACTATGCCAAGTTCTCAATTTTTTGAAGAAGCAACAACCTTCCTTGCCTCTGTACCTTGTCCATGCAGTTCCCTTGGTCTGAAATGCTCTTCTCTTCCTCTGTCACTTGAATGGCTCCTGTCGTCCCAGATGTATTAGTCAGGGTTTTCCAGAGAAATAGAACCAACAGGATATTTATTTATACATTACAGAAATTTTCTCAAATGATCATGGATGTTGAGATTATGCACACTGGAGAAACAGGAAAGCTGGTGGTATAACTCAGTCTGAGTCCAAAGGCCTGAGAACCAGGGGAGCCGATGCGATAAGTCCCAGTCTGAGTCTGAAGGCCTGAACCAGGGGCACTGATATCTGAGGACAGGAGAAGATGGATGTCCCTACTCAGGCAGAGATCAAATTCCCCTTTTCTTGGCCTTTTGGTTCCATTCAGACCCTCAGCAGATTGGATGATGCTTACATACATTGATGAGGGAAATCTTCTTTACTCAGGCTACAGATTCAAATGCTAATCTCTTCCAGAAGCACCCTTACAGACACACCCAGAAATCATGTTTTACCAGCTATCTGAGCATCCCTTAGTTCAGTCAAGTTGACATGTAAAATTAACCATCACACCAGGCAGGCTTGGACCTACCTCCATGATGTTGCAGATCAGGGGTATCTCCGTTGAGCACTTATCCAACTAGGCTATAATTACTGAAGTTTGAAAGTTGTATCTTGATATATGATAAATTTGCCTCATAAGAAACAAATAAAAGAGGACAAAAGGATATCAAGTGTAAAGTTTCCCTCTTCCCATTCCAACTTCCCTCCAGTCCCACTTTCCAGAGTTAGCTTCAGTTAACAGTTTCATGTGTCTTTACAGAGATCATCTGAAAGTATAGATATAGCATAGATACATGTCTCACCATCCTTTTCTTACACAGATGGGATCAGAGTATATATACTGTCCAGCATATTGCACTTTATATAATTATTACTTTCACTTGTTTGTCTCCCTGAGCTCTCACATAGACATTGGCATGAAAGGCAACCCCAGAGTTGTTCAGCGTAAAACCTGCGTAACTGTACGTGGCAGTCCAGCTGTCTTCCTTGCTACATTGGGAGCCACTTAAAGACAAAGACTGTGCCTATCTTTTATTTCCATATCGTTGCTGTCTGCTACAATTCCTGGTATATAGAACTGAATGAACGAATGACTGCAAATCTCTAAACATAAAGCCTTATATTCCCTTGGCTATTAATATTCATGGTCACATAAAACCCTCAGTTCTATAATATTAACACAGCTATGAATGTATCCTAGAGAGGTAACCACTTTTCCAAGCCATCTGTCAAACTGGGGTGACTATTAGTACTAGTCCACCTCTTTGTGATATACTTGGATCTATGTTAGGTAGAAGAAACTTTTGGGATCAATTACTCCAACCATTTACATCTGTGGTCTAATTTTACAGATGAGGACATTAAGGCTCAGAGAGGCAAAGTGTCTTGCTCTTGGTCATGAGATAAGTTAATGATGGAGTTGAGAATTCACTTTGGGAGTTTGGACTCTGAGACACACATCCTACTTCAGCCCCTTGAAGACTCAACATGGAAGAGTATACAGAATTGTAGATGTTTGGGTAAAACTTTGGGAAGTGCTAGGGATTCCTTAAAGAATTTGGTGCTTTATGTCTGCCTAATTATTCCAGGAAGCCTGCTTTATCATTTAGGATTCTTTGGGCTGAAAATAACAGGAAGCCTAATTCACACTGGCTTAAATAAGAAGGGTATTCATTGATTCTCCTAACTGGAAATTCAACTGTAGGCTGAGATTTGGAGTTTGTTTCATCTGGGGCCCTGGTTCATTTCTCTGAGGTTCCATTAATTATGGCTTGCTCTCTGTGTTGGCTTTATCTGCAAACTGGCCTTCCTTTTTGGTAGCAAAATGACCACTGCAGATTCAGGCTTCATATCTCCTCTCTGCCAATTCAGGGGAAAAGAGAATGCTTCTGTCCCAGGCTTCCCAGCAAGAATCCTGAAAGTCACCTGGATTGCATCAGTTTAGGTGGCATGCCCACCCCTGAATCAATGACTATGGCCAGAAGAAGAAAGCACAATGATGGGCTTAAGCTGGTCATGCCCTGCTCCTGAAGATCCCCCCCCCAAACAGAGATCACATGGGGTGGTGGGAGGAGTTGGAGGCAATATGAGGTTCTAGATACTGTTAGGAAAAGGAAGGGTGAAGTTGGATGCCAGATTAGGCAACCAATAAAGCCTGTTTTCAGTGCTGCCTGACAGTTTCCTATCTCTATTAATATAGGACCCAACCAGTGAAGCCTTCCCCACCCCGTGGATTTCCAAGCTTCCGCAGAAGAATGCTCATATGGGTTCACAAACCAGTCTAATCAGCCCAATGAAGATATCTGAGGGTCTTTTTCCCCCATTTCCTTCTTTTCTTCTGCCTATTCTACCTCCACTGGACACTGTCTTATTGGCCAAGCACTGTTAACATGTAGATCAGAGATGACCAGCCCATCATCCTCCATCTGGCATCACCACCATCCCCATCAGGGCATTCGCCTCCAAAGAGGAGAGTCTGCATTGGTTTCACAGTTTTTAGAGAGGTCTTGAAGCATAGTTCCTTGTGCCCCAGTGTCACAAGGAACTCTTAGGAAAATGATTGTTTTGGTATTTTCTTTATGAAATGATTTGAGGAACAATCTGAGGTCAGACACCTCACTAGTCAGAACTGATTTTCTTCTCCAAGGCTGAGGTCATTTGGCTGCCTGAAAATGCCTTCCTTAGGATAGGGGCTCTTAACAGGAGTGACCATGAACTTGAAGGGGAAAAGATAATCTCTATTTTTAACATCTAGCTGAAATTCAGCATTTCCTTCAATTATAAATGTAAGCAACTGACCACAAATTGTAAGGCACTGCTTGTGACTTTGCCACCAATGCAAACCTCAGAATCCTACATATCATACACAATACCTGAAGCTACCAGGACTGCTCTTTATGTACACCAGGAATTGGGAATCATAATAGTTGCTAAACTCACCCCTGGATCTTGTTATTTAAAGAGTCAATAAAGAAGCACATATGTAAATGACTATTTGAAATATTTATTTTACTGGAGTATAATTGCTTTACAATGTTGTGTTAGTTTCTGCTATACAATAAAGTGAATCAGCTAGATGTGTACATATATACCCTCTCTCTTGGACCGCCCTCCCACCCCACCCCTCATTCCCACCCATCTAGGTCATCACAGAGCACAGAGCTGCGCTTCCTGCGCTTTATAGCAGGTCCCACTAGCTATCTATGTTACACATGGTAGTGTATATATGTCAATCCTAACCTCCCAAGTTATCCCACCCTCCCCTTCCCCACCCCCCACCATGTCTATTCTCTACATCTGTGTCTCTATTCCTGTCCTGGAAGTAGGTTCATCTATACCATTTTTCTAGATTCCACATAGACATGTTAATATATGATATTTATTCTCTTTCTGACTTACTTCACTCTGTATGACAGACTCTAGGTCCATCCACATCTCTACAAATAACCCAATTTTGTTCCTTTTTAAGGCTGAGTAATATTCCATTGTATATATGTGCCACATCTTCTTTATCCATTCATCTGTCGTTGGATATTTAGGTTGTTTCCATGTCCTGAATATTGAAAATAGTGCTGCAGTGAACGTTGGGGTACATGTGTCCTTTTGAAATTATGGTTTTCTCAGGGTATGTGCCCAGTAGTGGGATTGCTGGGTCATATGGTAATTCTATTTTTAGTTTTTTAAGGAACCTCCCACCTGTTCTCCATAATGGCTCCATAAATTACATTCCCACCAACAGTGCAAGAGGGTTCCCTTTTCTCCACACCCTCTCCAGCATTTATTGCTTGTAGATTTTTTGATGATGGCTATTCTGACTGGTGTGACACTTCATTGTAGTTTTGATTTGCATTTCTGTAATAATTAGTGATGTTGAGCATCTTTTCATGTGCCTCTTGGCCATCTGTATGTCTTCTTTGGAGAAATGTCTATTTAGGTCTTCTGCCCATTTTTTGATTGTGTTGTTTGTTTTTTTGATATTGAGCTGCATGAAATGTTTGTATATTTTGGAGATTAATCCTTTGTAGCTTCATTTGCAAATATTTTCTCCCATTCTGAGGGTTGTCTTTTTGTCTTGTTTATGGTTTCCTTCGCTGTGCAAAAGCTTTTAAGTTTTATTAGGTCCCATTTGTTTATTTTTGTTTTTATTTTCATTACTCTAGGAAGTGGGTCAAAAAAGATCTTGTTTATGTCAGAGTGTTTCTCCTATGTTTTCCTTTAAGAGTTTTATAATGTCCAGTCCTACATTTCGGTCTTTAATCCATTTTGAGTTTATTTTTGTGTATGGGGTTAGGAAGTGTTCTAATTTTATCCTTTTACATGTAGCTGTCCCGTTTTCCAGCACCACTTATTGAAGAAGAGTGGCGAGAGTGGACATCCTTGTCTTGTTCCTGATCTTTCACCATTGAGAAAGCTTGCAGTGAGTTTGTCATATATGGACTTTCTTATGTTGAGGTAGGTTTCCTCTATGCCCACTTTCTGGAGAGTTTTTAGCATAAATGGGTGTTGAATTTTATCAAAAGCTTTTTCTGCATCTATTGTCATGATCATATGGTTTTTATTCTTTAATTTGTTAATATGATGTATCACATTGATTGATTTGCATATATTGAGGAATCCTGGCATTCCTGGGATAAACCCCACTTGATCATGGTGTATGATTTTTTTAATGTGTTGTTGGATTTTGTTTGCTAGTATTTTGTTGAGGAATTTTGCATCTAAGTTCATCAGTGATTTTGGTCTGTAATTTTCTTTTTTTGTGATATCTTTGTCTGGTTTTAGTATCAGGGTGATGGTGGCCTTTTAGAACGAATTTGGGAGCGTTCCTCCCTCTGCAATTTGTAGGAAGAGATTGAGCAGGATGTGTTAGCTCTTCTCTAAAAGTTTGATAGAATTCGCCTGTGAAGCCATCTGGTCCTGGACTTTTGTTTCTTGGAAGATTTTAAATTACAGTTTCAATTTCATTACTTGTGATTGGTCTGTTTATATTTTCTAATTCTTTCTGGTTCAGTCTTGGAAAGTTGTACCTTTCCAAGAATTTGTCCATTTCTTCCAGGTTGTACATTTTATTGGCATATAGTTGTTCATAGTAGTCTCTTATGATCCTGGGGCCATGGAAGGGAGTGTCAGTTGTAATTTCTCCTTTTTCATTTCTAATTTTATTGATTTGAGTCCTCTCCCTTTTTTTCTTGATGAGTCTGACTAATGGTTTATCTATTTTGTTTATCTTCTCAAAGAACCACCTTTTAGTTTTATTGATCTTTGCTATTGTTTTCTTCATTTCTATTTTATTTGTTTCTGCTCTGATCTTTATGATTTCTTTCCTTCTGCTGACTTTGGGTTTTCTTTGCTCTTCTGTCTCTGGTTGCTTTAGGTGTAAAGTTCGATTGTTTATTTGAGATTTTTCTTGTTTCTTGAGGTGAGATTGAAATGCTATAAACTTCCCTCTTAGAACTGCTTTTGCTGCAGCCCATAGGTTTTGGGTCATTGTGCTTTCATTGTCATTTGTTTCTATGTATTTTTAAAAATTTCATCTTTGGTTTCTTCAGTGATTTCTTGGTTATTTAGCAGTGCAGTGTTCACAGTATGCTGCTAAATAACCTAAAGGCTAAATCCTCCATGTGTTTGTGTTTTTTACAGTTTTTTTTCTGTAATTGATTTCTAATCTCATGGTGTTGTGGTTGGAAAAGATGCTTGATATGATTTCAATTTCCTTAAATTTACCAAGGCTTGATTTGTGACCCAGGATGTGACCTATCCTGGAGAATGTTCCATGTGCATTTGCGAAGAAAATGTATTCTGCCACTTTTGGGTGGAATATCCTATAAATATCAATTAAATCTATCTTCTCTATTGTGTCATTTAAAGCTTGTGTTTCCTTTTTAATTTTCTGTCTGGATGATCTGTCCATTGGTGTAAGTGAGGTGTTAAAGTCCCCCACTATTATTGTGTTACTGTCGATTTCCCCTTTTATGGCTGTTAGCATGTACCTTATGTATTGAGGTGCTCCTATGTTGGGTGCATATATATTTATAATTGTTATATCTTCTTCTTGGATTGATCCCTTGATCATTATGTAGTGTCCTTCCTTATCTTTTGTAACATGCTTTATTTTAAAGTCTATTTTATCTGATATGAGTGTTGCCACTCTGGCTTTCTTTTGATTTCCATTTGCATGGAATATCTTTTTCCATCCTCTCACTTTCAGTCTGTATGTGTCCCTAGGTCTGAAGTGGGTCTCTTATAGGCAGTATATATACAGGTCTTATTTTTGTATCAATTCAGCTAGTCTGTGTCTTATGGTTGCAGCATTTAATCCAATTACATTTAAGGTAATTATTGATATGTATATTCCATTACCATTCTCTTAATTGCTTGGAGTTTGTTCTTGTAGGTCTTTTTCTTTTCTTGTATTTCCTGCCTAGAGAAATTCCTTTAGCATTTGTTGTAAGGCTGGTTTGGTGGCGCTGGATTCTCTTAGCTTTTGCTTGTCTGTAAAGCTTTTGATTTCTCTGTCGAATATGAATGAGATCCTTGCTGGGTAGAGTAATCTTGGTTGTAGTTCTTTGCCTTTCATCACTTTAAATATATCCTGCCACTCTCCTCTGGCCTGCAGAGTTTCTGCTTAAAAATCAGCTGATAACTTATGGGGATTCACTTTTATATTTTTTGCTTTTCTCTTGCTGCTTTTAATATTTTTTCTTTGAATTTAATTTTCATTAGTTTGATTAATATGTGTCTTTGTGGATTTCTCCTAGGATTTATCCTATATGGGGCTCTCTGCACTTCCTGGACTTGGGTGGATATTTCCTTTCCCATGTTAGGGAAGTTTTCAACTATAATCTCTTTGAATATTTTCTCAGACCCTTTCTCTTCTTCTTCTGGGACCCCTATAATTCTAGTGTTGGTTCATTTAGTGCTGTCCCAGAGCTCTCTGAGACTGTCCTCAATGCTTTTCATTCTTTTTTCTTTATTCTGCTACTTGGCAATTATTTCCACCATTCTATCTTCCAGCTCACTTATTCATTCTTCTGCCTCAGTGATTCTGCTATTGATTCCTTCTAGTGTATTTATCATATCAGTTCTTGTGTTGTTCATTTTTGTTTGTTTGTTCTTTAGTTCTTCTAGGTCCTTTCTAAACATTTATTTTCTCGATCTGCTCCTCCATTCTATTTCTGAGAATTTGAATCATTTTTACTATCATTACTTTGAATTCTTTTTCAGGTAGGTTGCTATTTCCTCTTCATTGATTTGGTCTTGTAGGTTTTTACTTTGATCCTTCATCTGTGACATTTTTTCTGTCATCTTATTTTTTTTTTGATGGGTGGGACTATGTTTCTGTCTTAACTGGTTGTTTGACCTGAGACTTCCATCACTGGAGTTTGCAGGCAGTTGGGTAGAGCTGGGTCTTGGTGCCGATATGAGAACCTCTGAGTGACCTCACTCTGATAAATATTTCCTGGGGTCTGAGGTTCTCTGTTAGTCCAGCAGTTCAGACTCAGTGCTCCCACCACAGGAGCTCAGGCCTGACCCCTGGCCTGTGATTGAAGATCTTGAAAGCTATGCAGTGTGGGAAAAAAAAAAATAGAGCAGAACAATAACAAAGAATAAAAAATAAAATAAAATTACAAAACTAACAGATATATTAGAAAAAATATAAGTGAAACAACAACCAGAAGTTAAAACAGAAATACAGTAGCAAAAGAATAAAGCCAAAAAGGGTCTTGGCTGTGGGGGGCAGGGCTTAGGTTGAGCAGGGTTTAGGCGGCGGTGGGGCCTATGTTCACGACCCATGGCCAGAGAAGGCCCTTGTGGGGGATGGAGAGTAGGGCTTAGGCTCAGCACAGCCAGAGGGGGGTCCCAGGGTGCCTCCAGTCTTGGAGGGTGGAAGGCCAGGCCCAGGACCTCAGCAGCCTCTGCAGGACCTGAGTGTGGGGGGAAAATGCTAGTGGAGTTCCCTCCCCATCCTCCTTCTGCAAGGGTCCCTCCCCGCTCACCGCTACTCTTCTTCCCCCCCTCCCTTCCATGGCCCCAGTACCCATGCAGCCAGAGGAGGCCTCGGAGGGTGGAATACCAGGCCAGGGACCTCAGAAGGCTCCCCAGGGCCTGAGTGGCAAGGTAAAAACTAGCCATGTTACCCCCATCCTCCAAACCCCTGAGGTTTTCCCCTTGTCCTGTTGATTCCCTCTCGGTGAGTGGGCCTCTTCAGGCATGGGAATCTCTCCCTCCCCCCATCCACCCCTCAGGGGTGCCAGTGCCATCTGGCCTCCACTTCTCCTCCCCCCTCGTTCCCCCCAGCATCCTACCCAGTCACTCAGGGGTTCCTCCCATCCCCTTGGGTGTTGAGGTCCCTCACCAGCATCTGGTAGGTACCCTAGGTGTGAGGAGATGCAAACTCTGGGTCCTCCTACTCCACCATCTTGACTCCTTCCTCCCTTGACTTTTTGAAAGACTTTGATAAATAAATTTTGATATCATTAATTGTCTTTATAATCCTATGTGTTTTGCTTAATTCTAAAAAGATTATTTATCCATAGGCTTCACCAAACTGCTAAAGAAATCTATGGCTCCGCAAAGATCGAGACCCCCAGCCTTAGGAGGACTTGTTTCTCTAGGGACAAAGCAGAACTGGTGTTTCAGTTTCTAAGTTAACTTTTCTTTCTATGTAGCAATATCAATGTGTGCAGTGCTATAAATTTAGGATCTGATTATTCTCCTTCACTGTCCCTACACTTTACCCTCAAACTATCCCCGAGGAAAACAGCAGACAGGGTCCCTTCCCTCCCATCACTTGCCACATTATCAGGGCCCCAGTGGTCAAGGGCTGCTTGTTATAAAGGCAGATTGGTCCAGAAGACATGTGCCTTCACTCTGTGGTCCCAAATGAGCTCTTCTTCCTTCCCAACTAAGGATTATTCAGAAATATCCAAATGCCTTGGTTTTCTTCTAATTGTTTGGAAAAATTCATTTCTTTATATCTCAGCAATGTGGCATTTCCCCCCCCCTTCAATTTCCCTCTTATAACTAGGGGAGGGGGGAGTCACGTGTGAATCTCACATCTCTGATGATCTAATTACTTATTGCCCCAATATTTCCAGAGGTCCCATCTTACATATTTTCCCTCTTGCATACTTTTCTATCACAGATTTTCCAACCTGTTTCTGAAACCTCTCTGGCCTCACTCTCTCAGCCTTTCCACTGTGTGTTAAAGAGAATTTCAAATGTTCAAATAAGAAGAAAATTACCACATCGACATGTCCAAATGCTTATCACTGTCGCAGGCAACACTTTTGTATAACAATTCAAGCTACCTCCTCCGTTTAGACCTTGAATCATTTATAAAGGCAGGTCCCTCCCGACGACGCGCAGAGAGAATAGCCGCCTACGTGGGTGGTCTGGGGCTCTGGAGCCCAAACTCTGAGGGAACAGATGACATCATGGATTCACATGGTAAGTTTACGAAGCCACAGTTCAGCTCTCTGGAGCAGTAGTTCTGAGCTGCCTACATTATCTCTGCTGTAGCATTCAACGCTCCAGAGTCACAGGACAGGACAGGGACACATTGAAATATTTCTAAACTTGATATTCAAAAACACTGGAAGATTTACAAGCATTAGGGAGACACTTCTGAAACTATACATCCCAAACAGGAAGGTCGGAGTGCTGGGAAGGGGGGTGGTCATCTCATGGAAGGATTTTGCCAACTGGCACACCAGTCCCTTTGCCTGCCTGAATTACTTATTTTATTTTCCCTCCCCAAAGGACTGTTATCTGTCTTTTCCCAGACTTCTGCTAGGCATTCTGGGCTGGCACAGAGTGGAGCAAGACATCGATTTCTGCAGGGACCCTGCAGGAATTTCAGTCTGGGAATGAGGCTTCTAAAAACACAAGTTAAATCAGACATATATGGAGTTTTCACCGGATTTCAAGGTTATTGGAGAACACCTGCCCCTCATGAGAATGTTCCTGAATGCCAGCCCAGAGACCCACTGAACTTTCTGCTCACCTTGGGCTCTGCCTAAGCTGAAGAGTCTGAGGTCAGCTGCCTCAGGCAGCTTCACTCCCTTTCTCCAGGATGCTCATCAGCCAGGATGTGCAGGTGACATTTCTCCTCTCTAAATAGCCATTCTATTATAAGCAATTGCTCTTCCTTCCCTAGCTATGCATTATCCTTTAATAACCAATATATTAGTTATGTTTGGGTATTTCCTCCAATAATAACTATGACTCTTCCCCTCAAATTAAATAATTACAGTTTCAAGCTATAATCATTTCAGAGTATCCCAATATTTAAGAGCTCAGTGGATCCAGCCTACCTGAGTTTAAATCTTGGACTAACTCTCAATAGTTTTGTGAACTTGGGCAAGTTACTCAACTTTCTCGCATCCTAGTTTCCTCTTCTGAAAAGTGAAATCATAATTATTAGTATTTAACTCATAGCACTGTTTGGAGAACAGATAAGTTAATACATAATATAACACATGAAAAGCTTAGAATAGTTAACATATAGTAAATATTGAGTGAATATTTTCTAGCTATTTTATTACTATTGTTATTGTCATTTTCCGGTTTGTGATTGATACTTTCTGATGTCTTGCCCAGGCCATTTCTGTTGAAATCGTCTTTCCCTCCCTCACAGCACATTGTCTTGATAAAGAGCACTAGACATTTGAGTGTAAAAGTCTAAAACTCACATGACTTTCATACCCAGCTGAAACTGGTCACTGCCCCAACATTCAAAATAGGAGGGAGGCTTGGGACTGTCTGAAGGAGATTTATTGCTGCTTAAAAAGGGAGTGGGAAAAGTGTCATCAGCAAAGGGAAAGCTTGAGTGTGTTTTTCTGATCCACTCGCAGCCTCTGAAGCAGCAAAGGGGAGTTTGTTGCCCCAGGAGGCCACGCAAGGACACGGTACAGACAGCAGATCCCCAGCTGTGCCTGAGCCTCTCTTCTTTTCTCAATAATAGTGCTCTGCTATCCAACAAAACACGTCTGGTCTCTCAGGACTGTTGCCAGGAAAAATTGATCAGCAAGCAAATAATGTTTTTCTAAACCTAGGTACCTGGAATATTTCTCTCTAACAGTGTTTAAAACAACTTTATCATGCAAGAACTTGGATGAGAATCAGATGGGGGCAGATAGACTAGGGGTGAAGAGCCTGCTCAGCCTTTGGAGACCAACAGTCTCAGCTTTCAATCCCGGCCGCCCGCCGATTGGCTGTGTCACCTTGGGCGAGTCACTCCCCTTCTCTCAGCCTTGAATTTACCACCCGAAAAAAGATAAAGCATAGTATCTGCCTCCTTGGGCTGTTTTGAAAGATAAAATGAGATAATGTATCAGTAGAAGGATGTAAAAGTTTAGTGTTAACAGTGTCAAGTATTGGGGGGTGGGGTTTGCATCTTCCCTTTCTTGGTTGCTTCAGAAGAAGTGGGTCATCACCTCTCCCATTTCTCTTGAGAAACAGTGAACCAGTTTTTCTGCAGCTAATGACTTGGGATTTGGCTTTAACAAGTTATAAGATCTATTGTGAATAGTGAACCCTGACTTGGGATTGAGGATTAAGAGAGTGTAGGGATGGGAACCTTAGGGGGTGGAGGATGGAGTGGGATAGTGGGGAGAAGGATGATGGGGTTCTGATGCTTGGGATGGCATCCCGGGGAGTTGTCAATGGGGGAGTGGGGGTGCTGGGCGAGGGCATCAAGAGAAGGATCACAGGGAGGGCCTTGATGGGCATTCTTACCACCAGACCCCTGAGCCCCCATGCATCCCTTCCTCCAGGACATTCCCCAAGTGATGATTCCATCTTCGCTGCTGGCAACTCTATGCCACCTGAACTGACTCACCAGTGGACAAAGATACCCAGCCAGGCCTGCAGACTTTGCTCTGCTGCCTTCCTACCAGGAGTGGGTGTCTAAATGGAAACACTCGCACTGGATGAAGCCATGGTTGAACTGAACCAAGGTCTGTGAGCCCCATGTTACACCTGGAAAGTCCTTGGCACACTGCTGGACACTCAGGGCAGCTGTCATCGTTGTTTCCCCTAGTTGTTGAGAAAGGTTTAAATGCAATTACAAATGCAGCTTGTTTTTAACTTTTTATTTTTAAGGGGCTACTGGACAGCAGTTCTCTGAGGTAAAGTATCTCTTAGATTCTCCTCTAAATTTCTCTGCAACCATCACCCTCGGGGATTTTCATCTTTGTGTGTGTGTGCGTGTGCATGTGTGTTTTCTGCTTTAAATTATTACTTTTTCTTTTTTAATTGAAGTATAGGTGAGTTACAATGTAGTGTTATGTATTCAGTTTTTATATTCTTTTCCATTTTGGTTCACCATAGGATACTGAATATAGTTCTCTATGCTATACAGTAGGACCTTGTTGTTTATCCATGCTATATATAATATAAAAACATACATCTGCTAAAAGAGAATCACTGACATAAAGAACAGACTGGTGGTTGCCAAGGGGGAGGGGGTTGGTGGAGGGATGGAGTGGGAGGTTGGGGATTTTCATCTTGAATATAGGTGTGTGGTTGTAGTTACTTGCATGAATATTTGTAGTTCGTATTCAGCTTGAACATTTCACCACTTTGTCCTTTTAGAAAATTCTGCAAAAAGTTTCTTATTTTATTTCTTTATTTTTCCTTAGACAGACTCCTGCTGGAAATGAAACTTCTTCTGAAGAATGGCTGCCTCCTTCGGGACACACAGAGAGTGTCCAGAGAGGATGGCAAGATGTGACGGCTAAATCACATATGTGTTCCATCTTGTTTTTTTCGTCACTTTTCTTTGCATTCTATACATCTTCTCTCTAGCAAAGCCAACACCTAACTTCTAGAATTAGGTGAGGAAATAATTTTGCAAAACAGTGTGTTAGTTATCTATTGCTGTGTAACAAACTACCCCAAACTCAGCAGCTTAAACAAGAAATGTGTATAATGTCACGGTTTCTGAGGGCAGCATCACTGGATGGCTCTGGCTCAGGGAGGCTATAGGTTACTCAGCTAGGAGTTGAGCTGCTTCCAAGCCCACTCTTGTGGTTGTTGGCAGGGCTCTGTTCCTCCAGCTGTTGGCCAGAGATGTCGGTTCCTTACCACATGAGTCTCTTCATACGTTGTCTGAGTTTCTTCAAAATGTGGCATCTGGCTTTCCTTAAAGTCAGTGTACCAAGGGAGAGATCCCAAGTGGAAGCCACACTCTTTTGTAACCAACTCTCAGAAGTGGCCTCCCATCCCTTTTGCTGCATTCCATTGACTGCACACACCAGCCCTGATGTGGAAGGGGCTCCATGGGGTATGAATGCCAAGAGTCAGGAAGGCTAGAGGCTCCTCCCATCTTGGAGGCTGGCCACCATCAACTGGAAGTCTTTCATATTTTCAATATTTGTTCTCGTCAACACACACACACACAGACACACACACAAACACACACACACTTCTTACTTATTTGCCTCTAAAACTGATTTTTCAGTTTTTAAAAGGGTCTTTGTATTCACTTATATTGGCAGCTTTTTTTTTTTCCACTGGAAACTTCAAACTCATGTCCTATAGTTGCTTATTTATTCAACAAACGGTGACCAAAACACACAGTGTCTGTGGCACAAAATAGAAAATCAGGTTAACAACCAAGACAAGAACTTATGGGCTTACATTTCTTGTCCCATGTGGGTATGATTATCTATAGCTTCCATGTATAATTGCCCAGCATCCAATCACAAAGCACTCTCTCCCCATGCTGGAGTCCACTGTCTGATGGAGCACACTTGCTAAGGGCTATGGTAAAGGCAGTTGGGAGAGAAAAGAAGAGGGACAACACCATATGCCAGAGCAAAGCAGGGAGCTTTACACAGTAGGATCAGTTTGAGGGGTTTCTTTGTGTATCTCTGCACACAATAACAACAAAAGTACAAGATATTCTCTAAGTTCCTCTTCATTTCAGAGGAACTTTTAGACCAAGTGAAGCTTCCTACGGTTTAGGGTCAAAGTCACATTGCAACTCCCTTTTCTACTTTCTATTTCCCTACCCTCTCAACCATCTCTCATAAAATCATGCTCTCAGTGTTGTACCCCAGGAAATAATTTAATCTGGCACACTTGTTAACATCATGTCCGACATCCTGAACCCATTTTCTTTAAACCCTCCTTCCCAACATTTCTCCCCACATTTCCTACCTTGGTTTGGTTAAAGATTGTCTAGGTCAATTTATGTTTACAGCTGGCGAAGAAAGCATAAGAGTGAAGTCCACCACCTCAAACCAAGTTTTAATCATCAACAAAGGAAATTCAACTAAGTAATGTAGGTTTTCTTGTTAACCCATCTTTTTCCTGATACCTCTCCTTCTCTCTTAGAGTAGTCAAAATCATAGAGACAGAAAGTAAGCTGGTCATTGCCAGGGGCTGGGAGGGGAGAAGAATGGAGAGTTAGTGCTTAGTGGGTATGGAGTTTCAGTTGGGGAAGATGAAAAAGTTCTAGAGATGGATGGCAGTCACGGTTGTGCAACAATGTGAATGAACGTCCTTAATGCCACTGTACACTTAAAAATGGTCTAAATGATAAATTCCATATTGTATATATTTTACCACAATAAAAAAATCCCAGAAAATTCACTTAGTTTCAATATAAAAGGAGGTGTCAGAGCTTAACTGTGAGATTTGAGGTTACTGGTAGCTGTTCAAATTCTATGGCTTTAACCTGAGAGATGGAAAGTGTCTCTGCACTCTTCCAGTACCTTTGTTAAACAATTAAACAGGAATGAAAATAATTAAAATGTCATGTGTTTTGTTGTAGGCCAACCACAAATCCCCTCGTGTGCTTCCTAAGGCATCCTGAAATTGGGCCTTAGCGTAGGAGACAGGAAGAGGGCACGACTCTAGCCCACTTTAAGTCAGCATTACTGAAAATCTAAATTAGTGCTTTATGGGGAATTTCCTGGCAGGCCAGTGGTTAGGACTCTGTGCTTCCATTGCTGGGGGCACGGGTTCGATCCCTGTTGGGGAACTAAGATCCTGCATGCCGCACAGCTTGGCCAATAAATAAACAAACAAACAAACAAATAAATAAATAAATGATTTGTAACTCTCACTGCAATCCAGATTAGCTGGGGGGATTGCAGAATCCATGAAGCCCCCATTTCTAGGAGATTCCCTTATTTAATTGATCCAGGAGAGAGCCCAGGTATCAGCATTAAAAAACCCCAAAATAACCCTCTTTTGATTCTAATATGCAGAGTTAAGAACCACTGTCTAGAGAGGATATGTACTAAGGTATAACACTATTGGTTGTCTTTTTCTTTTTTTAAATAACTGATCATAGGCTTCTTTTCTTTTTAATATTTATTTATTTATTTTTTGGCCGTGTCGTGTCTTAGGTGCGACACACAGGATCTTTTGTTGTGGCATGCAGGCTCTTTGTTGCGGCGTGAGGGCTTCTCTCTAGTTGTGGCACGCAGGCTTAGTTGCCCCACGGCATGTGGGATCTTAGTTCTCTGACCAGGGACCGAACTGGCATCCCTTGCGTTGCAAGATGGATTCTTATCCACTGGATCACCAGGAAAAAAATTAGTTCTATCTTTCTCATCAGGCAGAGCAAATGACTAGCTTAAATCTTCATGCTGTAGGTGTCATAACTAGGACAGGTTCAGTCATAGACATGAAAAAATTAACATGCCCATGATTTGCCCAGGTGGGACCTCAGAGGGATGCCTGAAGGAAAGAATACGGTGCCAAGAGTGAGCAGAGCTGGGGGCTGAGGAAGTAGCATTGCTCCTACCCCAGTCCTCCAGGGGCCAGAGCACAAGAGCAATGATAAGAAATTTGTTGCCATCCCCAGGGACTCAATCACAAAAGAATTCCCGGAAAAATGGAATTTCCCAAGTCAAGAGAGAGAAAATAATCATGTTCTGGGCGATTCTGTTTGTGCCATTTTATTTTGTCAGTGGTAAGATGCCCCATAGTTTATATGCCATTAAGAAAGAAAGAAAATATGGTCCCCGTTCAAATGTAACACAACACTTTCAGATCACTTGGACTTATTTAATACTTATTGAAAGAGCTCTTTTGGATTCAGAGATTACCGTCTTATATCATTCTTGTGCTCACCTAAGAAGAGGAATAGAGACAAATTATTTGACTTCAGCCTTCTTCACATATAGCATGTACTCATCTGAACAGTTTTTCAGCTCAAATCTGTCAATGTACATGCTTTTCTGCACACAGGATCATCTTCTGGGCCATCAAGGGGAGAGCACTGGTGATGCAGCACTTCATAAAGATGGTTCCGCTATTGTCTTCAGGACTTTCTTTCTAGTCTTTGACACCCCTCAGCAAGATTTGATGCTTGCTTTCCTCATACTCCCATAGGTGTCAATGGGAGGCATTCAGACTATGGTCTTGTCCCTCTATCAGGAATAACCAAGTTTCCAGGAACAACAATATGTGGGCAGGCAACAGCAGCCATGTCACACCAGTCTCCTGCTTGCGGTGACTGAGATGCTGTCTGCTGTAACACACGTTCTGATTTCAGAGATATTAAAATGTGAAAGGAGATGGTCATTTCAAATGGACAAAATATGGTATTAATATCCACCCTTCATTGAAGGCCTACTTGTGTGGGCCAGACATGGTGTTAAGAGTACACACTTGATATAATTCACTCCTCACAACAACCTCAAAGGTGCACATTACTATATCATTTTATAGAAGGGTAAACTGAGGTTCAGAGAAGCTAAAAACTCATCCAAACCACTCTGCTAAAAAGAGGCATGATCAGACTCGGAATCAGGGCTGAGTAACCCTAAGACCTGTGTCTTTCGTGAGACCATAGAGTCTAATGCTCATTGTCAATGGACAGGGATACAGGAAACAGAATCCAACCCTCAGAAGGAGGAGACTGCCGGGTGCCAGGACCATGCCCAACCAGCTGGTGCTTGGGACAGGACTCTCACCCCAGCAAGGCACCGGAGGGCCAGGTGAAATGATCCTAAAAAAGCAGGTGCCAGGAGAGAGATTGCGGGCCTGGCTCATAACCTCCAACCTCAGGCTCAACCCCCTGACCCAAAGCACCCCGGCCAGGAACAGGTCAAGGGCTGGGCCTGGCTGAAGGGTCCTTGTGGGAGTTAAAGTTTAGCTTAGGAGGACAGGAAGGACGGGCTGAGAGTAGAGACACCCGCCTATTTTCCTGGCTTCTAAGGTGGCACAGTGTGCTGGAAAGAGCTCCACTTAATGAGGTTGAAAATTATTTTGAAGGAGCAAGAAAACCTCCAGGCTTGCCCCTCACTCCTCCTCCCCCTTGGCGATAAAGAATTGCCACCAGGGGTGTGAGAAGACAGACTGTGCTGAGAGCAATGGGGTGCCAATGAGGGGCTGTCTGGTTTTTATTCAGTAGCTTAAGGAAAAGAAAAATTGAAAAATTCATGTGACAAACAGAGCTATGAATGCTGTCCCATTGTAAGTGCAGATTCTGGTGGGAAATAAGAAAGTCCCTCATCTGCACTTGAAAATTATTGGAGGATTCCTGATTTGGTTTGAATGCCGATCTGGAAAGGATCTGCTTTAACGCTTGATTCTTCAAGCTCCTGGGAAAGGGGCAGTCTTAGGGGATTAAGGGTAAGAAAGGGGATCAAGACAGTGGAGACAGTTTGTGAGGTTCTTCCCCATTGTTCCTACTCACTGGAGACTGGATATAACCTAGTTAACAGAAGAAGGAAAGAAAAGACTAATTTAGAGTCCATTAATAATTATAATACCTGATATTTACAAACACTTACTGTTCTAAACACTTGACATCTAATAGTTCTTAAAAGCTCTGTGATGTAGATACTATGATAGTCTCCACTTTACAGATTTGAAAATTGAGTCTCTGGGAGATTGAATAACTTGCCCAAGGTCATATGGCTGGGAATGATCAGAGGCAAAACTGGGATCTGAATTCCAGCACCTACATTTTTTATTGGTATAACATATAAATTCAAATATCACACATATGCAATTATTCACATTACACCTCTTCTCCTGGCAATTTACATTTATATAGCATTTTAAGCTATTTGTAAAATCAATCTTATTTATTATAAGTTTAATGAGTTTTTACAAATGTGTAACCACCACCATACTCAAGATGTGAAATATTTCCATCACCCCAAAAAGTTCCTTATGCTACTTTGTAGTCAGTTCCCAGGCAACCACTGTTTTCTGTCACTATAAATGAGTTTAGTATTTTCTAGAATTTTATATAAATGCAATCATACTGCATATATATATATATATATATATATATATATATATATAGTACCTGTCTCCTTTTGCTCAGTATAATGTTTGTGAAATTCATCCACATTGTTATGTGTAAGTGGTTCATTTCTTTTTATTGCTGAATAGTATTCCAATGTATGGATATACCATCATTTGTTTATACATTTACCTGCTGATGAACATTTGGGTTGTTTTCAGTTTCTGGCTATTCTGAATAAGGCTGCAATGAACTTTCAGGACAAGTCTTTGTATGGGCATATGTTTTCATTTCTCTAGGATAAATATCTAGGAGTGGGATTGCTGGAACATATGGTAAGTATATGTTCAACATACACTTTTTCTTTATAGGAAACTGCCACACTGTTTTCCAAAGTGTCCCATTTTATATTCCCACCAGTGATGTATGAGGGTTTTATATTCTCCACATCCTTGCCAACATGTAGTATTTTAATTTTAACCATTCTTAGTGATATATAGCAATTAACTCCTTGTGGTTTTAAAATTTGCATTTCCCTAATAACTAATGATGCTGTACACATTTTCATATGCTTATTGACCATTTGTATATTTTCTTTTGTGATTTGTGTGTTCCAATTATTTGAACCTACTTTTTAAAAATATGGGATTGTCTTCTTATTTTTGAGTCATAAGCAAAGCTTATACATTCTGAATTCAAGTCCTCTGTCAGATAAATGTGTTGTGAATATTTTCTTTCACCTTGTGGCTTGCCTTTTTATTTTCTTAACAGGACCTTTTAAGAATAGAGATTTTATATTTGATAAAGTTCTACTATACTTATTCATTTATGTCTATTTTTTCCTTCTCTGCGGTAAGGTTGCAAAACTATTTCTCTACGTTTACTTCTATAAGTCTTATAGCATTAGATTGTACATGTAGGTCTATGATCCATTTTGAGTTAATTTTTATATATGATGGAAAGTATGAGGTTCATTTTGGTTTTTTTTTTTTGCACATGAATGTCCAGTAGTTCTATTGCCACTTGCTACAAACACAAAACACAATCTTCTCAACATTGAACTGCCTTGGCACCTTTGTATGGGCCTATCTTTGGATCCTCTTCTCTGTTCCATTGACCTATTTATCTGTCACTAGACTGCCTGGATTACAATAGTGTTATCATAAATCATAATATTTTTATTGTTTACAAAATGCCTTTTGCAAGTGACAGTAGCATTTCTACCCACCCATTTTCTCATAAAATGGTAACGATAAATGATCCATCCCAGGTCACAAACTGGGAAATGGCAGTCAGAAGCCAATTCCTGGGCTAAGACTCCAAGTTCAGGGCTCTTACACCCCACAGACCTGTCTCCTAGAGCCAGAGGGATATTCTACAGTGAAAGCACAGGGTTAGAGTAAACTCCCACAGCTGAAATCCCAGAATTCTGTTTTAAAATACTCCAAAACTTCAGTCAGCGCCAACATGGAAATCACACACTAATTGGTATTCAATGATGCAGATAATATGGAATGGCTAACAGAAAGCCCTCTCCAGCAGCTGAGGTACTTTCTCTACATTTCAGCATTAGCAGCAAGGACAGAACAACAACAACAAAGTTAAGAGAGGAAAGCAGTTGGGCAAAACGTGTTCCATGTATCTATACTTTTCATGTCTACCTGCCATCCTCTCTCCTTACACCATCTTTGAAAAGCCCAGACCACTGTAGAATTCATTGTTAATGGTCTTCATTGTAACTAAAGCTCACAAAGAATTCTTGTGTGCTCCTGGATAACCCATAATTGGACCAGCAACCATTGGCTGACAAGAGTCCACGGTTATGTTTTCAGCTTTGGCAGGAAAGTCACTGCATTCATTGCCATAACCTAAACACTACATATGGCTAAATGGTTTTAAAAGTTGATACTGCTTAATAAATAACCATAGCAACTGAGGAAAAATCTATGTTTTCCTTCAATGTTTAATCTTGAAAAGAAATGGCAAACACAAAAATTCTCTTAAGGAGACAGAGTTAGGATTGATCCCATTTTCTGAAAAAATTCACTTATATTATTGTAATATTTTTATGCACTTAAAACAAACAAGAAAATCACCTATTTACAAGTGAAGGATTAAGTTTCTATATGAGCATCTCATTAATGTAGGTAGCCATTAACTTCAAAATTAACTCAATAATTCTATTTAGTTCTGGCTTCAAGTAACTAAGTCTTTGGGAACACCATGGAAGGAAAATACCTAAGAATCAATTCCATTATTCTTTTCTGGAGAATTGTATATTTTCACTCTTTATGATTCACAGCACTGCTTAAATTCGAGTAAACTCTATAATGAGTCATGTAAATTAAAGAATGATTCCAAATGATCCAATTCATGAAGAACAGTTTGAGAATATTAAAGAAGGGTGAAATTTCTAAAGTAAAGGAGAGATTTCAAATCCAAGGTTTAATTCATAAGGTTTATTTATTTTCTGTTTTAAAACAAGTCAGGTTTTAATTGCCTCATGAGCACATCCCATGATTTAAAAGGGTAAAATCTTGAAGCAGATGCCAAGAAACAACAACAGAAAAGGTTCTGTACACATTGTTAGACCATCGAAACTGGAAGGCACAGCTCATTCTAACCTCTCATTTTACAGATGAAGAAACTGAGGTCCAGGTTGGTGAAGTGACAACAGCCTAAGTGATCCCCTGTGGAGTGGGCAGACAAAGAATTTCAGGAAGGGATGGGGAAGGAGTTAATAGGGGGAGAAAAAAACATCAGTTTTGGTGAGTAGAAATAAAAGGAGTTAAGTTTGCAAATTTAGGGGAAAGGATACATCAACATGCCCTTGTGGAGAAACAAACAAAACAAGAAAAAAAGACTGTAGAATGTTTTGTATTTTTACAACTAAAAAACTGAGGCGAGCCAAGAACAAGGTGAGCATTTAACCAACTAGGGTTAAGTCTTGAGCAATAGTCATACTGGGCAGGACCCACTTCTGATCTTTAAAACAATGGGTTACATTATATTGAGGGAGAAATATCAATGTAAAGTGAAGGTAAAGGTTATTGAAATTTAGCAACATTGGGCTTATTTAGTTCTATGCGTTTGGGGGGAAAATCTGGGAAGAAGTTTGGGAGGCTTTTTGTCAGGCACAGAATTTGATCCCAAAAGGAAAAATTTGATTGTATAGAAGGGTGGACTTGAGCCTATGATCCAAGAATTCTCAGGACGCAGCCCACGTGCAGCTAGGTGGGGCCACGTGTTCTGTTCTGGCCAGTGGAGTGTGAGTGCAAGTGCCAAGGTGAGGCCATGAAGGTACCATGTGACTTCTCGGCCGTCTCTTCCCCTTGTGAGGGGATCACGGAGCCAGGAGCTGAGTCAGGCGATATGGAATTAAAGAAGACTGATCACTCTGTCTCCAATCAAGGTGATTATGCTTGAGAATCAGCAGATCTACAGTGGACTTCACACGAATGAGGAAGAAACACTATATATGAAGTCACTGCAATTTGAGGGTTGTTTCTTACAGCAGCATACACCTAGCCTAGCCTGATTCATTCATCTCCTTGAGTTGCATACCTACACTGTTTTGCCCATTCTTCGTAGTGGCATCACTGTCTGGGAGGAACATTTGTCTGGGAAATTGCAGTCCATTCTCCTGTTGATCCATGAAAATGTATTTGGAATTGAGCAGTTGTAGCAACCAGAAGGGTTGCCCCTACCAAGAATGTAGATGTGGGTATACAATCATCCTATATTTCACTTTGTGAGCTCAGAACTAAAAGTCATGCTTTGCTGAAAACAGGAAGGTTCATGACTTGGGTGAGAGAAAAGACATTTTGAGAATATTTAGAAATCTTTGAAATTTGCTAAAATTGCAAGGGAAATAGCTGGAGGCCCAGGCGTATGCAGTTCATGCACTGAAGGGAAGCTGGCATGGCAGATGCGGGGCGAGGGGTGTGAGAAACACAGAGGATCCTACATGGAACCGCATTCAGTGGGTCTTTCAGGAGGAGGTGCTTCACAGTGGAGCAACCCTACAAACATTTCCTCAGTCTGATCAAGGCCAACATTAACAGGGATAAGTCATGGTCACAGTGTACCCTTGATGTGATGTAGCAAGCATGGCCCTTTATCTCTGTGGTCTTCCTCCTGATAACCCATAACCCTGGTTTTATCGTGAGAAAAACACTAGTGGAGCATGCTACAGAATACCTGACCAGTACTCCTCAAAACTGTCAAGGTCATCTAAAACAAGGAAACTGAGATACGGTCATAACCAAGAGGAATCGAAGTAGACTTGAAAACTAAATGTAATGTGGTATCCTGGATGGAATTCTGGAACAGAAAAAGGACATTAGGGAAAAACCGAGGAAATAACGATAAAATCTGGACTTTAGTTAATAATAATGAATTGCTGTTGATTCGTTAATTGTAAGATGTTAATAATGGGTGACCTAGATGTGAAGTATAAGGGAACACTCTAGACTATCATCCCAATTTTTCTGTAAATATAAAACTGTTCTAAAAATAAAGTCTATTATAAAGAAAAAAGTAAAAAAGACAGTTTTGTCTGAGATGGTCTCTGATGAGCATACCCCAGTAACAGTGGATGTTGAGCTTCCCTGTCCTAGATGTGTTTTTTCCTTTCTGAAACTAATGCTGGAAGTGGGGCTATCGTGCTATGTTGTACTCCTGGGAGATCTGCATTTCTTCATTTAATGGAAGTTAAGTGGATATAGTTAAAAAGAAAAGGGGAAGGAAAAAATTATTGACTTCTAGAGGTATTAAATATTTGTACTCTCATTTTTTCACAAAAGAAACTGAGGCTTATAGAGGTTAAATAAAATATCTCAAAGTTGTAGGTGTCATAAGTGGCAGAGCCAGGGATCTTAGCCCACGTGTGTCTGTCTCAAAGCTCCTTCTTTTTCCACCCACTGTGCTGTACCCACACGGACAACACGTGGTTATACGTTCTATTTCCAGGCAATGCCAGCAGAGGAAGACGGTGAGTCTGGGCTGGAAAGTAACTCTGGGAGGGGCAGCTGTAAATGAGGGAGTGGAATAGACACTAAATAAATAAACAGAGTGCCAGCACTGGAAAGACAGAGACATTTCCTCCCTTCACAGCATCCCCCTCCCTGGGCTGCTGAGTGACTTGTGATTTGCCTCCATTCTTGGTGCTCTTCTCAGTTTCTAGGGTGGTTTTGCAACTTTTACTTAAAATTTGTCTAAGCGAACTCAATGTCCAACAAGCAAAACTGGAGGGATCCTGGTTGAAATGAGGCTGGGTGTGGAAACCCAAACTCGTGGTTTCTCCACTAGCCTTAAGCCTACCACCCTTAGGTTCCCCCATATAACATTCTGCCACGAACTTCTGGTCTGCTAGATTTATGAATGTGGGGGACAGTATGGAAGAGGTAAAGAGAAAGGTGTGGGGGGCTCACGTGGGATCTTTCCAGGTCCTGTGCGGGAAAGCCACCCTCAAAACAGCCACGGGCACGAAAATCCACGTGCAAAGGGGAAGCTTTTCAAAATCCTTCAGGAGCGCGACATATCAGCACCCAACAACTTAGGTTTTGTGAAGATTGGTCTTTTGTTGAGTATAGCCACAAGAAAATGATAGGAGGAACTCAAATGGAGGCTCAAGACTCTGTTCAGCTGACGCACACCGGGGATAATTTGCAGACCCCCCTAGTTAAGCAGCGCCATGGTTTTCAGAGTCCTTTGCGGGCTTTGTGGTCCTTGCACTTTTTGGTTCAAGTGGCAGTTTTCGTTTTTAGCGAACCCTTGTGGTTGGTGATTAGTTGATTCTTGTTTTTGCGCCTCTTGCTTGGGGTCATTGGTGCAATTCCAATAACTTGTGAAAGCTGTGCAAACCTCGAGTTTCTCAGCTAGTCAAGGTTCATGGGGGAGGGGACATAGAAGAAAATGAAGGAAAGGAAAAATGGAGGATAAGTGTAGAGGGCAAGGGGGAAACGGGGCCTCTATCTTACCTATTTTAGTCCTTTCGCGGCTAAGTTGACTTGCATCTGTGAAATGGAAAATGTGCGTCTGTAAATGCTAGATGGGAGATGCCCACACTTAGGGAAGGAGCAAGCCTCACAGAGGGTGCAGAAGACACATCCCTCACCCCAGAGCTCTCCTAATGGGCAAAATGGCAGGGCAGAAGGTCTGCTCTCTTTCAGTGATTTTCTCTTTCCCTCCATCTCCTTCTCTACTTCCTTCCTCTCCCCTCTTCTTTCCTCATTCTTCCTCCTTCCCCTGCCCCTCCACCTTTTCTCGTGCATCTATGGTTGATTTTGAGTTGTTAAATTCATGATGAAACCCAGGTAATTCATCTAGATTAGATCTTCTCCCCAGTCATCCTTGATGTCAACTTCTACATTTCTCATTTTATAAAATAAAATTGAAATTAATGACTAAAATAAAAAGTTTAAAAAAAACTATTTTTTTAAAATTTTAAAAATAAAATCAAACAAAGTGCATCCACATTTCCTTAGCCTCGCATTCCCTCCTTCCGGGCTTCCTGGTTTCTCTGCCTGGCAACATGTACTGCCCACACTTGGCCTCCATTTTATCAGGGTTGTTAATGCCCTGTGAAGCCATGGGCCCTGAGTGTTCACTGGAAACCTGCCTTTGGAAAGAGACTCCTGCGTCTGGGCCAGGAGCTCTCCTTGGCCCTGTTCTCCGGCCCTGCAGGTTTCCCTTGTAGCCAGTGTGAGTGTGACTCTCCCAACCCCCAGGAAGAAAGTTCAGGGGAATACAAGACTTGAAGGGTCCCACTTGAGACCCCCTTTTCTATTGAGTTTCTCCTACCCTGTGGCCCCCAGCATATCTGTCAGCCTGAGGCTGGGAGATAATTCATGTCCTCAAAGTGCTGCATTTGCTTCTGTTTTCCCTGACATCAGGGGCTAATGCTCTGCTTCAGGTGTTGTTAGCGTAAAGGAAAAACCACAGAAAAGGGGGAAATTGTGGAAGAAAAGCTTCAACCAACATGATTAATTAAATGGTAATAAATAATAATTTGAGAAATTAGATATTTTGTGGTTGATTTTTATGACTTTTAAAATAATATAAGTGGTGGCAAAAACCCTCCAACATCCAAAGCCACAAGTCACATTTTGGTTGTGGTTTTTCATTCCCTACAAAACACTTGAAAGAGATCATTTGAACTATATTTTTCTCACAGAGGTTGAAATGCTCCTTTTAAAAAGGATCCCTGGAAAATTTACACATCTTTCTACATTGGAACCAACTTTTCTGCTTGAACACTTACCTCAGTAATATTAATGTGAATTTATAAAAACGCCTTATAATTATCAGGGCAATTTCACAGACATTATCTCATTTTATCCCATTGCTGGTTGGTAGGTTCTCCGACTTATGTTCTCAGAAGGTAAGGCCTGTCTGAAGTCCCTCATCCAGGGAACTCCTAGATCAGGGCTCAGCAATTGTCAGCCACGGAACAAATCCTAACCACTGTGTATTTTTGTATGGCATACAAGATATGAATGAGTTTTACAGTTTTCAGTGGTTAGGAAAAAAAGAAACAGCTTTTTTTAAAAAAAAGAATTTGTTTATATATTTGTTTATTTATTTTTGGCTGCGTTGGGTCTCCGTCGCTGCGTGCGGGCTTTCTCGAGTTGCAGCGAGCTTCTCCTTGTGGTGGCTTCTCTTGTTGCGGAGCACGGGCTCTAGGCACACGGGCTTCAGTAGTTGTGGCGTGCGGGCTTAGTTGCTCCGTGGCATATAGGATCTTCCCAGACCAGGGATTGAACCCGTGTCCCCTGCACTGGCAGGCGGATTCTTAACCACTGCGCCACCAGGGAAGTCCCAGAAGCAGCTTTTGTAACACAAGGAAATTACATAAAATGCAAATTTCAGTATACACCAAGTTTTCTTGGAACACAACCACGTTTACATACTATCTATGGCTGCTTTCTTGCTACAGGGCAGAGTTGAGTAGTTAATGACAGAGACCATATGGCCCGCAAAGCCTGAACAATTTACTCTCTGGCCCTTTACAGAAAATGTTTGCCGACCCCTGTCCCCCATCAGGGGCTTATTCCATCCCACAAGAGCTGTCTTTCCAGAATCCTAGCAGACTCCAGGACAAAGGCAAAACCCGCAGGGATCTGGTTTGTAAGCCCAGTAAAAGAGGCTTAGAAATCGGACCGCAGTAAAAGGCTAGTCCTTTAAGTCCTTCAATCTCTTTGATTGGAGGGGACTGGGGTCCTGCCTCCAAGCTGGCAGGCAGCTCCCTCCTTGGGGGTGGGGGGACGGTGCTGGAGGCGGGTCCTTACAAGACCTTTGCCAAAAAGAAAGGGTGGTATTCCCTCTTCCCCTCCTCCACCTCCTGCAACCCAACAGATGGGCTGTCCTTAGAATTAGGAAGGGTAAAACATCCCAGCTTAGAGGCTGAGGAGGCATGTGGTGAAGGGAACAATGTCATGCTCTAGGGTTTGTTTGGTTTTTAACGCAGAGTTATTTGATATAATGTTCTGCTCTTCCTGTACCCCATTTCCACCCGTGGCAGCTCTTGTCTGCTGTAACTGGAGTGATGGGCTTAGGTCGAGTGGGGAAGGGCAGATGAGATGGAGAAATCAGGCACAGAAGGCTTACACTTCTTTCAGTAGAGCTTCTGTTTCACTTTTACTCCCTCCTTTTTCTACCTGCATCCACCCAATGTAATATCATGTCCCCTTTTCTGAGTGTCTATTATATGTCATTCAATTCAGATCAATATACATGACCTCATGTAACTGTCTCCATAACCCCATGGGGTTTACAGAGGTGGGAGCTCAACACTGGGTTGTTTAAAATACTTTCCTGGTGGTGGGCTGATACCTGGTCTCCAACATGGTAATACCGACACCTGGGCTCTTCCAACTGAACCTCAAGAGCTCCACAAAGTCACAGCCATGGGCATGGTTCAGTTCTGACCACTGATGACCTCCCCGCTATCGAGAAGCATTCTCCCAAGTGCATTTCCTCAGGGCACCAACTCCTAGGACCTTATAAGGAATCATCTTAAAAAACAAAAATCTGTTTGGGGGACAATGAGTTTAAAAAGCGTAACCAGGTTTCTTTACTCCTGGACTCTGTGCAATATGCTGCATTGGCTGTCATTTCCGCCTCTATGATGTTAAGGCATTTTACTTAACCTCTCAGAGCTTTAGATTCCTCTGCCGAAAAATGAGTAATAATATCTGCCTCTTGAAGTATTAAATATGATTTCTTTTCTCTTTCTGTTTTTGGCCAGGTTCACTTAATTTCTATTAAATGAAGTGAATTCTAGCAACCAGAAAGGAATCTGAATAACTGTTGCAGAAAAAAATCATTCTGATAATAAAATAAAGGTAACGCATACTGGTTCAGAGGATAGCAGGGCACGTATTTTCCATTTATTGTATTGGTTTTCATAAAGGGAACGATGCAACTAGGGTAGGGAAGCTCATGATGAAGCATTCTGGGGGCAAAATTGCGTATTAACGTGGCATCACTAGGAAAGAAAGCCACATGTGTAAGCACCTAATGGTGGAAATGCAGTTGCTGTACCAGCAAGTGAGGGGGCTGCAGTTTGCCAGTTCCTGGTCTAGATGCTGCATGTAGATAGACAAGTTGATCAGCATGATATTTTGCTCACTTTTTAAAAAAATGTTTTTTGTTCGTTCAGCAGAACACTTAACATCTTTCAGGACTTGGTTCTTTTGTCTTTATTTTTTATTATAGTTGATTGACAATGTTGTGTTAGTTTCAGGTGTACAACAAAATGATTCATTTGTACATATTTATATAAATCTATTGTTTTTCAGATTCTTTTCCATTACAAGATATTGACTATAGTTCCCTGTGCTATCTAGTAGGCCCTTGTTGATTATCTATTTTATTTAAAGTAGTCTGTATGTTAATCCCAAACTTCTAATTTATCCCTCCACCACCTTTCCCCTTTGGTAACCATAAGTTTGTCTTCTATGTCAGTGAGTCTATTTCTGTTACTATTTCTATTTCTTTCAGAACTTGTATTCTGAATAACACGAGTTTTGGAAAACTTCAGAACTTTGTGTTTCAAGGTCATTTCCTCAGAAGAGTGGACACTAGAGCAATGAAGGTGGGGGTGAACTGGCATTAGGCAGAGGGGTCCAGTCTCTGGGGAACTGGGCTATCGATCTTAAAAGTTCAAGTCCTCTGACAGCCAGAAGGGGTCGCAGACCCAGGGTCCAGGCAGAGGCTTGTCCACCTGCTCATGATGGATGGAACTTACAGAGCAAGGCAACAGTATGGCTTTCTCAAAAAGATTTGTTTTACTTGTTTAGTCAGGGAATGTCTGCAAGTAACCAAACCTACCTGAAGACCCTTTGGGAGATAGAAGAATACCAAGATTAAGAGCATGACTTCTGGAGCCATACTGCCTGGATTCAAGTTATTGTTCCACCCTTGCCTTGAGCAAGTTAGCTAAAATTTCTACGCCTCAGTTTTCTTGCCTGTAGAATGGGGATATCTAACTCACAAGCAAGAATTCAATGCATTATGTTTAAAGTGCTGGCACAGGGTGAACACTATGTGAGTATTGCTGCTAGCATTAATTTTCTTTTGTTATTATTACTTGTTTATGTTATTGTTATTTCAGGGCTCATTGACTCACCTAGCTTCACATGAGGTAAGAGGTCATTATAAAACTTCTCCCTCCAGATTTTTAACTCTTCTTCTTCTGTTTGTTCACTCTTCTCTCTGCATAGGACTATTTCATTTTATTATATACATGGTCCATCATGGCTGCCTTAAAATGGAAACCCAATCCCCCAGCCCACATCCTCTGCTAGGCCAGAATCCCACAGTGCCCCACAACCATGCTCAGCTGTGTCAGGGGCTCGCCACCCTGACCCCAGAGTCCCTGTAATCCATAAGTCTACCCCTTCCACATCTCTGGGCAACCCTGGGTCTCCACGAAGGCAATGTGCTCTACAGGTGGAAATGATGGGCATGTCTGGTGCTGTGTCCTGAAGCTAAGTTCACCCCAGGCACACCGGACGCAGGTCAAGACATCAGACATTAGCTAGACATTGAGTCATCAGTGGAGAGGAAATTTTCCTTTCCACCCAACTATCCAGGCTTCCGTTGACTCAGGACCTGGGTAAGATTCAGCACATGGGTAGCAGGATTTTATAGCAGACCTATGGGTTGGCCTGGGCTGGGTGGAAACAGACAAATAACTCTAAAACATGGAAGAATTTGCTTATTTTCATCCATTTGCTCACTTGTTCGACAAATATTTATTGAGTGACTTCCGAGTGCCATACTAGGGAATGTGCATTTTAAAAAATTAATAGAACAAATACACATCATTTAAAAAGGGATGAGGAATATTTTTGTAGTCTCCAGAGGTGATGCTCTCAACCCAGTCCTCTATGTGAACATTTATTTTGGAGATTCCCTGATGGTAACGACAAATCTTATTGTCTGTCTTATTCACATGCCCAGAAGTTATTATTGCTCAACCAACTTACTATGATCCTTATACAGAACAATCCCTGGAAATTGGCAAAAGTACTTACTATGAAATATTTCATACATACAGTAAGGAAATAATATATATTGCATAAAAGCTATAAAATAATAAAATGAAAACCCATATGTACACCACTAAGCTTAAGAAATAGAATAATACCAATTCCTCTGAAACCTCCTGTGTGCCCCTCCCAAGTTAGAGCCCTATCCTTTCACAAAGAGTAGATCACTCACCTGAATATGGTGTAACTATTCTCCTGTCTTTCTTCATAGGTTTTATTATATGTGAATATATCCTTAAACAAGATGTCATTAGTCTTGTCTATTCTGAAATGCCATATAAAAGGAATAACATTGTACGTGTTCTTTCTAGATAGAAAGATATTTCATATATATTACATATATATCTCAACGTTATAGTTTTAAAGTTTATTAAGATGGATTCATATAGCTGGAGTTCAGTTATCTTATTGTAGGGATATTCCATTGTATGACTTTATCATTGATTGGTTGATTGATTGGTTCATTCATTCATTCCCATGTGACCATTTTTAGATTTTTGTTATTAAACACAATTAATCTATGGACTTCTCAGCCAGGTCTGTGGTGCAGCTGGGCAGCACGTTGGGGTGGAGGTGCTGGGTCATCAGGCTTGTGCATCTCCGCATTTACCGGATAACGACACATTATCTTCTAAAGGGATTGTACCACCTTACATATTTGTCATATATACATGAATTTGTGCTGGATTGATAGATGAATTTGAGAACTGGTACATTTATGACATTGAGTCTTCTTATCCATGTGTATGACATATTCATTCTCTTTGCATTGAATATTTGGGTTATTTCCAGATTTTTGCTGTTAAAAATATTTAATTTATTGAGATTTTGTTTGATGCCTTTCAACATCATTGTATAATTTCCTCCTTTTAAGACTTGCACATCTTTTGTTAAATTCTCTCCTAGGTACCTGACACTCTTTTGCTGCTCTTACATGTGGCAACATTTTTTAATGGAACATCACTGTTGTTTGAGAGCTTCATTGCAAACTACATCCTTAGTGTGCTGCTTTGCCCTTCAAAGACTTGGAGGTGGATGAGATCGAAAAAATAATTATAATAAAGTGGAAAAAAACAGGATCTTTGAAGTCATAACTCAGAAAGCACTGTCCAACATTTGTGGCTTAATAAAATTTTAGGTAAAATTCTTAGGAGAAAATGAATAATCTCAGAAGTATTACTCCTGTAAATGCAAGTCAGTGAAGCAATGGCAACCCTCATATAATTAGTGGCAGAGAGGTTGCGTGTGTGAACATGGCGTTAGAATTCTGGGGCCATTTGACTAATTTCCATGTTTATAAAATTCTAAGTTTCTAATTAAGCTATGTCAAAAATCTAGCAGAAATGGGTAAGATTTGAGTTTAATTGAGGTGTATTGTTTGATTGTCTCAGGAAAGAGCCACGTTGTCAGAATAATTAAGGCATGGTGCATCACGGAATAAGAGGCCTGGTTACAGAACCTGAGGGGTAGGGTGGACTGACCATGAAAAATGGCTAATGCCTCTGAACTATGAGACCATTTAGGTAGGACAGTGGTACTGTTTGCTGTTTTGTTTTCAGAATTACAGAGTGACACTGTGGTAGGATTACTGTTGTTCTTGTCTCCTTCAAGAAATTTTAGGTCCTCACTTCCTTGAGCTGAGGTGTGGTCACGTGACTTGCTTAAGCCAATGGAATGTCCTTGTGTCTTCCGGGGAAAGCAGTTAATCCTCTGTCTCTCTTTTCCTGACTGGGTGGGGTGTGGAGGGGTAACACCAGAAGCTCACATGGAAAACAGCTGCTGGGGTTGTTTATAAAGACCTGCAGTGGACCTGAGTGAGCAAGAAATACACTTTTCAAAAAAAATTTTATTAAAATATAGTTGATTTACAATGTTGTGTTATTTTCAGGTGTACAGCGAAGTGATTCAGTTATACACATACACACATATATATATTCTTTTCTGGATTATTTTCCATTATAGTTTCTTATGGGATATTGAGTATAGTTCCCTGTGTGGACGGACCTAGAGATTATCATACTAAGTGAGGTAAATCAGACTGAGAAAGACAAATATCATATGATATCGTTTATATGAAGAAATACACTTTTGTTGATGAAGAGTTTATGTTGTTTGCACTGCAGCACAGCCCGATGGTCCATTTTCTGTGTCATGAATTTGAGGATGAGCAGTCAGGACCTGGGATCTCAGTTTCGGAGATCTGGAATCTCTCTTTCCTCACACGGACACTGCCAGACTTGAGGAAGATGGGACTTGCTATTTATTCAAGAAAAATTCACACTCACAGTTTGGGGATAAGAGTAAAGACGAGAGTGAAGTTACATGAACAGAAGGATTCCATTCCCCTAAACCATAATTTGACTATCTTTCAAGGATAAAATAAGACATCCATGCATACACATATAATATGCCTACATACACTTGATTTGAACAGATGTGCAAGCTCTGTGTCTTCTATCCTAGCTTCTCTAAAATCGGCTAGCTCTAGAAAATAGCTACTCCTCACAACAGGGCTCTGTTCTTGGCCCATCCATATATCTTACAAGTACCAGTGGTACAGAATTTATTTCAAAAGTGCAAAATGTAACATTAATTTAAAGGCTTCCCTTTGAAGCTAGTAACTCACCTTCCTTTCTTCATCCGTCATGTCTCTTGCCTGGTGAGAGCTGTCACCTCACTTGGGGTCATTGAAAATCAAGGTGACTTTTACTCCTGGCATTTCTCACCCCCAATACTCTTTTCTCATGCTCCCACCTCAAATGGTCTCTGTCTTTGCCTTTCCAGAATCTGCAGTCTACACACTAATAGCTGTATTCCTAACTCATGCAAGTGACCTTGTTTGCTCTTCCCAAAAAGTAACAAACAAAACCCTTCAAAACTTGTAAGATCACACGCATATCCCTCTCTGATTTGGCATAGAGGGAAATTCTATTTTCTTTTTCATCTCTCTTTATTTTTTTTACCCCTGCCCATTCCCCTCTCCTCCTCCCTTTCTTCACCTTTTATACCTGCAGAGAAATCTACACCCTCTCTTTATGCTACATTCCAGTCCTAGAGCTGTGTTACAGGTAGTCACAGAAACACTGGCTATAACAAACCAACGGGAGCTGAAATTCAGACAACCCCGTTTTACAGGATGGCAAGAAGACACAGGGGCGGTACATTAGGTTTGTACTGCCTTACACACAGTGCAGGGCAGACCTGTTGGTGGATCTGAAGCCACAAGGGAGACTAAGCTAATGGGGGCAAGGTGAACTCAGGATGTATTTTTCACTCAAAGACCTTTTATGAAGGAAGGGAGAAGGGAGAGAGTAAGTCACTGCACTCGTAAATAACTAGTAAATACAGTTTTGACATTTCCTTTGAATGAGGTAAGTCTCAAAAGTTAGGGTCCCATAATAATTAGAGTTATTTCTTTTCTTTTAATTTCATGTTTCTAAGCACCTAACAGTTTTATAGGATTTTAATTTGGAATCCAATACCCTCTGAATGATTACTTCAATACACAACTACTGTTAACTTCGATGTAATAATAATAACATTATCTATGATTTATGAGGGCTTATTATGTGCTAATAACTGCTTTAAACACTTTCAATTCTCATAGAAATTCCACAAGTAGGGTGTTATGATCTCTGTTTCTCCAATGAGGAAACAGCCCTTAGAGACAGAGATTAGTAACCCTTGGGCAACTTCCAAGGTGAACATTTGTGAACACAGAATGGGGACTCAGTCCTAGGAGGTCCCATCTCAAACTTCAGGCTCTAAACCCCCAGTGCGTGTGCATCTGCTCTGATTCTGAGACTTTACATGCCTCCTGGAAGAACTTAATATACTTGATTTGGGTCATCTGGAATTTTTTCTTAGCAACCAAACACGGAAGTGGAACTCAGGATCTCGGGATCTTATCCTTACACTGTCCCTTTTCCTGCCTTGTGATGGCAAAATGGTGATCACCAGACAGCCAAAGGAAAGGAGGCCGGCGCTGGAGTTGTGAGGCCTTGCATCCTTACAAACTCAGTTTCTGCACCCAGGATTTGAAGAGTTTGTGGCACTCACAGGTTTACCCCAGGGGTCTCTTACAGAGGTGAAACTTGGTGGCTCCGCCCTCTCAGTGCCTGGCTTTTATGTGGCCTCATATCTGAATTTAGAGTGACCCTGGCTTCCCCACAGGCATTTTTCCTCGGTTCAGAGAACATCAACAACGTTTGCAGCATTTGAGGGGCGATTCCCGTGAGAAGACTAAAATCCATTACTTTCAATGGCCTAAAAGCTTTTTCACTTACAAAGCTTTTAAGGCAGATGAAGCTGGTGCATCCCTGGAACCTCTCACTCTCCTTTTCCCCTCACTTCAGGCCTACTGGAGTCAGTAAATTAAAACCTTTGCCTTTGACATTTGGGTTGGGAAAAAGTGAAAGCTCATCTAATAATAATTAGTTATGGTTTTATATGTGAGATTGGAGCCTTCTCATTTTTCACTCTGGAGCCTGGTGAGAAAGAGCTAAGAGCAAGGAGAGATTGATGGGGGAGCATAAACCCCTGAAATGTTCCCATGCCAAAAGAAGTAAGCGATCCTTGGGCACCTTCTTATATCATGTTAAGAGCCCATGACAGCCCTAAAAGAACTAGGGAAACCCGGGGAAGGTGGGGGATAAAGGAGTTCTCTTTGCTCTCTGAGGCCAGCCACCTTGGCCTGTGAATCGCTGCCTGTTCACTCTGTAAAGACTGTGGTCTCAGGCCAGTCCCCCTCTTCAGGCTCCAAGAAAGAGGGATTGGGTTCAGATAACTGGCTCTGGGTAAATAGCAGCTTGTTTTGGTAACACTAGAGATGTATTTACTTTTCACTTCATGAAGGGGAGTGATGTCTTGGGTAAGACATGACCCGACACAAACTATAAATTTGAAGTCCAAACATTATAGGGCAAATTCTTTCCAGAAATTTCCAATTCGTTACTATGTAAAAACCACTGTCGGTGGTTTGAGTTGCTGTGGGGATATTTCATTAACTTTCTGAAGGGAGAACACTATGGAATGGAGAGGCAAACCTGTGTGTGTGTGTGTGTGTGTGTGTGTGTGTGAGTGTGTGTGTGTGTTTTGTGTACTGCACAGCTGTAATTTGACATAATCTGGTAAAATCAGCCTATTTCTCACGGGTGGGAAATTTAGTATGGCTCAGAAAGTTGCAGAGAGTGTGAGGGGAACTCTATGAGTAGGTTGAGAAAGAAAGTGCTAAATAATTCTTGAAGTATCACTTTTAGAAAGAGTGTAGATTAGGAGGGAAGAAAAAGCTGATACAGGAGAGAAAAAATGGATGGTGTCCTGCAAAGATTGGTCCTGCACTTCTTCTTTGTCTCCCAATAGGGATTAAAATGTGAATGTAGAGCTCAGGCTGAGCAGGGACCAAGCGCACTCCTGAGGACAGGCCAGTGACAGCTGATGACCCCAGCGTGTCAGAAGCCCTGGAAGCTGATGCCAAGGGAAGTCAGGGGGTGGGAGTTGGGGGGGTAGACCGGGGATCAGATACTGCCCCCCGGAACGCTGATCAGAAGTCAGCGGGGATGGCAAGTCAAAAGCCTGCTCTTATCCATCATGAGTGAGGTGGCAAGATTCCAATGTTAAGAATTTTAGCTGAATGATTAAGTGTAAGGAAATAGGGATAGAACAAGACAAGGCACGTGGTGGGGCTTACCACAGAGGACAGTGATTTCATTCATGGGAATGAGAGATTAAATTACGACATTTAAAAAATAGTAACATTGGGCTTCCCTGGTGGCTCAGTGGTTGAGAATATGCCTGCCAATGCAGGGGACACGGGTTTGAGCCCTGGTCTGGGAAGACCCCACATGCCGTGGAGCAGCTGGGCCCGTGAGTCATGGCCGCTGAGCCTGTGCCTCCGGAGCCTGTGCTCCGCAACGGGAGAGGCCACAACAGTGAGAGGCCCGCACACCGCGATGAAGAGTGGCCCCCACTTGCTGCAACCAGAGAAAGCCCTCGCACAGAAACGAAGACCCAACACAGCCAAAAATTAATTAATTAATTAATTTATAAAAACAAAAAATAGTAACATTTTCCTAAATACCAAGAAGCCCACTTGCAAACTTAGTGGTAGGTAAAAAGTGTGTAACCACCAAAGAGAGGGCATTCTATGTCCAGTACTAGAGGTGCTACCAGGCAGCAGTTTTGGACTTTTTCATATTAACATGATGTTATTTATGTTAACATGACGTTTTCATTTCCTACACAGGTGGGAAGGCTTGATGCAGTGGTTCTCAAACTTGAACAGGTGTCAGAATCACCTAGAAGACTTGTTAAAACACAGATGGCTGGGCCCTAACTCCAGAGTTTCTGATTCAGTAGGCCTAGGTGGGGGGTGAGGCGGGAGGCTTCTAACAAGGTCCCAGACACTGTTGCTGCGGCTGGTCCTGGGACTGCACTTTGAGAACCACAAGCCTAGTGCATTCAGAATCGATATGTATCAATGCATAAAATACATTTATATTTACTCACTTCCGCACCTGTCTTTGGCAGGAAGTGTAATAGACTATAATAAAGCCAAAACTTGTTGAGCTGAACCGAGATCATTGCTGGTGGTGAGAACCCAGGTGTTCTGGATTCCTGGCGTGTGCTGCTGGCTGACATAAACATGGGACTGAGGAAAGGAGCTGAAAGATTAGGTAGAATGCTAGAGTGGAAGGGAGCTGTGTGAAAGCATGATGATCACCTATGGATGCTGACTCAGGAAGCTTTGAATTCCAATTCCCACTGTGACACTCAATAGCTTTAAAAACTTAGCACATTACTTAAACCAGATGAGCCTCAGTTTCCTCCTCTGTAAAACTGGGGTCCCTACAGGGCTTGTGTTTCAGCCACAATTCTTAGTTGCAGTCAACCGAAGTCCACACTGGCTGAATGAAACAGAGAAGCATTGCATTAAGGATATTCGATTCTATAGGAAAAATGAAGTGCTTTACCAACAAGTCAGTGGTATGAAAAAAATGTAAGATGCTGTTGCTGAATAAAAGAGAAGACATAAGAAACCTAACGGTCAAAGGCAACTGGTGGGCTTTGTTATGATCCTGATTCAAGCAAACCTACCTTAAAAAGAAAACTGGGGAAATTGTACTATGTCTGGGTATTTGCCATGAGGGAGTTACAGTGAATTTTATTAGTGTGATATTGTCATGAAGGTTACGATTCTTACAGAGGCCTTAAAGAGAGGCTAATATACTAAGGTATTTACAAGGGAAGTAACATAATATCTGAGATTTGCATCAACAGATTTCCAGGGAAATAAGTCATGAGGTAGGGAGGAAGCAGAATTGGCAAAATGTTAGTTATTGCTGTGAATACATGAGGGATTTATTTTGCTTTTCTCGTGTGTGTGTGTGTGTGCACTTAAAATTCTCTATAATAAAACATTAAAGCAAAGCAGAAATCATTCTCTATGAGGGCTGGAGAACAAGGCTCAGACTTGTCTCAACAAAGGAGACTCTACGTCACACAGAAGAGCAGGTTTTGACAGGGACCCTGCTGTCATTGTCACCATGCCCTGGATACTGGAGCTTGCACTGCCAGAAAGTGAGGCTGGGAGAGTGATTATATTGCATTTCCAAATTGTACTTTGTGAGGTGACATTAAGATGCACAAGGTAGGACATTCCCTAAAGTCAGAAAAAGGATTCAGGTGATTGGTGGCCAAAACGACTAAGAATGTCCACAATGGGCACATAGTAGGTGCTCAACACACGTTAGTGCCCACCTCCACCCCCATCCCCAAAATGCATATTGCCCCAGACTCCAACCTATGTAAGATTCTCTTCCTCAGCACCCTAGATAGCTGGTTCTCTAATCCAAAAAAATTACCAATATTCTTTTAAATGATCAAATTCAGCAAAATGCCAGGAAGTTCACTCACTACATTTCAATTATGAGACATTCCCAACAACCAGAAAAGATTTCTGTATTCTGAGTGTAAAACCCAGCATTTCCAGCCATTGTTCTAAATGCAGCACCTGCAGAACATGTTGAATCCATCTTCTATGTGGGGTCTTTTCAGAAACTTGAAGATTCTTGTAACTGTGCCTCTTATTCACCAACCCCCAGCCTGGCCCCAGCACCATCTTTCATCCAAGTCCCCTTTTCACCAGATTAAACATATATAAAATAGGTAAGAAGCTTTGTCCATAACTTTAGGTGTAGAAGGATTACGACTTCCTTCTCTAAAATTTAAATTACTTCTCATTTGGAGCACTCTTTCCACCAGTGTGGTGGAAACTTTATCTTAATCTAAGGTTCCCCCATAAATTCCTCTGAGGTTGTGCTAAATCCCAAGGGCTGACATACTGCTGAGGCATCTAGGAAGATAGTAGCAGAGCTCTGGTCTTCAAAGTCATGTGTTCTGGCAGACATCTCCTAGGCATCCATGCCTTCACTCATCTGTCCACGTGGGCATTTTAGTAGCCTGCCCGGTTCCAAGTGACTTAAACAACTTCTGAGCCACTCTTCTTCATCAAGGCTTCCTTGTGCTAAAAGATATTCTCCTCCTGGACACTGAGCTCTACCAAGTCACAGATGGGGTTCCCTTACCTGTTATTGGTGAGTAATGATGCTAAAAGTTGCTTGATGCTCTGACTCCTAGGGGAGTTTCAAAATGAACATGGAGGTGTCAAAAGAAACTCTTGAGGTTTATTAGTTCCTTTCTTGACACACTTTTTCTGCTCCTACTCACTGTATTCACTGCCTTGCATCACAGCTGGTTCCTTCCCAGAGGATAGAGCCAAGTGTTTGAACATCCCTAATGAACTAGGTGATGCAGCCTGGCTTACAAACAACATCCTACATCACCAGGCCAGCCCACCAGAGCAGAAGCTGCGTTAGATCAAGATTGCATCAGAATATGTTATTTGGTTGACTATGTTATTGCCCCTCCATATTCCCTCCTCCATCCTATTTCTTTCCCCCCAAACCCACAGGAGCCCTCCACCACCAGTACACTATTTACCTGTGTCATGGTTGTCTGCGTGATAGTCTGTGCTGTCCTATTCGGCGTCTTGGTTCTGTTCCAGGTCCCTTAGTCTTTTCGTCATGTAGGCTGAAGGCCTCCCACTTGTAGTAACGATGTTTCTCTCACTGGCTCTTTCCCTAGAGCCTCTGAAGCTTTGCATCAGGGTTATATATTCTCATGCCACCTTCAGTTTTCCTCTGTGATCCAAGTGGTTGTGGGAAAGACAGCAGCCCCCCATTGGGATAGGGGTCCAAGTTTCCTAGAATAGGGGCTGCAGGTATATCAGGCCACTCAACTCACAGCAGGAAAGTAGAGGGCATTTTCTTGGTATATTCTACAGTACCTAGCAAAAAGTAGGTGCTTAAAAAATAAGTCATGATAAAGATAATTCTCAACCCAAAGAAAACTTCCAATGGAGGAAATTTTAGACAGGCTGTAGGTGGAGGAAGACATATTTTTGTGCAAGTGTCCTCCAAATAATGTTACAAAGATGCTTTCTTCCTTCCTTGGGTTGCCTCTGGGAAACAAAGTGTACATACTAATCCCCGTAAAAGTATTAGAGATGAAAGCTGGAAGCTTCCTTACAGCCTTGCATGTGTGCGTATGTATTTATTTAATGCTGAGTGGGTATTAAATGTGGTCCTGAGCAGCAGGCTCATAATAGCTTTCAAAGTCAATTATGGGCTGAAAGAAATCAGGGTAACAATGAGAATTATAAATCAAGTCTAAAAGAAATGTGATCTGTTCAGCCTTTCTCATCTGTCAATTTAGAAGAAATGCGTGTTAACTGCAGATTCTGACAAACTAATCTTGTTTGGGACAGGAGGAGCTGTAGCTGTCTATTCATCCTTCTCCCCCAGTGCCTCGCACAGGGCTTGGCACAGTCGAGGCATGCATAAATAGCTGTTATTCCATGCTAAAATAATAATATTTTGGATATATTGGGTTAATAAGATATATTATTTAAAATAATTTCACTCAATCTCTTTAGTTTTTGAGTGTAGTTAGTAGAACATTTATAATCGCATGTGAGGTCCTCACTGTATCTCTGTCAGGCTGTACTGCCCCAGAGAGATGGGGGTGGGCTGCGGGGAGCAGCTGGTGGGAAAGGAGAACAGCTCTACTAGCTGTAGGGCTGTCAGACCCACCTTCAGGCTGGATGTCAGAGCTGGGAGGGACAACATAAGCCATCTCTGCTGACTTTCTCCTGCCTGTGAAGAGACTGTTCGGGTGGACCACCTGTACGGCTCAGGAGGGTCTACCAGAAGTCAGAACTGTGAAGGCCAGGCCACACCCTTCTCCATGCTCCTTCCAGGTGGTGCCCTTGTCTGATCATTTACTTCAAGGAGTCAGTGACTGCATGTGTTCCCCTCTCAGGAGCATCTGTGTTTCTAACAACTTTTTCAACTAAAAAAGAAGTGCCCAAGGTAGACGATTTAGAAAACAAAGAAAAGATCCAGGAAAAATCATTAAATACCCGTAATCCTATCCCCCAGGAAAAATAAGAGCAATCTTATATTGCACTTTCTATACCATTTGAACTGCTACATATATCGTATTTTATCAAAATTAAATCACCAATGAGTGTAAGATGCAACTCTCCTCTATGGAACAGCAAGAGAAGGAAAAAAGTGCCATCAGTTCAACACTGACACAGTGATTCCCTGTCACTTGGAATTTCTCTTCAATACTTAGTTTAGAAAAAGTTCTTTCAGATTTATTTAGGCATGGAAGTGCACTGTGAATTACTGTTCATATGTAGAAAGGGAAATGAGCAAAACGAAATGATTGAGGTATTACTAAACTTTTTCACATTCAGAGTCATCAACATTTGTTTTGTTTCCACGCAATTTGTCCTGTGACAATAAGAATGTCGGGGACACAGTCATTTTTGAAAGAGTCTGTACAGGAACTAAGAGTCCCTTGTCCTGGACGCTGAAGCTGGCTTTGCAAGTTATGCAGAACTCGTCCACTTTTGGTTCCGGCTTCCAGAACACTACAAGACACACTTGGCTCTACCCCTCACCTACCTCCTCTCCACAGCCATCTGGTTCCTAGAAACTAAGAATGCTCCACTGTTGTCGCCAGGATTTTCTTCCATGTGCTGATATCCATTCTGCAAATGTGGTTTCTGGAACGTTTTTGTTGTTGTTGCTGGAATTTTGATGTTTTTCCAGGTGTAAGAATAACAGAATGATGTCTCACCAACCGTAAACTGAGATTCCATTAGTGATGAGGATTTCAGATATGCAAAAAAATGGAAAATGGTGTGTCTTAGAGTCAGGAAAATGGAATATAGTATACTTATTTTTTCTCACAGGAACACTCTAAGATAGTGTTTGTGAAAACAATATTCCATTTTATAGATGGAAAAACTCAGGCACAGAGAGGTACAGTAACTTATTCAAGATCACAGTATTTAACACTTATGAATATATCTCAGAAGCACCAAGGTGTTTGTATGTACACTAACGTTTATCACAGCATTTTCTTGCCAACTGGGAAGATCGTGTTTTTTGAAATCTCTAGAATAGAATTTTATAATCAAAATCTTAAGACATTATGGGGGAAAATAAGGTTACGAATACTAAAGTTATGAATAAACATATGCAAAACCTTATAATATTCCTATGTTCATTAAAATAAAACAAAGACAGAATATTTTCAAGATCTCAATCCTCAACAGTTTTAAGCATACTTTAAAAGTTTTCTTTTCTTTTATTGCAGATAAAACACCTGCTAAGAGGTACTTTCTGTTTTTCAGTGTGTCTCTCCATCCAAATGTTCACAGTTTGTCTTATTTAAGACTCAGAATGGTGGAGAATATTCAGCTTTTGGACCACTCTATGTTTCTAGAAAAGCATAATAACTTGAATACTTAAAATTTTTTTCAAAATTATCAACCTGAATTTGATCTACTCAGTTTACCATGGCAGAATTGCTATTTCATAGCTATCCTGTCTCCAATACTTGATTACAAAATTTTAAATTGGTTCTGTTTTAAACTTTTCCTATGAAAATTCTACTCCTGGAGCTCTTTTTAAGCCTTGGATTATTGTGCAGGGTGTTTCAACAAAGGGCCATGTTCTTTATCATTTGTAACCTTAGAATTTTAAGTTGCATGAAATTTCAGCAGGAGAGGTTTTTGGACAGTTGTTCTGCAAATGCTCTCAAGTAACACTGTGTAAGTAGCTGTCAGATGCATAATGGACCAAAGGCAGAAGGCACGTCTCACACTACATTATTTTCTGATGGGGAGGGCAGGTAGGTTAGGAAAAGCACCTGAAGGCTGGGTACATAGTGAAGGGGAGGGTGTGATAGGAGTACTTCAACCTCACTTCACCGATGAGGGAACTGGGGGCTGCCAAGTTTGAGTGATGTGTCTGAGGTCTCATGACTGGGTCACATCCCTGACCAGTAGAGGATCCAGAACCAAAACACTGCAGCGTAGCTCCAGAGAACCTTATAAGAAAGTAGTGCTGATTAGGGTGTTGGAAAAGGAGCCCCAAAGCGTTTTCGAGTGGTAGAAGGGGACTGTAAAGTGATTTATCTCTCTGGAAGGCAATTTATCAATACACGACAATAAGAATGCGTTTCAATCCCAAACTTCACTTTTGAGAATTTGCACCTATCAAATTATCAGGGATGCTGCTCAAAGGTATATAAATAAGATTGTATTTTATTTATATAAATATATTTATATATAATAAAATGTATTTAAATGTATATAAATATATGTATATTTATATACACCTACGGCCCATTACCTAAACTTATATAAATAAAATTATAGTATTGTTTAAAATGTTGGAAATTTGGAAACAACCTGAATGTTCAGTAATCATAATCGAATAAAAGTAATTAATATTACAGCTAATAAAATCTCATAGAAAAATGCTTAATGGTCATGAAAATCTTTTCATCACATTTTGTTAAGAGAAGAAAAATGGAATGGAATGATAGGTACAGGATGATCAATCCTGATTTTTTAAATTATGTGGCACCTCCACTCTGCCTTTACTAGGTAATTACTAAAAAATCACAGTGCTACTCGAAACCCTTGGTTGCAAGTAATAGAAGCTCAATAAAGATTGCTCCAGCCCTCTGCTATTATCATCATGATATTTAACTTTGCCGAGGGATCCTATTGAGGCTTCTCAATGCTAGTCTATTGTGCAGAACGTGAGCAGGATATAAAATGTTCTCATTCCTTCCCTTTGGTGACAAGTTGAAGTCACTGTGTGTTGGTCTGGCCCTTGCCATTTCTCAAAACCTCTGCCCAATCCACTGACAAGTACTGAGCACTGTCTTTGGGCCCAGCACTGTGTGTGGCAAATATGGAGGAGAGAAAGGAAACCCATAACTTGGTCCTCAAGGAGTTTATTGTCTCTTTGGGAATATATGTCTGTAGCTACCGAGAGTGCTGACGTTTGTGGAGGACAGGTAGTAAGCATGAGACCCTGTCCCTGGAGTGGAGACACAAATACATAAAATACCTGAATAATCATGCAAGGGGGTCTGAGTCCAAATGCCATGTTAGAGGGCTACAGGCTGGCAGTGCTACAGAAACAGAGGGCAACCCAAAGTGTGGAGAGGATGGTTGGAAAGCGCTTTCTAGAAGAAGAGAGACAGCTTGCTTGAAAAGCATGAGTTGTTTGTAGGGTAACCTTTTGGGGGAGGATAGAATATGCCTCAAGCAGATGGCCAGGGATGATGCAAAACAGGACGATCTGAAGCAGTCAGCAATCTTAGAACAACCATCTTAAGATTTAAACATCATATTTTCTTTCAGAAATCACTGTTCGCAACAGGAATACATTGTGTTCCCCCACTCCTGACTCCTGTAATTTGCCTCATGAATGATGAGTTCAATATTTTAATATAGTAAGAGTTCCTACAGATCAATAAGAAAAATATAAAAGGACTGGGATGATGGATGTTTCAGAAAAAGTAATCAACAGGGCTGGGTAACAGAAATAGTAAGGCTAGGTGAGCTACTGAAGGTGACTTTCTAAGTTCAACTGGTAAACCTCAAATTTAAACAACTGGCAGATAGTTATCGTTTGGCTTTTATTATTCTTTCCTAAAAATACAAACGCTAAAACCAACATAGTCAATGCTCAAAACAATATCGTTGAGAGTTTGCAACAGGAGTCATTATCCCAAAAGTTACATTGATTACGTTTGTATTTCTCAATCTTGCTAAGTCAAAAAACAAAAATAAAACATTGGCATAAGAAGAAAATGCTTGATGACCGAGAATAATAAGCTTGTTTAGATGTTTCCCAAACTTACGTTCCATTAATAAAGGGCCAGACATTGTGAAGAATAATACTTAGTCCCAAGCAGTGTTTCAATTTTGATAACTTCAGGAAACATTGACTTCTGTCAAAGAACGCTAATTATGTTTTTTCTGATTTATTATAACCAATTCAGTCGAGTGAATGGGAAAACAAAAACAAAAATAAAATGTGTTTTTGCTACAGGACACATATCTGTTTGTTCCTAATGAGGCCACCATTGCATGTTGGTACCAGGAGTAAGTGAAGCCCTGATCTGGGCCTGGTTGTATCTCAGGCTGGTTCTGTTCACCTGCAGGCCCAGGCACACCCACTACCATCCCACCCCCTCACACAAACACATCCACACAGGTGTACCTGCCAGCTCTCCAAGGCCCACCACACTCTTTCTTTCATGACACCACGGAGGGCTTGCTTGCTACACAGAGTGCATGTGGCAGACTGTCTGGCTGAATTTAAAAAACAACTTATTTTCATTGCATACCTCCTGCCCTCTGGGGGCATTTGTAAAGATGGCAACACAGAAGCAAATGTACCACAATATAAGCAAATACTACAGTGACAAAGGAACAACTCAGAAAAACATAAGCTCCATGAGGGCAATATCACACCTACTGGCTCACCGTTACACACCCTGCAGTGTGGCCAGCACAGAGAATGTGCTCTGTGAACTGCTGTCGAGTGAAAAAATCATAAGGACCCGTGGGAGTGAACAGCAGGGGGAGGACACTTCCTGCTTGACTCCAGTGAAAGTTTCTTACGAGAGCACGGATGCCAGCTGATCTTTCAAGGAAGGGATAAGGAAACAAATTAAAGTCGACTCCATCTTTCCCTCACCCTGTCATCAGTTTACTAAACATGGCGATTGTCATACATTTCTCGCTTACTTATGCACATGCGTTTGTGACCTAAATACAAGCCTGATTCAGTCATATTTCTAAGGATGATTCCGCATGAACTTAGCTTTGCATGTGTCTGCTAGTTGTCTCTTAGTCTGTTGGAATTGCCACCACACAAGGCCATTTGATAATGGACAGATTAAAACAGGGAATTCATTTTGTGTTTCAATTTTGGGTCAGTTCATTGACAACAATTTTGGTAAGTGTCCTTTGTGGCCAATGAAGTGCTTTGTTTGGTTAAATTGCATATATGTAAAAGTTTTATAAAATAAACCCATTTGGGACTTTTCAGGGATAACGGAAATGTGATGTGTGCATGCATGCATGTATGCATGCCTGCAAGACTGTAAAACCCAGATGTTTTAGAAAAATTTTGTTTGAATTTGCTCTCTGAAGTAGTTAGCCAAGTTGGAACTTCAATTTCTTCTCTTTTGCAAAGTTTTGCAAGAAGGACCACGTGACCATCAATTTTGCTTTTTAATTCAATATTATTTGCATGGCCCCTTTGAGCTCAATTTTGTTTAAAGTCGAATACAGTATTCAACATATTTAAGAAGATGTTCTCATGGGTTATAGCATGCAGAATTCAGTGCAACTGTGGTTCTATATTTTCTTCATGGGGTTATAGAAATTTCGCCAACTCTTTGAGGAACACTGAAAATTTGGCCTTACACTTGTGGCAGTTGTCACATGATACTTTAAATAATCTTCCAAATGTCAGCTGTAATGTTTTCTCTCTCTGCTAAGACAATGGATGGGTCTAAAATTAGCTAGAAAAAGACAGCTGAGTCGATCACACGTTCTTCATGGAAGATGCCAGAAAAATCTTGATTAATACCATCGTTCCCTCTGGAATTAATTTTCAGTTCTCCCATCAGGTGTGTTGATGGAAAGCAGTCATACAGTTCTAGTAATTGCCTCAGATTCCTGCGCTGTCCTTCATCAGGGCCTCTAATGAAGTCTGAGCTGTAGCCTGGGGTTGATGCCAGACTGGAATGCAGGGAGGCTGAAAGCTGACACCAGTTCAACAGAGCAAAGGGCCTTGGCTAAGGTTGTCTCCATGACAACCTGAGTATTTTCCTGGTGATGCATTTACACAGCAGGGTTAAAGTTCTGTGAAAGCAACAGCTGTTGTAAAAACAGTATATTAAATATGTTTAGGACTGTAAAATGTGCATTCTTCTCTGTGGCATTTCATTTGGGGAAATTCTAAAAATGCAAGATGTATTTAAAACAGAATTACTAAATGGAGGGATATTTCTTTTGTCAAATCTCTATTTTATCCCTGTTTTAGTATGAGAAAATTTTTGGTGATTTTTTTTTCCTGGCATTTATTTTTTTTTAATTATTTTTTCATACCAAAATATCCAACCTACTACCCTGATCCCTTTGTACTGACCAGTACATCTGCAATAAGTCACTTGACAAATAATTTGGAGGAAGGGGAGCAATATATAAGCCCTGTAACTGAAATCATTTGTCATGCTTCTTATTTGAGTTTGTTCTTTTCTACTTACAACCTTTTAGTTTTTCATGCTAACTGATTATTCTGACAGGTGTTTGAAAAATGAAACAAAGAACTTTCCAACAATCCAAGAAATATATTCATTTTTAAAATAGAATACTTTTTGTTGACTTTCTGCAAATGATGTGCCCCTAGGTTGATGAGACACACAAATTTGCAAGAGGTAAACTCACCTTAACTCAGAATTCTGCAAGTCGGTGAGCAGCTCTGTGGCATTCTGAACAGTGTCCAACCATCTGATTTGTCCTGGACATTGGAATTTCACTGCTAAAATCAAGAAAGTGATGGCAAACCGGGACAAGTTGGTCACTCCAGCATTCAAAAACAGTGGCCAGCATCTGTTAATATGTCAGGCTCTGTACTACAGGAGTGGGATCCAAAGTCACATAGCCCTCGGTCTGTTCCCATCTTCCTCAGTAATTCAGTGGAAAAATGCAGTAAATCCGTTTTGGCTCTCTACCTGAGTGTGTGCATATCTATAATAAGAGGTGATAAAAGGTGCACCTTCCTTTATGTGGTGTTGTGAGCCAAGGCACCCTTAGGTAAATGTATGGTGGGGCCCCTTTCTGCCTCAGCCTGCCATCTTGGTTGGATTGAAGTGGGCATCTGCCAATGGCCTCCTGATTTCCTCTGTCTCTATGCCAGGAGAGGCCAGCATTGGTCAGGCAAGTCCATTCACAAGGTACTCCTCCTGGGGCCTGGAGATGGAGAATGCAAGAAACTGCCCATCCTGGCCAAATCATGACAGATCCAGAAAAGCCAATTATGTGGCATTCTACCCTTGCTTCTTTGCATTCAGGGATTGAGCAGAGAAAAAATGTTTTAAAAAAATCTGTGGACTTGCTAGCCACAGAGAATATTTGTTGTGAATATTTTCCTAAATCAAATGAACTAAAATGTATTGGTTGCCTGGCTACTCTGTCTAATGTAGGTGGTCCTGGAAAATTCAATGACCCACTTCTCCCTTTCCTTGAAAACAAACACCATAAGTTGGTCATAAACTGTCTCTGTTTATGAATAAAGAAAGGAAGTAGCTAGCAAATCTTCTAGAAAAACATCTCAGAAATTAAAATGGCAGCCAAAAGAATACACACTTTCCATTGTACTCTACCCACCAAGATTTCAAGATGAAAATCTCCCAGTCTGGCTGAATTCCCCAGTAGTGTGTTCCAATGGTGGGAGTGAAATCTCCCAGTCAACCACACAAAGTAGAAACCCCATGCTCGAGTATTCATTCATTCATTCACCCAGGTGTTTATTGAGGGCCTTCTACATGTCAGGCACTGATCTAGGCTCTGAGAAAAGAGCAGTGGGGGAAAAAAAGAAACCAAAAAACAAGACAAAGATTCTTGCCCTCATGTAGCTTACACTCTAGTGAGGGAGAGTAAATTAAAACTCCATCAACACACACACACTCATAAATATTTTCTCACAAATGAACTCTTTAGAACAGGATTATTATAAATTCCTCATTTCAAACAAGTTCTTCAGATAAATTTATAGATCAGAGTTTTTTCTCAGATGCTAAATTCTAGTATCTTGATTCAGATAGGTGTTTAGTTTCCAGAGAGTCACGATATGCATAATACGAAAGGAAAACTAGCAAGTATATGTTAACAGCTGTTCTATGAACGTTGTCTACAGTCAGTAGGTCTGTGAGCACAATACAGGGCTTATTATGGTCAAGGTCCTTACAGAGGAAGTTCAAACTCCCCTGTATTCTTAACTGAATGAGCTAATTTTACTGCAAATTGACAAACTTTGCAACTGAAGTGCACTGTAGAATTTTAGAACAGAGATTTTGCAGATGAATTGAACCTGATGTGATCGCCTCACTTAATCTTAAAGGTAGTTGAGATGGACTGCTTTTTAGAAGCAAGTTCTGCCCACTAGTCTGTGGCTAGATTGAGCACATACCACGTGAAGGCTACAGAATAGGATAATTTTGAAGATCTGCAGTTCTTAATGGACATAAGAGTCCCAACGAAGAAATGTTCTTCACTTTTCATTCACTTGAATCTCATGTCCCATGGTTGTGCTAAGCACAGACTTCTCATGGTAGCTTTTCTTTCTTTTTTTACTTTAAAACTTCCATGTCTTTAAATCAGGTATCGCAAATTGACCAATAATATCTGATTTACTACTCAAATGATTTTTCCATATAATTTGTTAGCTTTCCAAAAGATTGACCAGAAACTGGAGCACATGCATTAATTTATGTGAATAAACTAATGGATCCTGAGGATAAGCGACTATAGTTAATGCCAGATCTTCTGAATGAAATCTGCTACAATGCTTTGTTCATGACAAATGCTGTCTCTCGGAACACGCACATGAACAAAGATAGGGTATAATTCTGGTAAGCACTAAATTCCACATTCAATACTGTCAAGTATTTTAAAAAATTTTTATATTTATTTATTTATTTTTAATTAATTAATTTTTTTTTGGCTGCTTTGGGTCTTCGTTGATGCACGCAGGCTTTCTCTAGTTGTGGCGAGAGGGGGCTACTCTTCGCTGCGGTGCGCGGGCTTCTCATTGCAGGGGCTTCTCTTGTGGCGGAGAACAGGCTCTAGGCATGCAGGCTGCGGTAGCTGTGGCACGCGGGCTCAGTAGTTGTGGCTTGTGGGCTCTAGAGTGCAGGCTCAGTAGTTGTGGTGCATGGGCTTAGTTGCTCTGCGGCCTGTGGGATCTTCCTGGACCAGGGCTTGAACCCGTGTCCCCTGCGTTGGCAGGCAGATTCTTAGCCACTGAGCCACTAGGGAAGTCCCCCTGTCAAGTATTTTTAAAGAATCTCTCCCATTTGTAACATGAGTAGGTGATAAGATTTTTCTTACTTTAAAAACAAAGCTCCATTGTCAAGAGAATTTTACTTTAAATTATTTCATAGACAAAAAAGAAAGGTCAAGTTTTTGTTCTTTATGAATTAGAAGAAGCTGTTTTGAAGAAAAGGAGAGCTACATCTACTATATTCCTAGTAAGACTATGACATAAATTTGACTCTTAGAAAAAGTCAGTTTGAGAGGACAACCTTGAGTTTGAACCTAATATGCAGCTAATCTTCTGCTAGGCCATTCCCCTCCAAACCTGACATAGTTTTGAAGCATCTGAAAAGCCTAGATGATTTCCACATAGAGCTGAAGGTCTAGGGCAAGTAGAAAGGGCTTTGGTCTGTGGCTTTTTTTAGAGGTTTGGTTTGGATTTACAAGCTATTCTTGCAAAGTATGAATAAATATTTTTAAAAACCAGTTTCTGGATATGGGAAGGCAGGGATGTAGTATGAAGCCCTGGATTGAAAACCCCATGTCCTGAAACTGCCCTGCTGGACCATTTCAATATGGAAAAGCACCTCCAGAGGTGGCTTCTAGAATTGCACCCCTTGGGAACATCTAAACTGCAGGGGCAACAGAATACAGATGGCTGTGGACAGGAAACCAAGAGATGGAGCTTCTCGAACTGGCTTTCTCGTTAGCTCATTGGCTATGTTTCCTTCGGAAAATTATTTAACTTATCTAGGAGTCCATTTTCTCCTTTGGAGATGAGCTCTGTTCCCTTTCAGTTCTTCTCTTCCACACAGGCAGAATCGGGTGCTCCCATTCCAGGGCTGTGCCTCACCTCTAGGGTGATCCCAGCTGCCTGTACTTGACACAAAGAGAGGTGTGCCAGCTTCTAAGAGAGAAGCTTCTCCACTCCTAGTGAATCTTTTTAAAATGTTAAAACAGCAGCAGATGGGACTGCTAGCTGATTTTTTTTTTAATAGGGGTTTAGTTGCTTTACAATGTTGTGTTACTTTCTGCTGTACAACGAAATGAATCAGCTAGGTGTATACATATATCCCCTCCCTCTTAGACCTCCCTCCCATTGCCCACCCCATCGCACCCATCTAGGTCACCACAGAGCCAAGCTGAACTCCCTGTGCCGTACAACAGGTTCCCACTAGATACCTTTCTGATGATAGATTTAGTATCTTTCTTATTGGGGGATTCTAACAAGCTTTTAAAAGTGAGCCTAAGAAAGAAAGCTTGAAAAAAATGTAGGCTGTTATCAAAACCCAATTTTTCCTAAATTATAAACCTTTTCTAGATAGATCAGTTTCACCTATGCCGCAGCTTGTTGATTTGAAACACATACAATTGGTCCCTCAGTGTCTAACGTGCTCAAGAATTTTTGGATGTAAATTTTCAAAAGTTTCCAGGAAGCTACCTTGTAGTATAGCCAGTTTCCCAGAACCTAAAACAAATTAGATTAATCATGCTAGAAACTAAATAAAAGTGCCTTGTTGGGGCCTGTTTGGGCAAGCCCTAATTCTCTCTCCTGTTGGCCAAGAGGAAAAGAGCATCTGGGAGGGCTTAGATGCCACCCACCCTGCTCGAGAACAGAGATGTGACTCTCTGAGCCTCACTGTGACTTCATTTCAGATGGTTCTTCAAGTATTCTATCCGATGCCAGACTCTTGCTCTCTTCAGGGAGAAAATAAGCAGCAGGCACAACTTTCGGAGATGTTTATTTGCGATAAGTGTGATTTTTAAACATCTGAGCTCAGAACTACCAAGGTTTTTGTTTTTGTTTTTGTTTTTGCGGTACGCGGGCCTCTCACCGTTGTGGCCTCTCCCGTTGCGGAGCACAGGCTCCGGACGCGCAGGCTCAGCGGCCATGGCTCACGGGCCCTGCCGCTCCGTGGCATGTGGGATCCTCCCGGACCGGGGCACGAACCCGTGTCCCCAGCATCGGCAGGTGGATTCTCAACCACTGCGCCACCGGGGAAGCCCCAAGGTTTTGTTTTAATGATCATCCAGCAGGGCTATTTTTGCTCCTCTTCCTGATTTACTGGGCATCTTTCCCCACCCATCCTCCAGTTCCATACTTCTGTGAATACTGGCATCTCTGTCTGTTATGAGGTATTTACAAGCCTTGGAGAATGCGTGGGCTTGACAGCACCTGACACTTGATTTGTTATTGTTGTTGATTTCTTCCTTAGAGCTGCATAAACTCCAGCGGTCACAGAGCTGCTGGAGGGACTCCGCCCTGGACATGTGTGTAGGAAGTCCCGGCCTCCCAGCATGCAGAGAACCCAGCCTCTGGTGCACAGGCTGAGTTGATTCCCAGGCACTGTCACTTGATCTCTCCCCTGCTCTTGCCAACATTCAGAAACTGAAAATATTTACTTTGTGTTGGCTTGACAAAACCCAGTAAATAGCAACATTTGCAGCGCCCAGAACACATGCCAAAGGAGCAGAGGGAAGAGTGTCCGAATAGGCCGTTACACTTACAAGAGGGGATCTCTGAGCTGGGATGCGAAACCCAGAGACAGTCAAGTCTCAGATTTCTTTGGCCTCTGAAGTCAGCATTTATTGACCAGCCTTTGGAACCGAATAAAAGTATGATCTGCCCCCCATCTTCATTTCTAAATCTCTTTCTGGGAAACGTAGCTGAAAAGTGTTTTCAAGTCATTTTCTTTGTTTCTATTAGGCAAATTGCTCATTCACTCAATGAGGAATTTAATACATTTTTACTGAGCTACCACCATTTTCTAGGATCTATTCTGGGTGATGGAGATTCAGTAAAGACCAAAAACCATCTCTAAACTCAAGAAAATAAATCAACAGGATAATTTCAGATTGAGCCAAAAGGTATGAAAGAATCAAACTAACGGATTTGATAGAGAATAATTGTGAAGCTGTGTTAGATAGGGCATTAGAGCTGGTTTCTCTGGGATGCGAGTATTCGACTCAAGACCTAAAGGGAAAGAGGCAGCCATGAAAAAAACTAGTATACCAGATTTTAAGGCAGAAGGAACTGTAAATGTAAAGATCCTATTGGGGCAAGGATGAGCTTCATAGATTAAAGGAATGAAAAGATCCTGGGGGGCAGGGACCGAGTGAATGAAGGGTATGGGGTAGAAGATAACTACATCACTATCTCACTACCTCACTACCGTTATTTTTTCAAGCTATTTTTTTTTATTCTTGTACATGACGCTACACCTCTTTAATCACCAGGAACATAAAAATGCTTGATGTAAGCAGAATTTCTTGAAGTTAAGTGGAAGCAAAATGAAGCGCTGCCAAGATCCTCCAAAGACGTGGTGAAATGCTGAAGCCCAGGAGGCTTGGCGACATTAGGACACATGGCCACACAACAACCTAATCGAAATTCTAGGTAATTGCACCTTATATTTCTTTGGAGTCCCAGTCTTACAGAACTCCAAGTCATCAGGGTACTGCAACTCTCCAAGTGAGCCCAGAGTCAATGTAAATTGAGTTGACCGTTGGCATCACGCAAGATGGCAAGCGTAGGGTTGGAGTCTGCTGGACCTGGATGGGAGTTTTGCCTCTGCCCTCTCTCCCTTAGGAAGAAAAGTCACTTAGGAAAGTGACCTGTCTTCCTGAGCCTCAACTTCCCCGTCTGTTAAATGGAGATGGTAACACCTAGTTCCTAGTGTTGATACCATGAGGTAATATTTGAAAAAAATCTCTAGCATATTTTCAAAAACTGCATGGTAACTTTCACATTTCATTAAGTGAACAGAGTCTTATTACATTATACTCATAGGCAAATAAAGACGTGGGGCATAATCACCCAAATAGTGGCTTCTGGCCTGAGCACTTGTCATTTGAGTCAATTAATTTGAAATAGCAGAATGGTAATTAAGGAAAATGAGCAAAAATTCTCTGACAGCATTCCAGAGAGAATCACAGTTAGAAAAGAGAATTGCTTCTGTCTTCCAAGGGTGAAGTTGGTTGGGAAAACGGGGGACACAGATAACAGCTGTCTCAGGTAGGGGCAGCAGGCACCCTTCAGCTTTCATGAATTTTGTCTCAAGGTCTCCACCTGTTTTCAGCAGCGTTTGCTGTCACAGTCATGTCTGCTGTGATTTCATCCTGGGGCCTCCTTAAAGCTTCCTTCAGGCTCCTGGTATTACACAGCACATGAGAACCATACTGACAAACACTGGGTGATTTTGTTACCATTAAGTTCCATGGACTTTAGTCTCTTTTTTTGTAAAATGAGTTACATGGTCTAAAGGATCACTGGTTTCTTCACACTCTAACATTAAACACTCATATGATTCTATAAGTGTAATATTTTATATACAACTTGCTGTTCCATGTAAAGTAACAAATGGGCCAGAGAAGCTAGTTAATTTCTCCTGCATTTCTTGGGTCAGCCACCAGAAAATGGTTTTTCTTTGGACAAAGACATCAGTGGATCTTCCTGCCTTAGAGACTTTACCACATCAGCCAGATGCTTTTTTCCCTTCTAAAGCGAAATTATTTATTACAAATTAGAGAATGAATTATTTACTGGCTAAAGAAGTCACCATACAGGAATGTTCTCATAACAAAAATTGTCAGGTTACAATGAAGAACAATATCTATTTGTGTATTTCTGTGCCAATGTATGTGGTTCCCAATTCTGCAATTTTATAATAATTTTAGTCACCTTATAGGACACACTTCTTCTTGTTTTAGGTTTTAAAGTTTGGCTTAGTGCTTCTTAAATTTTTTTAATATCACATATAGATTTTGTGTCAAGTTCCACAAAAAATGTTTTTGAATTTTTAATAGAATTATAGTAAAATAATAGATTAGTTGAGGGGAGAATTTATATCTTTATGTTAGTTTCTTCTCCAAAGACTTGATATTTGTTTTCATTAATTTAAGTACTTAGTAGCATTTAAAAAATTCTTTATATTTCTCAAGAAATTTATTGCTGAGTACTTTGTATGTTTGTGCTACTTTGCAAATGAAGCTATCATCATTATATCTACCATCTGGTTATCTCTACATATGAATTAATGCTGTTAATTTTGTTAATTAATGTTGTATATTAACTTGGTGGTTTCCCACCTTACTGAATATGTATATATCTCAGATATGTACTCATATATACCTATGTATATTTTTATGTGTATTTATATATCAGAATCCAGAAAATATGGATTGTGATATATAAACATGGGTGGACTGGAAGAACAACACACCAGATCATGACAGTGATTGTCTCCAGCAGGGAGGGAGGGATGAAGGGAAGGGAATTGGAGTAGAGAGACCAAAGAGAAAGAGAGAGACAGCTGTAATATTCTCATTTCTTTCATTAAAAATGAACCAAAGCCCAAATGACAATATATTAGCATTTATTCATTGTGAATTTTAGGTATTCAGGAATTGTTTATTATACCCTGAACCTCTCTTTTTTTTAAAACTTAAAAAAAAAAAAAAGTCTCCTTTACTCGCACTAAGTAGCAGACTGCCCTCTACAGTATCCCCCTGCCAACGTGTCTTACAGGTCACCTGTCTGACTGTATACATCTGAGCTCTCACAGTTCCTGCTCTATCACTTTGCCCTATTTACCGCTTCCTTAGCCCCTATCACTGTCAGGAAGTGTGCTTTTCGCTTACATTTCAATCATCTGTCCTGCTACCTCTCCATTAGAACCGAAGCTCAGGAGGGCAAAGCCCCAGCCAGCCTCCTTCCTTGCTCTGTTGTGAGCTGGAGAGCAGCGCCTGGCACACAGTAAGGGTGTTGAATGAATGAACGCTGCCTTAGACAGCAAACAGCAATTTGCTCCCGAACTCTTCTGTCAGCTCTTAGATACAGCTACCTGCAGCTTCCTTTCAGGGAATACATTAAATATTATTTAAAGTGAACCATCAGTATAAAACATTGAATCATTTTTAAGGGATGATATTCCTTAGATATGAGCAATGTCATTATAATAATGATGTCAGCCTAATATTTACGCCAATATTTATCTGTCTCCAAAACATACACTAACCACAGCTATATCTTTACAAATGTCAATGTTAAGGTGCTGTGAATGAGGTGTATAATTTTTCTGCCATAACCGTGTGTTTTACATGCCTTCCTTTCAGGAATACATGTATATTGTATTTCAGATTATTTTCCATTGTAGGTTATTACAAGATATTAAATATAGTTCCCTGTGCTATACAGCAAATTCTTATTGCTTACCTATTTTACACATAGTAGTGTATATTTGATAATCCCACATTCCTAATTTATCCCTCCCCCCTCCCTTTCTCCTTTGGTAACCATAAGTTTGTTTTCTATGTCTCTGAGTCTGTTTCTGTTTTGTAAATAGATTCATTTGTAATATTTTTTAGATTCCACATATAAGTGATATCATACAGTACTTGTCTTTCTCTGTCTACCTTCTTTCTCTTAATATGATCATAGTTAGGTCCATCTATGTTGCTGCAAATGGCTGTATTTCACACTTTTCATGGCTGAGTAATATTCCATTGTATATACATACCACATCACCTTTATCCATTCATAGACTGATTGATACTTCGGTTGCTTCCATGAAGGACTCTGTTTTTGTGTGTTTTCTGTTTTTTAAAATATCCTTATTGGAGTATAATTGCTTTACAATGGTGTGTTAGTTTCTGCTGTATAAAAAAGTGAATCAGCTATACATACACATATATTCCCATATCTCCTGCCTCTTGTGTCTCCCTCCCACCCTCCATATACCACCCCTCTAAGCACTGAGCTGATCTCCCTGTGCTATGCAGTTGCGTCCCACTGGCTATCTATTTTACATTTGGTAATGTATATATGTCCATGCCACTCTCTCACTTCGTCCCAGCTTACCCTTCCCCCTCTCCATGTCCTCAAGTCCATTCTCTACGTATACGTCTTTATTTCTCTACTGCACCTAGGTTCTTCAGAACCACTTTTTTTTTTAGATTCCATATATACGTGTTAGCATACGGTATTTGTTTTTCTCTTTCTGACTTACTTCACTCTGTATGACAGACTCTAGGTCCAACCACCTCACTACAAATAACTCAATTTCGTTTCTTTTTATGGCTGAGTAATATTCCATTGTATATATGCGCCACATCTTCTTTATCCATTCATCTGTCGATGGACGCTTAGGTTTCTTCCATGTCCTGGCTATTGTAAATAGAGCTGCAATGAACATTGTGGTACATGACTCTTTTTGAATTATGGTTTTTCTCAGGGTATATGCCCAGTAGTGGGATAGCTGGGTCATATGGTAGTTCTATTTTTAGTTTTCTAAGGAACATCCATATTGTTCTCCATAGTGGCTGTATCAATTTACATTGCCACCAACAGTTCAAGAGAGTTCCCTTTTCTCCACACCGTCTCCAGCATTTATTATTTGTAGATTTTTTGATGGTGGCCATTCTGACAAGTGTGATGTGATACCTCATTGTAGTTTTGATTTGCATTTCTCTAATGATTAGTGATGTTGAGCATCCTTTCATGTGTTTGTTGGCAATCTGTATATCTTCTTTGGAGAAATGTCTATTTAGGGCTTCTGCCCATTTTTGGATTGGGTGTTTTGTTTTTTTGATATTGAGTTGCATGAACTGCTTGTAAATTTTGGAGATTAATACTTTGTCAGTTGTTTCATTTGCAAATATTTTCTCCCATTCTGAGGTTGTCTTTTCGTTTTGTTTATGTTTTCCTTTGCTGTGCAAAAGATTTTAAGTTTCATTAGGTCCCATTTGTTTAGTTTTGTTTTTATTTCCATTTCTCTATGAGGTGGGTCAAAAAGGATCTTTTGTGATTTATGTCATAAAGTGTTCTATCTACGTTTTCCTCTAAGAGTTTTATAGTGTCTGGCCTTACATTTAGATCTTTAATCCATTTTGAGTTTATTTTTGTGTATAGTGTAAGGGAGTGCTCTAATTTCATTCCTTTACATGTAGCTGTCCAGTTTTCCCAGCAATAGTTATTGAAGAGGCTGTCTGTTCTCCATTGTATATTCTTGCCTCCTTTATCAAAGATAAGGTGACCATATGTGTCCGGGCTTATCTCTGGGCTTTCTATCCTGTTCCATTGATCTGTATTTCTGTTTTTGTGCCAGTACCATACTGTCTTGATTACTGTAGCTTTGTAGTATAGTCTGAACTCAGGGAGCATGATTCCTCCAGCTCCGTTTTTCTTTCTCAAGATTATTTTGGCTATTTGGAGTCTTTTGTGCTTCCATACAAAATTGTGAAATTTTTTGTTCTAGTTCAGTGAAACATGCCATTGGTAGTTTGATAGGGATTGCATTGAATCTGTAGATTGCTTTTGGTTGTATAGTCATTTTCACAATGTTGATTCTTCCAATCCAAGAACATGGTATATCTCTCCATCTGTTTGTATCATTTTTAATTTCTTTCATCAGTGTCTTATAGTTTTCTGCATACAGGTCTTTTGTCTCCTTAGGTAGGTTTCTTCCTAGGTATTTTGTTGTTTTGGTTGCAATGGTAAATGGGAGTGTTTCCTTAATTTTTCTTTCAGATTTTTCATCATTAGAGTATACGAATGCAAGAAATTTCTGTGCATTAATTTTGTATCCTGCTACTTTACCAAATTCATTGATTACCTCTAGTAGTTTTCTGGTAGCATCTTTAGGATTCTCTATGTATAGTATCATGTCATCTGCAAACAGTGACAGCTTTACTTATTCATTTCCAATTTGGATTCCTTTTATTTCTTTTTCTTCTATGACTGCTGTGGCTAAAACTTCCAAAACTATGTTGAATAATAGTGGTGAGAGTGGGCACCCTTGTCTTGTTCCTGATCTTAGAGGAAATGGTTTCACTTTTTCACCACTGAGAATGATGTTGGCTGTGGGTTTGTCATACATGGCCTTTATTATGTTGAGGTAGGTTCTCTCTGTGCCTGCTTTCTGGAGAGTTTTTATCATAAATGGGTGTTGAATTTTGTCAGAAGCTTTCTCTGCATCTATTGAGATGATCATATGGTTTTTCTCCTTCAATTTGTTAATATGGTGTATCACATTGATTGATTTGTGTATATTGAAGAATCCTTGCATCCCTGTGATAAAGCCCACTTGATCATGATGTATGATCCTTTTAATGTGCTATTGGATTCTATTTGCTAATATTTTGTTGAGGATTTTTGCATCTATGTTCATCAGTGATATTTGCCTGTAGTATTTTTTCTTTGTGACATCTTTTTCTGGTTTTGGTATCAGGGTGATAGTGGATGCATAGAATGAGTTTGGGAGTGCTCCTCCCTCTGCTATATTTTGGAGGAGTTTGAGGATAGGTGTTAGCTCTTCTCTAAATGTTTGGTAGAATTTGCCTCTGATGCCATCTGGTCCTGGGCTTTTGTTTGTTGGAAGATTTTTAATCACAGTCTCAATTTTAGTGCTTGTGATTGGCCTGTTTATATTTGTTATTTCTTCTTTGTCCAGTCTTGGAAGGTTGTGCTTTTCTAAGAATTTGTCCATTTCTTCCAAGTTTTCCATTTTATTGGCATATAGTTGCTTTTAGTAATCTCTCATGATCTTTTTTATTTCTGCAGGTTCAGTTGTTACTTCTCCTTTTTCATTCCTAATTCTACTGACGTGAGTCTTCTCCCTTTTTTTCTTGATAAGTCTGGCTAATGGTTTACCAATTTTGTTTATCTTCTTAGAGAACCAGTTTTTAGTTTTATTGATCTTTGCTATTGTTTTCTTCATTTCTTTTTCATTTATTTCTGATCTGATGTTTATGATTTCTTTCCTTCTGCTAATTTTTGTTTTTTTTTTTGTTTTTCTTTCTCTAATTGCTTTAGGTGTAAGGTTAGGATGTTTATTTGAGATGTTTCTTGTTTCTTGAGGTAGGATTGTATTGCTATAAACTTCCCTCTTAGAACTGCTTTTGCTGCATCCCATAGATTTTGGGCCGTCCTGTTTTCATTGTCACTTGTTTCTAGGTATCTTTTGATTTCCTGTTTGATTTCTTCAGTGATCTCTTGGTTATTTAGTAGTGTATTGTTTAGCTTCCATGTGTTTGTATTTTTTACAGATTTTTTTCCTGTAATCGATATCTAGTTTCATAGTGTTGTGGTCGGAAAAGATGCTTGATAAAATTTCAATTTTCATATATATACCAAGGCTTGATTTGTGACCCAAGATATGATCTATCCTGGAGAATGTTCCATGAGTGCTTGAGAAGAAATTTATTCTGTTGTTTTTGGATAGGATGTCCTATAAATATCAATTAAGTCCATCCTGTTTAATGTATTATTTAAAGCTTGTGTTTCCTTATTTAGCTTAATTTTGGATCATCTGTCCATTGGTGAAAGTGGGTTGTTAAAGTCCCCTACTATGTTTGTGTTACCCTCGATTTCCCCTTTTATGGCTGTTAGCATTTGCCTTATGTATTGAGGTGCTCCTATGTTGGATGCATAAATATTTACAATTGTTATATCTTCTTCTTGGATTGATCTCTTAATCATTATGTAGTGTCCTTCTTTGTCTTTTGTAATAGTCTTTATTTTAAAATCTATTTTGTCTGATTTGAGAATTGCTAGTCCAGATTTCTTTTGATTTCCATTTGCATGTAATATCTTTTTCCATCCCCTTGCTTTCAGTCTTTATGTGTCCCTAGGTCTGAAGTGGGTCTCTTATAGATAGCATTATATGGGTCTTGTTTTTGTATCCATTCAGCCAGTCTATGTCTTTTGGTTGAAGCATTTAATCCATTTACATTTAAGGTAATTATTGATATGTAGGTTCCTATTACCATTTTCTTAATTGTTTTGGGTTTGTTATTGTAGGTCTTTCCCTTCTCTTGTGTTTCCTGCCTAGAGAAGTTCCTTTAGCATTTGTTGTAATGCTGGTTTGCTGGTCCTGAATTCTCTTAGGTTTTGCTTGTCTGTGAAGTTTTTAATTTCTCCGTCAAATCTGAATGAGATCCTTGCTGGGTAGAGTAATCTTGGTTGTAGTTGTTTTCCCTTTCATCACTTTAAATATATCCTGCCACTCCCTTCTGGTTTACAGAGTTTCTGCTGAAAGATCAGCTGTTAACCTTATGGGGATTCCCTTGTATGTTATTTGTTGTTTTTCCCTTGCTTCTTTTAATATTTTTTCTTTGTACTTAATTTTTCATAGTTTGATTAATATGTGTCTTGGCATGTTTCTCCTTGGATTTACCCTGTATGGGACTCTCTGTGCTTCCTGGACTTGATTGACTCTTTCCTTTCCCACATTAGGGAAGTTTTCAACTATAATCTCTTCAAATATTTTCTCAGTCCCTTTCTTTTTCTCTTCTTCTTCTTCTGAGACCTCTATAATTTGTATGTTAGTGCGTTTAATGTTGTCCTAGAGGTCTCTGAAACTGTCCTCAATTCTTTTCATTATTTTTTCTCTATTTTGCTCTGAGGTAGTTATTTCCACTATTTTATTTTCCAGGGCAGTTATCCGTTCTTCTGCCTCAGTTATTCTGCTATTGTTTCATTCTAGAGAATTATTAATTTCATTTTTTGTGTCGTTCATCATTGTTTGTTTGCTCTTTATTTCTTCTAGGTCCTTGTTATAAGTTTCTTGTATTTTCTCCATTCTATTTCCAAGATTTTGGATCATCTTTACTATCATTACTCTGAATTCCTTTTTAGGTAGACTGCCTATTTCTTCTTCATTTGTTTGATCTGGTACGTTTTTACCTTGCTCCTTCATCTGCTGTGTATTCCTCTGTCTTCTCATTTTGCTTAACTTAGTGTGTTTGGGGTCTCCTTTTTGTAGGCTTCAGGTTTGTAGTTCCTGTTGTTTTTGGAGCCTGCCCCCAGTGGCTAAGGTTGGTTCAGCTGGCTGTGTAGGCTTCCTGGTGGAGGGGACTGGTGCCTGTGTTCTGGTGGATGAGGCTGGATCTTGTCTTTTGGTGGGCAGGACTGTGTCTTGTGGTGTGTTTTGGGGTGCCTGTGACTTTATTATGATTTTAGGTACCCTCTCTGCTATTGGGTGGGGTTGTGTTCCTGTCTTGCTAGTTGTTTGGCATAGGGTGTCCACCACTGTAGCTTGCTTGTTGTTGAGAGGAGCTAGGTCTTAAGGTTGAGATGGAGATCTCTAGGAGAGCTTTTGCTGTTTGATATTACTTGGAGCTGGGAGTTCTCTGGTGGACCAATGTCCTGAACTTGGCTCTCCCACCTCAGTGGCACAGGCCTGACACCAAGCCAGAGCACCAAGACCCCATCAGCCTCACGGCTTTTTGGAATTCTGAGGTCCTCTGCCAGCATTCAGTAGGTGTTCTGTAGGAGTTATTCCTCATGTAGATGTATTTGTGATGTATTTGTGGGAAGGAAGGTGATCTCCACATCTGACTCCTCTGCCATCTTGAAGGTCCTTCAGGACTCTGTTTCTTAAAAGTTCCAAGCACCTCTGTTTTCCTCTGGGCATTTAAAAACATATTAAAATAAAATAGGTTGTGGGCTGAATGAAATGGGTGAAAGGGGTCAAAAAGTATAAACTTCCAGTTATAAAATAAATAAGTCCTAGAGATGGACTGTATAGCATGGTGACTACAGTTAATAATACTGTATTGTCTATTTGAAAGTTGCTCAGAGAGTAGGTTTTAAAAGTTCTTAACACAAGAAAAAAATTTGTAACTATGTGTGGTGACAGATGTTACCTAATCTTTTTGTGGTGATCATTTCACAATATAAACAGATATTGAATCATTATCTTGTACACCTGAAACTAATATATTATTTGTCAAATATACCTCAATTTAAAAAATAAAGTAAAATAGGAATTTAAAAAGAAATTAACACTCATTTTTATCACATAAAATAGAAACCATATATATGCTAAGAGTTGATTGTCTTATTAATCTGTTTGCCCTTATGTTACTTTTGTTATTCCTTATTAACCTTAGGTAGATACTCCCTACTTATATTCAACTTATATTTGTGTTTTTAAAATCTTATTTAAAATGAATCAGCGGTATAAAACATTGAATCATTTTTAAGGATAATATTCTTTAAAATATGGGCAATGTCATTATAATAATGATGCCATCATAGTATTTACCCCAATATTTATCTGTCTCCACAATATACACTACCCAGAGCTATATCTTTACAAATGTCAATGTTAAGGTGCTTTGCATGAAGTACAATTTTTCTGGCATGACTCTGTTTTAAATGCCAAATTATGAAACTGCAAGTAGGAAAAATAGCATGTGTTCTTTAAAAGTTTCAGGTGTACAGCTGTCTAGTTTCCATTATCGGTACCATGGTGGTGCACGTTTCTGAAAGATTTTGTCTGGAATTCTCCTCTAGCTGGAAGGAGAACAGAGCAGAGTCCACTTTTAACCTGGCCCTGAGCCGCTGAGAATGAGGAAGAGGTTGGAGCAGAAGGCCATTTGTCTTTGTTATTAGGAAATAAATCAACCTTTGTTTTCCTGGCCAAACTCAAGGAATGTCATTATTACCAAATAAATTGTGTCATTACAAATCAATCAAGCCACGTTTCATTTAAATGTGAATCACTTTAATTGTCTGGGCTTCAAACTTGATTCCACCCCATGGAAACAAATGACTAGATATATAGATCATTCAAACTCTACATTTGGTACAAAATTTTCTACAAAAGCAAATTGTTTTTTTTTTAAAAATTAGTCAACAAACTAACTCATCATTCAATATTCTCTATTAGTGGAGGAGGTATCACAAAGCTTTCCTTGTGAGTATAAGATCAATTTGGCAAAAAGTATTCTCTTTCTCAGAATATGGCAAAAATTACATACTTGGAGAAATCATGAATGAAGTATTGATGTCTGATTACCATTTGTGTATTTTAAGATCTAGTCTTTAATCATAAATAGAAAGCAGATATTGGTGCATATTTGGAGGAAATTTCCTAAGGATTTGAAGACTGGGTGGATTGACATTTACTTTTAATGAAGGTTCAATCTACCTTTTGCAGAATAGGGAATTTATAACTAACACAACCTTAAGTCTTAAGTTCTGCTGTGGGAATTTTTCATCTGGCTTACAATTTCATTAGTGTAGTTATAAGCAACATAACCAGGATTTCTGAATTAATGATGCTACTCAGCCAAAAGATTGCCCCCTTTCCCCCCTAGTTTTTGCTGTGGGTTCTCACACTGTCCTTTCTCTGTGACCTCTCTCCCACCTCTGACCTCCTCCCAGTTTTCACCCTTGCTTTAACAATTGATTTATGATGGGCCCATGGAAGGGTCAAGCCCACTTTTATGGTTTGCTTAAAATGTTTCTTTTAGAGTGAGCATTAGAAGTGGTCTTCAATCGCTGCTAAACAGTTTCCCCAAGACCTCAAAAGAGCTTCCTTTACTGCCCATCACTGCACCTTATTTATATCTTTTGTACTTGTGAAGAGAAACTCATTAAATAAGGCAATTCTGAAACTTTTACCAAAGTGAATAACTTATAAAAGATGTGGGATTAGCTTTTTTTTGTTCCCAATGAAATGTCTGTGAATACCTGTATAACTCAGCGTAGGGAGATATAAGGAAGAGAGAAGAAAAAGCCACTAAGAATAATTATAAGCCTGGGATTATTTCTTTTACAGGATCTATTTTTCTTTGCATTTGACAGTTTGATCTTTCCTGGCACTGAAGCCTGCAGGGCCATTGGGTATACCCTTACATTCATGGCCTCAACAGTAAATTCTGCCCTTTTGTTTAATCTGACTTCCTGTTGTTGTTTCAGTATACCAAATAGTTGCCAAATTTAGGAATGCTTTTTTAAAACTCTGGTTTACAGAACAGCCTTTTTTCTTTTTTCTTTTTTTTTTACATTTTGCAGATTCTGAAAATAGAAAGAAATTTGCAAGACATACAGCTAGTTATTTTTAAACACATGTACAATTTGAAAGACCAAATAATGCCTAAAAAAAAAGGAGGATTTAAGCCAAGATTTCTGGCCTAAGAATTAATGTAATCTTAATATTCTAATTTGGATCTTAACATTGAATTTTTGATTGCTGTGAAATATTTTCACCTTAGTGATCTTACATTAAGTAGCACCATATGATACGTCTATAGATGGCTTTCCAAAACTTATTGATCTCCCCTCCATTAGTCATTAAAAGTGTGATTTATTAGTCTGACATTTTTAATAGGGCAAAGCTCAAAGGTTTATTACGATGGATTTCTTGCTTCCATGTTGCCTTCGGCTGTTACCAGGGCTGCACAAGCCCTCAAGATAACTACACGGCTTTCTAAGGAGAAGCCGGTTTTTAATTAGCTTATTTATTTTAACTAAATGCCAGCCTCTACATATTTAAAGTGTTTTACACCTATTATATAGCAATGAATGAATTTTTCTCATTCACCCTTCGAATCTTTCATGTAAAGTGAGGTGTCTCCCCCTCACGTCAATCAAATGCCATCATTTCCTTAGTGTGAGGCTTGGTGGGATTCCAAAAGTGAGCAAGCTTGAACTGAAGGGTCTGTTGCCAAGAGTCCGTGTGATCTTAGATGAAAGCTCAGGTCTCTGACCCATTGCCTTCCTTGGTCCCGGAAGGGGACACAACCACGAACGAGGAGTCTCTCACTCATGAAATCGCAAATCCAGCCACCTAAGTGGGACTGACCTGGTGTATGAACATAGTCCAAATTAAGGGCTGTGGTCTACATCCTACTACCTGGTCTTTGTGGTCATGGCTCCCTATGAATGGGAACAAATGTGTGTGCCCACCATCAAATTTAGACTCGTACCTCTGGATGCTAGCTGGTACCCAGGAGAAATTTGAGGAGAGGAGGGTGAAAAGCACGTCAGCAGCAAGGGAGATTCCCATGTGGGGTTGGATTCCTGCCCTGGTTTGAACCTTCAGTCCCACTCAAGTTAGGTAGCTCCCTGTCCTCCAGCGTCTTCCAGTAGTGCATGTCTAATTTGCCTGTATTTTATTAGTAGGAGCTGAAAAAGAGAAGAAGGAGAAGGTGGAAGAAGCAGAAGAGAAGACATAAAGTTGTTTGAGAGAAAGCGCTATGGTCCTTTTGATGCTAGCCTACTTAATTAGCCACCACACCATGTATACGGCATAAGCCCAGAATGTCAGCTTCACATCTTCCAGAGGTTGTTCAAATCAGAATCCTTTTTTTCACATTCACTTCGATTGCAGGCACTGGTACACAGCAAAGGAGACACTAGGAGAGGAGGGGACTCTGGCCCAGGCCTGAAATCAGGAGTTTTTCTGGGAACGAGAAATGATTGCATTTGAGATGGCTGTGATGTGCATTCTAGGATACTAGGACTTTTGATGATTTTGTTTTACAAATACGTTTGAAGCCAAAAAATGTGGTGCAGGACTCATTTTATGATGAATTATAAAATGCCTCCCGTGCTTTTAACGTCCCTTTTCACTTTCCATTTTTATCAATACTTCCTCCTGGTGAATAAGTGCAGCGGACATGTCGATGGTCGCTGTAGGGAAGCAGGTGCTGACCAGCTCACCTCCCTTCTGCAGCTGTGGGCCCTCCGCTGGGGTTCCTTCAGGAGTAGGGTGCCGGGCTGGTCTTTGAGGAGCAGTCCACACCTGTCATCCCGCATACTGATCAACAGCCCCTCTTTCCCTGCCAAAGGTGTCCTGGCTCCGACTGGATATGTGATCCTCCTAGCAAGGGACACTTCACAGAGGTGGGATGGGAATGGAATTTGGCTTTGGGTTCACCTTCTAACCCTTAGGTGTGAAATGTGGCCGCAGGGAGGACCAGTCCTGTGTCACATGTTTCAGGATCATACGGACCTGAGTTTGATTTTGGAGTCAGTCGACATCCTTTTTTTTTTTTTTTTTTTTTTTTAACAATACTGTTAACCTAACTAGCCTTTATTTGGATTTTACCAGGTTTTTTTTGTGTGTGTAATTGAAGTATAGCTGATTTACAATGTTGTGTTAGTTTCAGGTATACAGCAAAGTTACACATAAAAAATATATCTATTTTTTTTCAGATTCTTTTCCCTTACAGGTTATTACGAGGTACTGAGTACAGTTCTTTATGCTAAGCAGAAGGTCCTTGTTGGTTATTTTTTTTTTTTTTTTTTTTTTGCGGTACGCGGGCCTTTCACTGTTGCGCCCTCTCCCATTGCGGAGCACAGGCTCCGGATGCGCAGGCTCAGAGGCCACGGCTCACGGGTCTAGCTGCTCCGCGGCATGTGGGATCTTCCCGGACCGGGCCACGAACCCGTGTCCCCTGCATCGGCAGGCAGACTCTCAACCACTGCGCCACCAGGGAAGCCCAGGTTATCTATTTTAAATACAGTAGTATGTATATGTTAATCCTAAACTCCTGTTTCAGTGACATTCTTTAGATACATGAACTTGAGGAAGTTACTTAATCTCACTGAACCTCAAATTACTCACCAATGAAATGGTACAAATGATAACCATTTACAACAAATGATTAAATGTAATGTGCCCAACACCAGTGCCTGTAAGTCAGGAACAAGTTAATATTTCCTTTCCCTAATTCTTACCTCCTAAGTGTAGCGGCAAGATCTTTTCGAAATTATGCCTTTCCAGCTACGCATCAATTCTGAAAGAAGTAATTGAATCTATGGCGTAATAAAGGTCAGAGACTAGACTACTATTTCCAGTTTTGTCATGGACTTGATCCCTGCAAGCTGCTTGCAAGCTGGACAAGTTGCTTAATAAGTGTATCATAAGGATGATGATAGCAACTAACAAAGAACATTGAAAGATTATTTTCTTTCCTTTTTAACAGAACAAATATTTATTGATCACTTTTACTTAAATTCTACCAGTTGTGCCAGGAAATATACTATATGAATTAAAGAAGAGATGGCCCATGAACTAAAGGGATTTGATGTCTACTTGGAAAAGTTATCAGTGGACCCAAGTGCTGCGGAGTTTCTCACTCTGGGCACCACTGTCATTTTCGGTCAGATAATTCTCTGGGCATTGCAGGGTGTTTTGCAGCATCCCTGGCCTCTACCCACTAGATGCCAGTAGCACCTCCCCAGTCCTGTTGTGACAATCAAAAATGTCTCCAACTGGGCCAACTACCCAGTGCAAAATGAAAACGTGGTTCAAAAAGCCGGGAAGGGGCTTCCCTGGTAGTGCAGTGGTTGAGAGTCCGCCTGCCGATGCAGGGGACACAGGTTCGTGCCCCGGTCTGGGAAGATCCCACATGCCGCGGAGCGGCCGGGCCCGTGAGCCATGGCCGCTGAGACTGCGCGTCCGGAGCCTGTGCTCCGCAATGGGAGAGGCCACAGCAGTGAGAGGCCCGCGTATTGCAAAAAAAAACCTCAAAAACAAAAAAGCCGGGAAAATATGACATTAAATGTATTTAAATATACAGCTTTTCCCTTTCTTCCACAGTTTCTCTCTCTCTCTCTACTTGCCATGGTGTTTTTTAGAAATTTGTTATTTAATGTCATTCTAACAAGAAAAATTAAAACTTTAAATTGTTAGCATGAATTTCACTGTTTATATTTCAGAATACCAGTTTTAACGCAAACAAAAGCCCTTACATCATACGCAGAATCAACGAAATAACACAGCTCATATTTCACTCCACCTAGAACTGTGAATGTGCACATTCTACCCATGCTGTCTGCCTTTGGGTCACTGCTGAGTTAGGAAAGTCTGAAAAGAAAAGAAACTATATTGTTCTATCTTTCCCTTTCTTTCTATGGCATCTTTTGCAGGATAAGTGGTGGGCTAACACAGGGAAGCAACGTGAATAAGAAAGGACATGATAGGGTTCCTCAGTCTTTTGTGTTTCTCAGAATGCCACTGTCCTCTTTCTGCACTCAAAGAAAATTCTGGTTCACACAGAAGGTGTGGTTTGTTGGGGCTACACGTGACCCTGCTGGCTCAGTCACAGGTGAAACACACTTAACGTGCACCACCGGTGAGTCCTGTTGGACTCCTGCTCAGGGCAGGCCCACCGGAATTCTGTGCCCATGGGGCATCGTGAACGCTGAATGTGAATGGGATGGTGAGGAAAGGCAGAGCCACACACATGGTACGCATCTCCTCTGTTCACACGCATGCTCCATTGTCCCATCAGATCCCACATGAGAAATACAAGTTCAAAGATAGAATGATTAAGAATTATAAAGGGTGGGCTTCCCTGGTGGCGCAGTGGTTGAGAGTCTGCCTGCCGATGCAGGGGACACGGGTTCGTGCCCTGGTCCGGGAATATCCCACATGCCGCGGAGCGGCTAGACCTGTGAGCCATGGCCGTTGAGCCTGCGCGTCCGGAGCCTGTGCTCCGCAACGGGAGAGGCCACAACAGTGAGAGGCCCACGTACCGCAAAAAAAAAAAAGAATTATAAAGGGTGACAGCGGAGCATTAAACCAGCCCTGGGGTCCTCTGAACTCACGGCCCTTTGAGCATGCATAAGCTGTACAGTCAGTCTGCAGGTCTGGTCAGCAGACATTGCAAAGTGTTGGGGCAGTGGGGGGGGGGGGGGCGGGGGCGGCGGGGAGCGTTACCCCTGATTGGAACCAATGAGGCGGGGCACAGAGTAGCCTATGCTTAGGGCCTCAGTGAAGCAAGACAGTCATAAAGGATTTGAAATGTGTCTTTTGATTGAGAGGGGCAAGGAAGGCCTAACCAAATAGGTGAAATTGGAGTTACCCCTTAGAGGATAACAGTTTGGAAATTCCCTGAGCTCATTCATTTCCTCTATGTCATTTGCTCGCTTTGGCAAAACATGGTTTTGAAGGTGTTTTGAATTTTTTAAAGTACATTCTATTCATAGCATATTTTAAATTTTGCTTTAATGCAAGAAAAATTTTATCAGTTTGTACAATATGAAGTGGAATAGAAGTCATGGCAAAGCTTGGCTAATTGTACTTATTATGTGTGTATATGTATTTTACTCACGGATGAAAAATTCTGAGCAATTCTATACTTCCCCAGGTGATACATTGCACTGTAAAAATCCAAGTTTCTAGATGTCATTAATCATAATATGGAGTAGATGATGTTGCACAGCCCCCTTCTCTTTTTTACAAAAGTCTAACTGAAGGAATTAGAATTACCATGAGCACAAGAACCTCGGCCATGGGTGAAGGCTTGGCACAAATAGTGAGTGTAAATATTAAGTTGAAGTATGAAAATGAGAAAATAATCGTATAACAAAGTTCAACATCCTTTCAATCTCTTTAAGGAGACTCTGCTAAACATAAACAGTGGTAGCTGAAGGGAGGACTAAATGAGGATTCAAAAGTAGCTCCTTCCATTTACCTTTCTATGCCTCTGTTTTCTAATCTTTACCGATGGTAATAAGCCCTATTCTGTACCTTCACAGGTTACATTATAAGCGTTAAATAAAATAATGTGTGAAGGAGCTTTGTTAACTACAGAAAGTATATGCTTATTTAGTAATCCGTTGTTACTAATTACATCAGAAAGATCTGAACCACCTATATGTGGAATCAATTTTTTCCTAGACTATTTCTGAAAAGACAGGTAGTTATGTATTAGTCAGGTCAAGTAGTGCTGGTTGCTGTAACAAATAACCCTCAAATCCCAGTGGTTTAACGCAATATGTTTATTTCCCGCTTGTGTTCCAGTTTGATGCAGGTCAGGTGGCTCTCATGTGTGACATTCCTCCAAGCTGTAACTCAGGGATCCAGGCTTCTTCCATTTCATGTTTACTCCATCCTTAACATGTAGCTTCTGCAAATGCTGTAGCATGGGAGTAGAGGGATTTTAGAGGTTTGTGCAGCGGATTTCTGTAGGCAATCCTGGAAATGGTGTGCATAACATCTGCTTGCATTATATTGCCTAGAATGCAGTCAAATGACCTCAAGCTAACTGCAACGGTGACTGGGAAATAGAGTCTTTAGAAAGAAAGAACAATATTTGGTAACAGCCAATCTAGTCTCTGACATATTTTAGGAATAATATAATGGTCCATTTTAAGGAAAAATGGTATTTTTACTTCCTGATAGAATAGATCTCACCAAGGAAAATCTGATGAATCATTGTTTATCACTTAAAGTAACATCTAGTTAGACTTGGGTTTGAGTCCCAGGCTCTACTTTACTAGATGGGTGAGAGAGTATACATATTTGAACTAGTCTTCAGAGAAACATTTTTTTAAATAACATTTGATTATATTGACAAAATCAGTGCTATTGACTGTGCATTTGTAATATATATTAAGCACAAAGGTAGGAACTATGTGGAGGTCAGTATATACACACATACACACATACACACACAGGCCACAACTCCTTATCGTAACCCCCAGCTCTAGGAACTAAAAAGAGTTGAGGAGTCAAAATTAGTCCCCTGAAAAACCACAGTGAACAAAACTGGGAAATCTGCAATTAAGTGCTGAATTTTAAGGTTCTGTCTATAAAGCCAAGTTTGCAAAGTCTCAGCCTATCTGCTGAATTGATTTCATTTTGTTTGGACCACATGGTGTTTTGTTTTAAAAGTCTGAACTGACATTTTAAAAATCTAAAGATATTACTATAAAATTCTCTTGGACAAATAGAAAATCTGGCAACACTGGGCCGACATTCTTCCATGGTAGCAACAAATGGAGCTGCATGGTGGCTGGTCCCTTGAGATGGGGTACGCCTCTCTAGTCCACCACAGGCCATACCACTCCCTAATGTGGCCCCACAGTAGGGAATCATCGATTATCATTTGTTATGTGATCATAATGTTGCTTCCTCTTGTTTAAGAAATATTTCTTTATACTCATCTCTATCAAAATTAGGAAATGAAAAATAGAAAAAGAAAACCTTGTGTTTCATGAAATGTGGGAGACAGTTATCTCTTTGTGGGTTGAAGGATATTCTTAAACATTTACCATGAAGAAAGAATGTGTCTGCATCCCAGCAAATATGACCTGTGCCTACTATACATTACCAGTCTGGTCTGGTAGACACTTTTTTAAAAAGAACAGTATATTGAGATATAAGTTACAAATATAAAATTCACCTGTAGTAATTGTACAAGTTAATAATTTTAGTAAACTTTTGATATGCTCAACCATTATCACAATCAAAACTTTTAGAGCATTGTCATCTCCCTCAAAGTTACCTTGTGCCCATTTAGCCATTCTCTGCACCCACCCTCAGCCCCAGGCAACCACTGGCTTGCTTCCCTTCTCTACCCAAGACACATTTGAGTTTTCAGATTATGCCCTGAGAGCCACAAGATATTGAGAAAAGAAGGACATTGTCCCAGTCTGATAGAGGAAGGACCACTTCATAAGAAGGTCAGATTTTGACAGTTTTTATAGATGTTGACAAAAGAGCAAGGTATTCTGGGGGTACTATCGTTTTTTAACAGCTATTCGCAACATTAGATTCTTCCATGGAGTAATGTTATTAATGGCCTTAAGATTGACTAGGTAACTTTTCTTTGAATTTGTGATATAATAAGTCGAAATTTTAGTAAAAAATACGAATTACTTTATATGACTATATTTATGTTTTTCATTGTTCCTTATAAATAAAACAATAAAAATGGATAATATACAAATCAAATGTCTCCAATGGCCTCCTCTTCTCCTCTACACCTAGTGGGGAATCAGAGGTCCTTGAAAACTCAAAGCAAGTCATCTGTCTTCATAGAACCATCAGATTATGCTAACTCCTGGCAAGTCCTCTCTTTTCAGACCTCAAAACATTTGTAATCTGTACCGCTCATTAGGATAATTGATTGTGTTTTCTCCTGTGACATCACTTATGTGCTGTTCAGTTCTTGACTTTATAAATTTAGTTTGACATGTGTTTATCATGTCACCCTGAATATCATTTCCTTAATATTGAGGGACAATTATAGTTTCTCAAGCATTTTTGTATTCTTTGCACAAAACCTTTATCCTGCCATTCCTGTAGTAGGTGTTTAACAAAACTTATTGAAGAATAAATGTCACTTGTGAAATACATTTACAGATTATAATTCAGTGATTCTGCAGCTTTGAATGCAATAAAAATAAAATGAGGTGCTTTTGTCAATATAGAAAGGTGTTAGCAAGGCTTTTTTTTCAATGTTGCAGCTAAGATCACTGAAACCACCCCCCAAACAAGCAGTTAGTCTGCTCATTTTAGTATCTTAACAACTGAATTAGATCAATGGTTCAATTTAGTCCGTTGTTCACAGCTCAGCCATTTAATCAATTAAACAAGGAGGTCTGTGCCAGCCACTTTTCTTTTGTTTCTGGATTTTTTGGTTTTCGTTTTCTTTCTCGTGCTACCTTAGTGTCCCTCTGTGGCTTTGTGCCTGTCTACTTTTCCCATCTCCCCTTGACTCTCTGAGTCTCTCTCTCTGTGTCCCAGTCTCTCTCCCTCTCTCTTTTCTCTCTCCTACCCTTTGTCCATTTGTATCTCTTCTGTGGCCTCTGTTTGGTGCTTGGTCTCTGGCTGGCCCTTACACTGTGAGCATCCTCCAAGTTCAGGGACATTTGCAGAGTGCCAGCGCTGGCTTGCCTTACATAGCCTAAGCTCGAGAAGTCATTTGTGAATTCAAAATGGGCTATCTGAGACATACAGGCAGGCTTTAACTTTCCAAAATAAATGTATTTGTGCTAATAAAATGAAAAAACGATGAAGAAAGAACAAAAGGAAAAATAGGAAACCCTCCAAACAGAAACTGAAATATTTTAGAGCATATGGAAATGCCACATCCTAAAATCTTAATCTTTGCTTTGATCCAAATGGAATTTATTTAGCAAAGGCCATTTACTAGGTAAGGAGTCTATATATTTGAAAGGGCTGCAATCTTGTATAAAAAGTATGTAGTTCCTCCTTTTTCTGATGTTTCTTTCTCAAAATACAAGGACAACACTTTTTAAAATTCTGTAAAATCATCCTTTCAGGCCAAGGTTATAATTTGATCGGAGAAAATACAGTATAAACAGGATTTCTCCTTTTTCACCCACATCTGGTATTCTCCATCGAGACACTTTGACATCTTGAAAAAAAATTAAAAAAAGATTTCTAAAATAAACAAGTGCACCTTCCTGGGGGAAAATAATTATACAGATGTCGTATCTTCACCCCACAGCAAGACTGTTCCCCTAAACCCCCCAGCTTTCCCACTGCTTCATATTCATTAATTAGTCTGAGGTTCCCTCCGTGTTCCGTTTACAAAGCCACTTAAACCCACGCACCCATTTAACATATTTATGACCCCAGTTTTCTTTCTGTTCTCTGAGACTGTACCGTAATTGTTCTCTGGACCCAGGGACTGCAGAGAGCCTTCCCTGCTGAAAAGAGACAACATAAAGAAGGAAATGAATGTGTGCGGGTTGAATACCTTCAACAAAACGACTGGGTGCAGTTTGGCCCCTGCCCCCCCTCCTCCCGGGGTCACTTTAATTGAGTGAAGCCTCACCCTCTATTGAGTGTATGGGAGACTATTAACTCTTAACAACACTCCGTCTCAGGTTATTTATTTATTGCTTAAATGATTTGTTATTGCTACTTGAATTTAATACACCCTCTGGGAACCAAGATGACAGCATCATGTTACAGAAAAACTACAAGTTATTTTAAAACTGTAATTGACGTTTTATGAGAGCCATAAAATCTTTCTGAACAAATAACTTACCATTAGTCAGAAACTTCAGCAGGAGATCTGTAAAATTAAGGATATGGTAGAACAGTACTGTACTTGTGTGTGTCTGTCTGCATGTGTGCTGGGGAGGATGGGGCAGGAGGCAAGCAAGAAAGCAGCAGAGAAATTCCAATTGATTATTTTGCATTGCTTCCCCGGGTCTTGATTGAAATCATCATGCTTTTGAGTCAGAGGAATCTGGGAAATGGTGCAAGGGATTCCCAGGAAGGATAAATTGTATCCGATGAGCACATTTCAGGTGACCACCTCGGGTCTTTCATTTTGCTATTAACTGAACCCCTTCCCAGCCAGACACTGGTGTCGTCTACTGTGGCACTGCTGCCCAGCTTAGCCGAGTCAGTAGTTACCGGTTACAGTAACCTTCTTGGGCTATGAGTCCCCATAATATGTGGATTGTTCAGACCTTCCTAAGAGCTACAAGAGCCCATCATTGACAGATTTGGACCATCCCATTTCCTGGTCCAGCAGAGCTTAATATTTTTGATGCTACTTTGAGACAAAGGTAGGAAAGACTGGCTGTAAAATCCACATTTCTGAAAATAGTATGTGCCAGTTTTCTATTTCATGGGATGCTGAGCGGATGTGTCACCCAGATCCCATCCCGGAATTGAAGTGCTCACTCCTCCAGTTGTCCTGAGTGCTAGCTGCTGATGTTCATAGCTGCATCTCCATGAACTGCCCTTGTCTTCCCCAAAGTAGCCCAAATCCAACAAGAAGGTACAAAAGCCCAGCTTCTTTGTCTCGATTGAGGATAACTCTAAACAGCCACCCCAGTTCCAGAACTACCTGTAGGATCACCTGAGGTCTTGGTTGCAATCACATCACAGTTAACTTTCTCCCTCTGCCCCATCTTGCTTCCCTCACCTCCTTAGAATCCTTGATCCCAAGAACACTCCCCAATAAACCTTCAACTCAGAATATGTTCTCAGAGGAACCCAACCTAAGACAGTGTTCAGTTTGACCCTTTGGGCCAACCTGACACCCTCAGGAATCACACATTTATCCATCAGCCAAGGGAACCCCAAGGTTGTTTTATAAGTTGCACAGGGATGTATTTACTGGCTTTTAACCTATTTTTGCTCTGATTTCCTCCTTGTTAGGTTCTAAAGGCTCAGCTCTGACACTTCTACCGAATCCTACTTCTGGCTCCCAAACTCCAGTCATATGTTTCTCCTGTATGTATTCTGGCTTTTCTAACTGGCTTTGTATCCTGTATCTTGGAGGTAATTTTGTAACTACCAGTAAGAAGCTCCTCACAAGAGTTCCAGATGAGAGAGGAGCCCAACCCCAATGCGAGTTAATGCTAATTGTTAACCTGCTTAGTTAATGCTGACCTCCCTTCTCTGCCAAGCTCTCCACCTCACCTGCACCACCAATATTTTGAGGCAAACATGCCAGACAAAGACAGATTAGGAACACTTACAAAATGACACACTATATAGCTACTCATGACAGAAGAGCATGATATCAGATTTCATTAGGCTTAATCTTTTATAAGTACTAGCAGTGTGCCAGGCACTCTTCAGAACATAGCATACAACTGAATATAAGTGCATAGGCACAGAAATAAGTAACATGACCTAGGACTTATACTGCACGTGTCTGATTATACAGAGTAATACACATAAGAGGAAACTTAAAAGTTACTTGAGACACTAACTTCCTTCCCCAATACACACACATACAATCTGTTAAACTTCCTTTTCTGGACTGCTGGTTTCTGATTACTCTGCTTCAGGACAGGGAACTGCTATATCCATGGAGGCCCACTTCATTTCCAAAGACATCTAGTTATCCGAAAGTTCTTTTCAGGGATGTTTTAAAATGCACCCAAGATTTGTTTTAATCAGGTACGGTGAGACACCCAGTTACAGAAATGACTGTCATAAAAGAAGTTTTTATACCGACAGATTCTTAGAAACAGTGGGCGTGGCACACCCCAGAGGGCCACAAGGGGAAGCACCAGGGTTGATCAGGAGGCAGAAGGAGTGAGAGGGAAACGTGGGCAAGAGCCTTTATTGCAGTTTCCATGGGAAGTAACTGGTGAGGAAGGGTAGGTAGGTTTAGGATTGGCTAGTTTGAATAATTTCAGTGGGCTCTGGGGCAAAGGAGCTGGTACCTGGCTTTGGGGTGATTAGAGTAGGTGGATAGTGGCCAAGAGTATGAGAGCCCCATAGAGGAGGTGCATTGCGGCGTGGGCTCTGGATTGGTTGGTTTGCGTATGAAGGGCACACTCACAGGCAAATCATTTGCTCTCTCCAGGAATTAGTTAGCCCTGGGAGGGGCAGTCCCTGCACTGCCCCAGATGTCAAGGCATCAAATACGGAAAATGGAAGGAGTAGTTACTATGAGGGATGGGCTATAATTGCCTTCCTCTCACTTCTACCCAGAGGTCCTGGTTCAGACCTCTGTGCTGAGCAGCATAAACCTGGGGATTAATTAATTCCCGTAACTGTGATGGCTCTCCACCTCTCGAACGCACCTATCTTCCTCCCTCTACTTTTCTCTTAGCATCCTGGGTCACAACTGCGAACCGCCTCCCACCTTGCCTCACTCAACAGACACCAGTATATCCTTTTCTTCTTGTCTGGCTGGCACATTACCCAGCACAGAGCTGGAAACTCTCTAGTTACTTGCTAATGCATCCTGAGCACTTATAAGTATATCCACAGGATATATCCCTAGAGGGGAATTGTTCACTCAAGGGAAATATGAATTAGTGATGTTATAGATATTGAGAAATTCTTGCCAGTGAGGTTCCTCATTGCTTTGTTCTTCATCTACACCTAGTAAATGAATATTGGTAATGCTGGTAATCGTTCTCCTATTTGTACTTCTATGACTTATTAAAAAAAGAAATAGAAAATCAATTTTCCTTCCGTAGTCCCCTGCCCCTTTTATGTATATACCCGGAGTGAGTTACAATAATGTTTACTTGATTCCACTCGAAAAATAGTGATCGCCACTTTATTGCCTGGAAAAGCAGCCAACAAATCAGTAAATATCTGTGAATTAATTAAAAACACAAATGATGTAAATATTTTGATTCAGTGAAAAAAGGATAGGCAGGAAAAAAATATAGAGAAGTTGGTAACTTGGTTTTTTGTAACAAAAGGTGGAAAAATCCAAAACCGTGTCATCATGTCAAGTTTATGATCAATAATAGCAGGAATGTACAACCTTCATGTCTTATGCTTTGTATTGGGGATCTCAGAACGCTTCAGGAAAAAACAAATATGAAGGGAAACTACTGATAATAAGACATACTTACCTTGAAATAGAAACCACTGAACTTTTGAAAAAATACGTTGCTGTGTTGGAAGAAGAAACGTAAGGACGTACCTTCCTTGACTTCCCCGTTTAGCCAGCTAGCCCCAAAGACACTCAGTCTTGGAATTTCCACAATCTTGGGGAAGGTCAGGTGTAGGGAAAGGGTTCAGAACTGGTGCTTGTTGGTTACTCTGCATGAGGACTAATAAATGGGTAAAATTTTTATTTTCTGAAGCTTATTTATCTCTCTAGGCACCTCAGTAGGTTATTTCGAACTCTGGTTTGGTTTTGTTTATTTGTTTCTTACATCTTAAAATTCTTTTTTCTACTGAAGAAGAGCAAGAGAAAAGCTCATACTATTCAAGTTTTATCTAATGTTTGGAGGTGTGTGACCTGTAATCTAAAACACCTTTTTGTTGGCAGTGTTTTATGATTAAATGATGCAGCATGCATGTCGTGGATGTGACCCGAGGAACAGCCTGCATAGACATTTCTCCGGCATCTTCCAGCTTGTATATGTTGCGGGGGTGGGGATGGGGCCCTGCAAAGGTAAGTGGAGTGTGTTCCAGCTCCTTGCAAGCCTTACAACCCATCCTTGTGGTCACCCAGAACACGCACCCCGACATCATCCTTGACTTCTCCACCTTCCTGGGAGGATTTATTGTCCCATCTGTCTGAACCTCAACAAACTCCCCAGGCTTTATCAATTCTGCCTTCAACACTCTACTCCTCGACTTCTGAATTTGCCTCTTCATTTACCACCTCCTCCCCAGTACAGCTTCCTCCAAAGGGTTTACACTGTTGCCACACTCATCTTTTAAAACATGTTTCTGCTGTGTCAATTTGTTCATTAGCCAGGACATGGAAGCAACCTAAGTGTCCATCGACAGATGAATGGATAAAGAAGATGTGGCACATATATAAAATGGAATATTCCTCAGCCATTAAAAGGAGCGAAATTGAGTTATTTGTAGTGAGGTGGATGGACCTAGAGTCTGTCATACAGAGTGAAGTAAGTCAGAAAGAGAAAAACAAATACTGTATGTTAACACATATATACATGGAATCTAAAAAAAAAAAAAAATGAAAAGGTTCTGATGAACCTAGGGGCAGGACAGGAATAAAGAGGTGACATAGAGAATGGACTTGAGGACATGGGAAGGGGGAAGGGTAAACTGGGAAGAAGAGAGAGAGTGGCATGGACAGATATACAGTACCACATGTAAAATAGATAGCTAGTGGGAGGCAGCCGCATAGCACAGGGAGATCAGCTCAGTGCTTTGTGACCACCTAGAAAGGTGGGATAGGGAGGGTGAGAGGGAGACGCAAGAGGGAGAGGATACGGGGGTATAAGTATACATATAGCTGATTCACTTTGTTGTACAGCAGAAACTAACACAGCATTGTAAAGCAATTATATTCCAATAAAGATGTTAAAAACACACATGTTTCCTGGTATTGTTCACATCACTCCCCTGCTTTCAATAATTTTCCATTCTCTAACAATGGGTACCAAAGGCTCCCACTGACTGACCACTTCCCCTGTGCTAGGCACTTAGTTCATCTATCCCCCACCCCAGACAAATAGACTCACTGCCTCAGTTACAGAGGAGGAAACTGATATGACCCAAATTTATAAAGGTAGGAAGTGGAAGCCCCAGGCTTTGGTCTCTGATATGATGTCAAAGACTGTGTTCTTTTTTTTTTTTTTTTTTTGCGGTACACGGGCCTCTCACTGTTGTGGCCTCTCCCGTTGCGGAGCACAGGCTCCGGACGCGCAGGCTCAGCGGCCATGGCTCAGGGGCCTAGCTGCTCCGTGGCATGTGGGATCTTGCTGGACCGGGACACAAACCCGCGTCCCCTGCATCGGCAGGCGGACTCTCAACCACTGCGCCACCAGGGAAGCCCAGACTGTGTTCTTATTAAGTACATGTCTATCTTGGGATTTAAGGTGCCGAAAATCAAGGCTTATTATTTCTCACCACTTGAACTCTGTGTCTCATTCCAAACTACATTATGTCTCTATCTAAATGAGCCACTTAAGTACCTTTGATCCTGTATAGTCAGAATATTCGCTCCTGAGAGACTGGTGCGTTACCTTACACTTCCCTCCATTTCCCTTGACTCTGAGATCAACAGAAATATTTGGTTATTTTGGAGAAGCCTGTTCCTGCTTCAAGAGATCAGTGAATTTTGTGTTGGGTTCTCAAACTGCTTTCACAGCTACACTAGTGGGCTCTGTCTCCTTTGGATGTTAGAGATGCTCTCTTCTGCTGAGAAGGGTCAGAAATGGACATGATGAAGTTGCATGCTAGGCACGGTCTTAGACGTACGTAAATTTATGGCTTGAAACATCTATTCACTTGCTTTAAAAGAAGGGGAAGGATGTTTCTGTAAAAGATATCAGTGCACAGAATGGGAATGTGTGGTGGTACGAAGAGGACTGTGGGGAAATAACACGGTTACCCATGAGACTTTGGATTGCTCATGTAGACCCCTCCAGCCCCAGCTGTACATTTTGTAGATGAAGGAAAGGAAAGATTACCATTGTCATTCTCACTAAATGCTCCCTCAGTTCTAGGAGCAGAGATATGTTGGGCTTCCTGGGCTGGTGGTGGTGAAAACAGAAGTGCATATGTCATGGAACCAGAGCATATGGAAGCGTAGTAGTCACGTCCTTGGAAATGGATACCTTCTGCTCCTTTGTGGGCCCTCAGGGATAGGGTTGGTTCAGTGTCTGCTGCTCCTCAACCATCAACTAATATCCCTCTCAGACAGTGCTTTTCAACCTTGGCCGCACGTTGGAATCACCTGAGGCTTTAAGAGACTGATGCCCACGTCCCATCCCCAGAGACTGCATTTTTTATGAAGTTCTCAGGTGATTCTAGTGCACGGCCAAGGCTGAGAATTATTGCTTGTCTGGACGCTTGCTATCAGGGTGGTCTTTGAGCTAGCAGCATCTGGCATCACCTGGCAGCTTGTTAGAAATGTGGAGTCTCAGGCCTCATCCCAGCACTATCAAATCAAAATCAGCATTTTGGCAAGATGCCCAGAAGACATGTTTGCACATTAAAGTCTGAAGAATCACAGGTCTAGGTTTTACTCTTCCTGTAACTTCTGACTCCCTGAATGTTCAGAATGTGCAAGGCTTCTGCTAACTTGTTGTCTTCTGCTTTCCCTGCCTATGCATTTCAAACTCTTTGCAGGTTTAGGGGTAGGGTAAGTCGGCCTCCCATCATCACCCCTCTAGCTTCAAGTGAGCTTGTAAAGAGGGTCTCTTAGCCCAGTCGGGCAGATCCCCCTTGGGCCAGCTGGCCAGCCCTCAGAGGAGCTACTTGGGAGAAGTTCTCTCACTGGTTAATCTATTCCTCTGTGGGTGGATTCATAGATACCCAGGACCCAAGCCACTTTTCCTTAGGTGAGGCCATGGGCCAGGCAGGTACTCGGAGAGGCCCCTCTTCTAGAATTCTTTTCTGCCCAGAGCTCTTATCCTGAAAAATTGCCATCATATGTCACTTTAGATGTTAGCCCTCGAAGGGTGTTGTCCACACATATAAGATGCTTTGGGCAGGGTGGGGGGAGTTTTGGTGTTGATGAACCAGCCTCTGAGGGTAAATGGCACTGAAATTATTCGCCCTGTGCAATAGACCCCCAGGGTGAAATTAAAGCAGCATTCTTACCAAAGCCTAGCACACATTTTCTGTCTCCGTTCAGGTCAGAGAAAGGAGGTATGGATGTAAGCTGCTGGTTCGTTAGAAAAGATTTTTTTTTACAAGGTGTGCATATATCTTTATCTAAATCCAAGACATATCAACAATAGTGATGACCCACATGTTGTCTTTAGAGGCAAAGGCCGTTTGGAGAAAGCAGTAAGCCACTGGGAGTCTGCGAAGAGGCCAGCTATGGAGTTTGTCTTTCTGCACCATCTCTGAACACCACGCCACACACCAGCCCTGTTATTACGTTTCTCTTCCAGCAGCATCCCCAGTAAGGTGTTAGGGACCTCTCCCCGAATCCCCTGTACTATCTGCATTAGAAAGGAAGACTATCAGGAAAAGAAGGGAGAAACCACGTGCGAGGCATTTTAGGGAAGTCTTATCTGTTGGTTTGTTTTGATTTTTAGTGATCATTTCAAATGATTTTCCTCACAGGATCATCCTCTGAGTTAAGGGTTTGTTCAAAATCCATTAGACCAGCTAAACAAAGTAAAGGACTATCACACATTGGCTTTTATGAGTTTTAGCTGAGATGACTCGCTGTAAATAAATTAAAGAATTTTTGTCTTCATAAATATGCCAGAGGTTGTTTGCCAGAGGGAGATTTATAATCAATGAACTCTCCAGCCATCTTAAAATCGACCTACAGATGTGCCGACCTTTAGAAAAGCAATGTTAAAATGCAAACTACAAGTTAAACTGGGGAAGGACTACACTGTAAAATGATGGTTAAATAATATGAGCCTATGATTTATCGGATAAAAGATAAACACTTTGATGAAAAATCTGTGGGACAAAAATATTAAAGAGTCAATTGGAAATAAATATAAAATGAAAAGAAAGTACCTCTGAAACATTTTCTATACATCATTATGCATAAATACAATCTACTGGCAAGCAATTAGAATAAAGTATGATATTGGCATAAATTGAGATGATATGAATCTTTCTATACACACTAGGAAGTGTAAGAAATGATGTGACTTTGACCAAGTTGAGTTTGACACTGTGCTGGGCTAGTACAAATTCAATCTGAGTGGTTTGGTGGTGTGGCACACTGTATTTTCCAAAACCTGCCCAAGATGCCTCATCTCATCCACTTAGTGTGGTTCTGACAATTGTCCCATTGAGAGATGAGGTTGATGTCCCTCCCACAGAACCTGAAGAGGCAGGAGCGACACCCTGTGACTTCCGAAGTTAAGTTTCTCTGGATCTCTTAGGACACGTGCTCTTAGATGGCAGCTGCCATGCCATGAAAGGAAGCCGAAATAGCCTTTGGAGACACTGTGTGGAGAAGATCTGAGGATCTGAGATCCTTAGCCCCCGACCCTCGGGCTCCCAGCCGACAGTCAGAACCAAATCCTCAGCCAGGCGGATTGAAAGTAGATTCTTGAAAGTAGATTCTCCAGCCCTAAATTAAGCTGCTCCCGAAGACCCTAGGTGGAACAGAGACCAACAGAAATTGCAGATTCATGTGCAAAATAAATGATTTTTGTTATGTTAAGCCACTAAGTCCTGGGGTGGTTTGTCCCATAGCAATAGATAATCTAAGGCCTTCCCCAGACATCCTACAGGGTTGTGCAAACTTCCCAGGCACCGCAATCAGAGCTAACGTTGGGAGGAAGGAGCTTTGGTATTGGCCAAGCCAATAAAGGATCCTGAAGTCTAGCATCTTTGTTTCCACCTTGGGTAGAAAATGAGTTGGAGGTACTTATCTATCCCAAAGGACCACCCATCGCCATCCTTTCACTGCCTGCCTCACCCTCACCACAGGCTCATGGACCAAGAAACCCCATCACCTCCATCTCTTTCTCTTTGGGGGGAACCTTTTCCCTCCATCTTCTTGACTATGCTTCTCCATCCTCTCCTGTGGCAAGGGACGTCAAGGGGCCTTCTAGGAACAGAAAGGAAATGATACCAAGATGGGAGAACACACACAGTAATAGCTCAGTAATTTACCTGTCACAATTCTATTTTGTTTCAGAGGTCACTGAGGGAACAGAATGGCCACAAGAAATAGAATAGCATCGATAATTACAGGAGTAAAAAATTAAAACAACAACAACAACATTATGAGCCAGGTGATTTTAAAGTACATTCAGGGAGGACTTCCCTGGTGGTCCAGTGGGTAAGACTCCACCCTCCCAATGCAGGGGACCCTGGTTTGATCCCTGGTCGGGGAACTAGATCCGCACGCGTGCCGCAACTAAGAACTCTGCATGCCGCAACAAAGATCCCGAGCGCCGCAACCAAGACCTGGTTCAGCCTAAATAAATAAATATTTAAAAAGGAATAAATAAAGTACATCCAGGGATCAAATATTTCTCAACTTTTATGTAACTACATATACTGTACACACATTATTGGAAATCATTCAGAGACTGACTATCCCCAGAAGAGTACAAAATAGCCACAGTAACAACGTGGTCAATTAGATTTTAAATGAGAAAGAATACTGAATTGGGGTTCAGCAAGTCAGAATTTCCATCTTAGCTTTGCTGCCTTATCCTGGGAACATAACAATCTGTTCCAAAGTTTAGTTTTCTCAGTAGGAAGATGAAAGATTGAACAGGATCATTTGAAGATCCCTTAAGCCCCAGAGTCCTACCACTGTACAAGTCTTGCTAATGCAGGCTGGTTCAATTCACCACCAATCTATTTTGCTCCATGAGAAAATTAATGGGAATTTTGGTTCAAATATCAGAATTACCTGCCACTCTGCAGAACATTCCCAAAAGGCAAAGTAGTCTCACAAAACTTTATCTATCTGTAAAGCAGCCAAGAGTAAGCCATGAGATATGGGAAAAGGAGCAGTAAACACAAAGAGGTTCTACGAACACTCACTGACAGTTGGTTAAAATAATCCATGACTGACGTGGCATCATGCTTTCCAATGACTGTCTTTTAGACCGCAGTCCAGTGGGCGAATGCCCATTTACCTGTCTTCACTCATGTATGCAGGCACGATGTAACAGTTACTATGAGATCCTCTTGATCAAGCAGAGAGTTCACAATTGATTTGGATGATCATAATTTATATATTTCATTTATAGATCATGAAGAAAATCCCAATTGCTTATATGTAATGTTAGTTTTTTTGTTTTTTCTTTTTTTTTTTTTTTGCGGTGCGCGGGCCTCTCACTGCTGTGGCCTCTTCCGTTGCGGAGCACAGGCTCCGGACGCGCAGGCTCAGCGGCCATGGCTCACGGGCCCAGCCGCTCCGCGGCATGTGGGATCTTCCCGGACCGGGGCACGAACCCGTGTCCCCTGCATCGGCAGGCGGACTCTCAACCACTGCGCCACCAGGGAAGCCCTCTCAAACCTCTTTTATAAGGTTATTAGTCCCCTTTATCAGGGCTCTGCCCTCATGACCTTATCACCTCCCAAAGGCCTCACTTCTTAATACCACCACACCGGGGGTTAGGATTTCAACATACAAATTCTTCAGATGATAGCAATGACCTCGGAGTGGAAAGCTAGACATCTATGAGGGCTTTTTTCTACTGACTACGCCTTTTGTCTTGGTGGTTTGACATTTTTCTAGTATGTAAATAACGATATATTGAAGGTAATCTTAAAGCTGGATGAAATAAGGTAGACTACACAGTAGCAAGCTTTCACTTTTTTTGAATAATGATGTTGATAATAATGGTGGTAATGGTAATGATGATGGTGGTGGTAGTGGTGATAATGGCGCTTATGATGGTGATGGTGACGAGGATGTTGGCGATAATGGTGGTGGTTGTGAAGATAGCTCTCACTTATTTTTTAATATGTGCCAATAATTGTGCAAATTGCTCTACTCACATTGTTTCATTAAGTTCTCACAACAATCCTATGAGACAGGAATTATCCTTATTTTCTAGACGACAGAGAAAGGCGCAAAGAGATCAGGAAACTTTAAGAAGGTCACAGCTTTCTCTGTGGAATTGCACCAGAGATAATTTAGTGCTGATGTAAATCATGCAGCATAACTGAACTCAGACAGATGACACACATGATATCCTTCCCTTTGTAACTAAATATCTCTTCACCAGCCCTGAGAACTCTTCTTGGAAACTGTAAATGTGAGTACATCAGGTGACTCCTTGTCAGCAGTTTTGGTAGTCAGGAAAAAAAAATGTGTGCTCCCTTTATTTTGTTTATCCTCAGGAATTATAGCTGAAAATCAATGCCATAAGGCTCTCTAAAGTAATACTTTCAATGGGCTGGGACTTTAGCTAGCACTGGGAACTGCACACAACCCACAGAATATCTCATCCTTGCTCACAGGGCATGGAATATCTGGGTATGCCTAGGTTACACATGCGAACACCACCATGTCAATATATGTTGGCTCGGAAAGACTGAAAACCATTTCTCTATTGTCAAGTCCACCTGGGAAGACCCCCGCCTGCCTTGTCTCTGGTAATATGGTGATGCCACATGGTTCCATTTAGTCTTGTACGACACGGGGCCTTGTGACCTCAATTGTAGTGTCATGAACCCAACTCTTGGGTTCTTGGGCAGATCTCTTAGTGAATTGGGGCACGGATTAAAAACAGACAGCAGCACCCAGAATACTTTGTTAACTTCATCATTGTTTGAAAGGAAGTAGATTGAAGGCATCAACTGTTAAGTAATTTGACAAGACAGACTGTTTTTGTTTACCATCTAGAAAGGAGAGAAATCCAGCCATTCTGGTAGGTAGTCTCCATCAACAATCCACTTCAAGATGTTCCTTGTACTCTTTATTGTCCTTTTTCTTGGAAATCAGGGTGCGTGGTGATACCCATTCAGGTGATTTACCTGTTCTTAAACCCACCTAAACAACTCTGTGGTAAGAGGCAGTGGGTTTTGTATTGTAAATAAGAGACTCCAGCTGTCATTTGCAGATCCAAGAGCACATTGAATAATTTTACAACAGAACCCACTAACGTCAATTCTTCTTTTGCAACAGACTGTGTGGGCATCATGACCTGCTTAGATGTCTGCACATTGCTCAAGGAGGTTGGACTTTGTATTAATTTCTGTTGCTGCGTAACCAGTGACCACAAACATAATGTAATGGCTTAAAACAGCACCCATTTATTACGTCTCGGTTCTTAGGTCATACACCCAGGCACAGTGACTAGGTGTTCCGTTCAGGGTCCCACAAAGTTAAAATCAAGGTGTCCACCAGGCTACTTTCTCAAGTGGAGCTTGGTGCCCTCCTCCAAGTTCACGTCCATTTCCTTGCAGTTGTAGGGCTGGGTTCCCAGTTTCATTGCCGAGAGCTGCTCTCAGCTCCTGTAGGCTGCTCACAATCCTTGCCATGTGGCCCCTTCTGTCTTCAAAGCCAACAATGGAGACTCATTCTTATGTTAAATCCCTGCCGTACTTCAAATTTGTTTCACCAGGAAGAGCCTAATCCCTTTCGAGGGCTCACCTGATTAGGTCAGGCCCACAGAGGATAGTTTCCATTTCTTCACGCCAATTGTGCCATCCATATAACATAGCCCAGTCATGGGGTGACTATTTCATGATAATCACAAGTCCCAGGGAGCTTGAATCTTGGGGATCAGCTTAGAATTCTGAATTTTATGTGTTACTGAAACACATTTGTTCTGCTGAGACCTGCAGGGGTAAGAAGAAATATCTGTTGGCAAAGAATCGTCCTAATGGCGGGGTCATTCACCCAGATAAAGACTGGATTCCCTAGACAGGAAACAGGAATTGGGAGACTGGGACTGAGGTAGATGGAAGAGACAAAGTAGGCTCCTTTTCTTGGTTTTTACTTTGAGAAACTTGAATGTCGAGGAGTTCACTCCTGGGTAGTGTTGGTTAGAAATGGTCTCCGTCATTGGGCACAACCTGGGCTCTGGGCAGAAGGGGACCCCTGGGATGCATCACAGGCTAAAGATGAGTGATCTCCATTTTATAAGCCAGAAATTGATAAGATATTGTCTACATTTTTTCCTCCTTTGTTCTCTCCTTGCCTCAAGAAGTCTTTTTGAACATTACAGCTGTGCAGCCAATTATAAGGGAGCAACACACATGGGTTAGACGAAGAGCAGCCACTCCTTGAAGCTAACAGGGCAGTAGCAGAAGTTTTCAGCTAAAAACATGAATGGAAATGTGAATCCTAGAGAGAAGAACCAGGATTGGCTTGTGTGGCCCAGATTTCTTTTCTGACCAGCACAATCTCTCCCTCTGCCTGACAAAGGAATTCTGGGTTCTGTGCTGTTAGAGCAACTGGACAGAGTCATGCACATGACTGACACAGTCATGCAGGTTAACGTGCATTTGTGACAAAGGTGAAGCAATTGGTGGATTACTCTGAGGAGCTGAGATGCACCACATTTCATGATCTGCCTTCACCTTCCCCTCCACGCACCATCAGAGTCAATCCAAGTCACCAGGTTTGGCATTTATTCGGTGTCTTTAAAGTGACCAGTTGTGTTAATTGTGACCTTTTATTTTCTGTATTTCTGAGGCTTTATCATCAAGGGGCCTTGCTGACATGGGAGGGACTGCCCCTCTGAGGGCTCCAATTCCTAGAGTAGAGACAGTAAAGGGTAAACCAGTGAGAATGTCTTTCAAATGAAAACCAACCAATCCAGAACCCATATCCACCCCCCTCCTTTACTGGATTCTCACACTCCAGGCCACTATTTCCCTTCCCTAATCACACCAGAGCCAGATTCCGGACAATTAGAGACACTCCCTACACCCCAGTGTCCACTGAAATTACTCAGACAAGCCAATCCTAAACCTGCTTGCACTGCCTCACCCATTCCTTCCTGCAGAAACCGCAATGAAGGTTCTGTCCACCCTTTCCTCCTGCTCCCTCTGCCTCCTGCCTGACCCTGGTGCTTCCCCATGTGGCCCTGGGTAGTGTGGCATGGCCCCTCCTCTTGGGAACCGTGAGTAACTCTTTGCCCATCGATATTCATTTTCTGATCTGTTGACCTCACCATTCCTGAATAACAACAAAACCTACATTTTAAAACACCAGCTTCCAGATGTGCTCAAGTTTCCTGGGCCCAGATAATGTGACGACTTCCTTTTTTGTGGCACTGTTGCAAATTCCCCCCTACAAAAGACATCCTTTGTGGGAAGTTAACCCTAGTGCAGAATGAATTCCCAACACTCTCTTCACTGGCCACTCCTTTGACTCAGAGAGTAGGACAAAAGTCAGTTGGAAACTTCGTGCGTATAATTGTGTAATTTCAATCCATCTCAAAGCAGGGGGTTAGGGACATTTTCTAATATCAAACTGTCCTCTGGTAGATGTCGTACGATATGCTCTGAAACCTGCCTTTGAACAGAGCTGAGGACACTAGCACCAGGAGGGGACCGAGGTGCCCTTCTTGGGTCAAATCCTTCTCCTGTTTAAAATTTCTGTTGGCTTCCCATTAACCTCATCAGCAGGTCCAACTTTTGTCAGTTGCCCAAACACTTTTCATTCTAATGGGTAATCTAACGAAGCCCCTTAAGAACATTTTTAATCATTTCTTGATTTTTATGGAATGTGATAAAAATTATCTCAAGTATTTATTTTACGTGTAAGTCTATTTGCACAGGTTGTAAAATTCATTTCTAGCATAAAAAATCAATAACCAATAACATCAGTAGTACATAAAGAGAAGTTTTGACTTTTTTCCAGTTAATAAGCCCCAAGTCCTCAGGTGACTATAAATTCATCATGTGTAAGGAAAAACATTATTTGTTGATGAATATATTACTAAGTGGTGTATTATATTTGGTTTGGGTAAAAATATATTTTATATATTGCAGATTGAAACTGAACTAACTTGTTGCAGCTTCACAATTGACATAAAAGTCTCTTTAGGGCCTGATATTTGGAACTCTTGAATTTGCACTTAAAAATTATGGTGATTATTTTTTCAATAATTTTTCTGTTTGGCTTTTAAAAGATGAGGAAAGAAAAGGTTTTAGGTCACTGTCTACAATCATTACACAAATGAAACATTATAAGTGTCAGGGATCTTTATTAGTAGTAAGTGTAAAGCCACACCGGTTATAAGTGCCAGTGTCTTCTTTCCACAATGAGTTTTGAAGGACTCTTTTTTATCAGGGCAATCAGTAAATATACTGATATGGTGATGGCCGTCTGGAGGCAATTTCTGAGGATTATTTTCACTTTTATGCTCCTCACTTCTACTCTGTTGTGTTTTGACACCTTTGTTCCTTATGATTCATCCTCAAACCGACGATCCATAAATTTTGTATGACTAAAAACCAAGACAATTTTAAAACCAAGTGATAATTTTCATCAGGGTTATTGGCATCCACTAACTGTCAGTCACACTCACTGTCCTCTTTTTAGGGGAATAAAAACAATAGCTCATTTGTTGATTGTTCTTAACAAAACTTTAAGTATATCCCCCAACACCTTTAATGCCTTGATCTCCAGGAACACCTTCCTGATTCCCTGGAGGGGTCTGTGATCCACGTGTTAGAAAATGGGCTACAGTTCGAGCTACTTAACAAGGCATATGAAACCCTCATACTCTGGTCCTTGCCAAGCTCTCCTCCAGCCACAAGTGCACTTGCTCCCCAAATAGGCAGCTGACAGTCCCCAGGACATACCTTGATGTTTGATACCCCTCAGCCTTTGTGCATGTGTGAAATGTCATCTCTCCACCACATTTCACCTGAGTCCTACTCCAAGCTCACCTTCCTCACCTTCCCATCCTTTCCAATACCAGTTAAGTGCACGTCTTCTAGATGGAGCGCTCCTGGACAGTAGGGACAGTGTCTTCTATATTTTATAACTACAGTGATGAGTCCAGCTAGCACCTGGCAGAAAGAAAATACTCAGTAAATTTTGGTTGAGTGAATGAATGAATGAATAAACAAGTGAATGTGAGTTGAAGGCAAAAAAAAAAAAAAAAAAAGCTTGAATGCTGAAGTGAGATGCCTGCCCAAGCCACTTTTGGGGTAGTGGCTAAAGAGATGGCTTAAGTGGCCATGTTTATGCCTGGTGACTTTGGTTCTTGGCCGTGTTTGATTAGACCACAGTGATGCGTGGCTGTATGGAAACAGGCATCAAATCTTTATATCAAAAGTTTGAATTAAAAGACTCCAAAGTTGTAGTCAGGACGTTGTTGGACATTGAAGCTATAAGGTCTCATGGAAGTGGGGCCATAGTCATTGCCATTGGAAACCACTGCTAGAGGCAAGCCAAGGTCACGGAGAAAAGAATCCAAGAGATGCCAAGGAAGCCCTATCGAAGAGAGGCAAAAGGAGGAGGCTCAGAGGGGAGGCCAATTTAGAGACTCCAGGTCTCCTGATATCGAGTTGATGCTCTGCTTCTTGACCCAGAAAAATCTGTAAAATACAGCTCCACACCTTAAGTCTAAAGTCTCCATGTAGCATGAGAAAATTCCAGAAAATCTGCACGGGAAGGAATCAACTTTCAATGCTTTTGATTACTATCTCCTCAACAGACAAGCCCTGTTATAGTGCAGCCAACATCTCCAGAGAGAAGAAGATTGATTACAATCACTGACGACATGTTTTTGAATAAATACCTCGCGGTCCATTTCTAGCCTACACAAAATCCGCCCTGATACAAATTTAGCTCTGACCAATTTGGAATTGTAATAATTCATCTCCCCAACTTGTCCCTAAGCAGATTGAACATTTTGTGCTTTCAAATACCCCAATGCAATAAATAGATTCAAGTTAAAGGTGACTTTATTATTTCCCTCCTTCTAAGACTAAGTGTCTCAGAGAACATCTAGGAATGTTTCACACCTGGCTGTTTAACAGTATCTCCTTGAATGGAATACATTCCTCATGGTTGATCTGCTCCTTCACAAGTAGCTTTGGGGCCTCACCTTCCCTTCTGTGGATATAAAAGAATAACTTTATTTTCCCTTGTAATGAGGCTATTATCATTGAACTCTCAGGTTAAGACTTCCAGCAACACCAACTCTGTGCTCTTCGTTGACTATTTAATGATGTTATAAAATGGCCTCCCACACTCAGACGGAGTAAGCATCTTTATTCACGGCTCCTGTTGGCAGTGTCCTATGTCTAGGCTCCTTTCTAAGGAGCAATGAACCACAGGCTCTCCTGAGGCAGCTCATTCTCTCACACAGTCTCCTCTCTTCTTTCCTGAATCTGATCCCAGGGGATTGTTGTAAGATCTTGGCAAGCACAGACTGACCAGCCCCCATGGTGGACCACATTGCATTGACAAGCCATCTCTGCCTCGGTGTGTTATGCCCTTTGATATGAGAAACTGTTCTGTTCTGAATGCCCACACAAAAAGGCTGAGGTCTTTTATTTCCCTGTAAGTGTTAAATGCTCTTTGATTGAGAGCTGTGATTGGAACAAACATGAACTACTTCATTAACGAGGAAAAGATGTTTTTTTAATCTGTGCTTTGTATTCAATAATACTATTTCTGGAAATCTATGCTAAGAAAATGCCAGTAATACAAAACATCCTAGCAATTTCAAAAACTAAGATGTTTGGGATGGTAGTATCGAAAAGTAAAAATAGAAATGTGTTTAGAAAATTATAGTATATTATTAAAATGATAAATTTTACAGCCTAAAGAGGTAAACAAATAAAACTATTAGCCACACATAGAAGTATATAGAAAATAATAATAACTGCAAGTAGAGCAAAATTTTAAATTTATTCCATCATTACAATAAGTTCAATCCACATAGGTGCATAAAAATCCAGAGACCATAAAGAAATTTAAATTGCTGCTGCAAGATGGATTGTGAAGTAAATGGAATTATTAAATTTTTTGTGGTTGATGTGTAAAGCTGTTTGATAATAATTAAAATTGAAAACTTTTCAAAGAAAAAGCTGTATCTGTCTTTAGAGGGACCATTTTGAGTCCTCCAACTGGAACACACCCCTTCAAAGCACGCATGCCTGAGCCAGACACAAAACATCACATACAGTATGATTCCATTTACGTGAAATATTCAAAATAGATAAACCCACAGAGACAGAATGCAGACTGGTGGTTGCCAGGGGCCGGAGGGAAGGGAAAGGGGAGGAAGTGCTTAGTGGGACCAGGGTTTTATTTTGGAGTGATGGAAGATGTTGGAACTAGATACAGGTGGTAGTTACACAACACTGTGAGTATACTAAATGAACTGTTCCCTTTAAAATGGTTAATTTTGTTATGAGAATTTCAACTCAATACATTAAAAAGAAATTTTTTTTTAATGATGCTGCCTTGGCTCAACCCTAAAAGCCCTGATCCGGTGTGTCCGGGTCAGGCAAGGCTCTGTATTTATAAAGTTTCCCAGGTGAGTCTGATGCTCCATCAGGAACAGAAACCTGTCATCAGGGATTTCCCTCACCCTGCCTGCCTAATTTTTAAGGCGAACAGAATAACTATAAAATCCAGACAAAATGCATAAACTCTGTATAAAATGCTGTGCTTGTAAATGCAAAATTCAAATCATTGAACCCTGACTGGTGGTGGGCAGAAGAAGTGCACTCCCGGTGACAGTCCTCATTGGGAGATGCACCTCCTCGCTGACAGCTCAGAAGGATTAGGGCATGTCCGAGGGTGCAGGGCTACCTCGGTGGCACCACGCTTGAGCATCCCACAAGACCAAGAACTATTGTCACTGCTTTTGTTCTCTTCCATCATCTCAGTATTTAAGTCCTTAGAAGTGTGTTAACTGCTACCAGACTTTAAAATATGGACCAACACCATCTTTTAAGAAGGGAGCTTGTTCCAATCACAGTCCAGAGACCAGATACAACATTTTATCAAAAATAGGAAAAACAGAGGGCTTCCCTGGTGGCACAGTGGTTGAGAGTCCGCCTGACGATGCAGGGGACACGGGTTTGTGTCCCGGTCTGGGAAGATCCCACATGCCGCGGAGCGGCTGGGCCCGTGAGCCATGGCCGCTGAGCCTGCGCATCCGGAGCCTGTGCTCCACAACAGGAGAGGCCACAGCAGTAAGAGGCCCGCGTACTGCAAAAAAAAAAAAACTGGAAGAACAGATTGACTCTATCCGCTGTCCTCAAAATTTTTTTAAGCTGGATCCCATTTCTACCACCAGCAAAAAGTTTTATTGAGGGGCAGAGCATTTAGGAGCTCAGTAGCCTTCACTACATCAGAAGCTGTTTGATGTCAGCCTGTTGGTGAAATGAAAGAAAAGCAAAAGGCTCCAAAATGTGTTAAAACACAGCACCCCCTGACATACAGAATGGGTAAAAAGGCAACCCCCAAATGGAATCAAGGGAAGGCCTTATGCAGGGTACTCCTTACTGTAGACTCGTTTGCCCTCTGCAGAGGTTATTCAGTTGCCCAGAGAAAGCTCAAAGGTTTGCAAAGGTGTTTTGAAGATAAATGCAATATTTTGCTTGGTTAAAGAATACCTCTTGTCTTGGGATTCTTTACTTGGATATTACAGCTAATTATTTTAGGATTGTCAGGTCTCCAAAAGGTCCCTTTTGGGGAAATACATTTTGCCAAAAATTTAAACAAGTATATGCACATTAGGATAGGATTTTACCTTTTGCTCTCGGAAATGTGTAAAATGATAGAGGATAAAGTGGGTCTGGTAATACCCCACTTTTCCTTTCAGCGGTTTAATCACACGGGAGGTCTCGCATTTCATCAGGGTGTGAAATGCCTTATATTTCTCCTGGTTTCTTTTTTCTTCTTGCACAATGAATGCAAGTCCAAGAACGCGAATAAGGCCTCTCTCCACCACACACATGCCCTCCTCCCACACCCTGCCAGCTACCCCTGCTCTGACCTCCCGGCCTCCCGAGGACCCTGAGCTCCTCCTTTGCAAGTTACAGTTCCTGCAGCCCTGCCACCCCTTCGCACTTCCCGGGCCTCCGCGGGGGCACCCGTCTCGTCTCGGGAAGGCGACCACCGAGAAAAACCTCTCTTCCACCGCCTTCACCTCCGCAGCCTCCATCGTCTCCACCTTCCACCTCTGCTATCACCGCCACCACCTGCACCTCCCGGCCGCCCCGCGGGGTCGAGGCGGACCCAGCTCTCAAGGCCACTGCAAGGCGCAGCACGGAGACCCCGATTTCTATGCACCCTGGAAAGGGTGATTAATTTAAAGTGAGTGGAGTCTGTTTCTTTAAGACAAGCTCATAAATCGTGAAAGATCACCACTTCTTTTCAAAAGCCTCTCCACGGTCTGAGTTTCCCTTCTGGGTCAGTAAAGTCATTGAAGCTTTAACGGCATGCCATGGCAGATTACACGATACAGCTGTCCCAGCACCGTGAAAATTAAGTTATGCCCCGTGTCAGCAAGGGGGTTTTCCCCTTTCTTTTCTCTCCCCTCCCCCACCCCTTTCTCTTTTTTTCTCTATTCCTTCCCACCCCTTTCCCTCTCCCTACCCCTCTCCCTCTCTCTCCTCTCTCTCTCCCCACTCCCTCTCTCTCTCCCCTCTCCTCCCTCCTGCTGGCCTCTCCTACTCTTTCCTCTTTGCTCTTTCACGGTCCTCCTGGGAAGTGCACATCCCCTCCCCAGAGAGGCACAAGTTGGCCCACGGGGCTGTGCTCTGAGCCCCGCTATTGAGCCACAGTAAATGGAGATGATGGGCCTTTCAGAGAAGAGCTATCAAAATAGTGCCTTTTGTTCTCCACCCCGCTCCCACATTTTTTGCTTCCTTCCCCCCCTTTTTCCTCTTCCTCCTTCTCTTTTCCCTCCTGCCTACCATCTGAGTTGAATGCCCCCCGCAATTTTTTGCAGCAGCCCAGCGCGCAAGCAGCACCCTTCTCTAAATGGACAACCGCCCCTTCCCTTCCACCTCCTGGTCCTAATTCACCCCCTTTCTCTGGACAGCCCGTCTGCTTGGAGATGACCCTCCGAGGTCAAGAGCAGCTGAAGCCTTAGTTTCCTTCCAAAGTTAAACACTGCCCTGGCTGTGGCCACTGCTCTTTTCTCTTTCAGGGAGAAGGGATATAAAGAGAGTTGGAGCAACCTATGAGCATCACCTCTCCATCCCACACTCCCTGATGTGTAAACAGGGCACATACATATATGGCCTCTTAATAGCGCTCATGGCTCCTCAACACATAGTACATATTCACATCCAGAGAGACAAAATTGCACCTTAGCTTCATGTCAATATAGGCCCCTCTACTTAAAACAATTTTGAAGGCAATCTAAATAAAGAAACCCACATTCTTCTGTTTGCATATTCACAGCATCTCCCCAGGAGGTGGGAGAAATGTTTACAATGTGAGAAACTAAACCCTTCTCCAGTGTTTCTCCAGTGAAGTGAAAGGGAGGAATGAGCTGTCAGTTTGGGGAGGGTCTGGAGAGCACTTTCTATGGGTTAAGGGGCCCCATCCGCCATGGGACCTCTCTGCCCACACACTACCCTGCTCCCTGGCTGCTGTCTTCACCACCTAGGTCCCACCAGAGGAAACACTTTCCTGCTAAAGAGCTACGAATTAAATAAAGCCACCTCATGAAGTTGAAAGCAAATTGTTGACGTGGAAGCAGTGATGACTGTACGATGAAAAACAAAAGAGTTTTGTAGAGACTCAACTGTGATGGTAATATTTAAAGCCGTCACATTTTACATTATTATTATTTTTTAATTAGGTGCTTTTGAGGGAACATCTAAAACTAGAGCAAAGTTTTAATTTTCTTAGGTTATGAACCAAATGTAAAACAATTGTCACTGATAAGGAGCCTACATGAAGGTGATATTGCAAGGTGGCTCCTTATTTACTTGGGGACAGTGGGTACGGAAGCTCACCCCTGTGGGTAGAGACATGATCATCTGTGTGTGTGGACCAGGTCCCGCTGCCCTTTATCTAAGTCCCAAGGAGGCAGGGGGCTGCACAAGCCCTAACTTCCTTCTCCTTTCCCCAAAGAACTAGCCTCTAAGGTCCTCAGGCAGCTCTGAAGCAGGTCTGAAGACTTTCCAAAGAGGGAATCAAATCCAAAAATGGTGTGAATTACCCAGGAGCACAGACAGAGGTGTGGAGCTTCTCAGGTGGCCACAACAATGGTGTTCTTACTTGAATGAATGTGGTCTCCCAGGATTTTATTGATGTCTATTGATTGCATAGCACTATCTCAAATATGATGTTACCTTAAAAAGTTCCAACTCACATGTCTTAGTGTGGATTTCCCCAAGAGGAGGCCCTGAAAGAAGGACATGGCTGAAAGCAGGTAATTTGGGGTGTGATGATCCCCAGAAGAAGGACCAACATAAGAATGAATTGTCAAGGTTGCCGCGGCGGGCAATGTAATTCAATTCCACCTAGACTTCCTGAGAAGCATCCTGACTGCTTCTGCTTGAAGACGGTGGCATTGATCTGGGCACTCCATCTTTCCCACTGGTCAAATGTTTCTTCACATGTTAGTCCCCCTGCTCTTCTGAGACGGGCATTCTCCAAGTGAGGTACCACAGACTAGGGGGAGCCCAGAGCAACCGTGAAGTTGTGCAGAGTGAGCTTGAGAAGGGGCATCAAGCATGGCGCACCTGCTGGGAACCGCCCTCCCTGTAAATAAATCTTTTCCGAGGGCTCCCAAGGGGAGGCACTCTCTACACTTTAGAAATGAGGCTCCATAACAGGAGCACTTTGCCCACCGTGCCTGCCCGGTAAGGGATGGAAGTGGGGTTTTAGCTCAGGAAAGGTTCTTTCCACTATTTCTACATGGTGTAACCCAGTCCTCCAGTCCCCAATTTGTTTCTAACCTTCTTCACTCTTCAGCTTTCTTTCTACCCTACTTCTAGTAACCACTTGAGGACCAGAGAACCAAGTGCCCCCTTCTCAATGATTCTAAAAGTGTTGAAGCAGAACCTGAGACACGGTTTATGAGCATAGCGTTTTTGGTTTTGTATTTTTGAGACGTAAGGAGGTGCCACAGGCACGGGGAGGTGACACACGGAAGGGAAGGCACTCACAAAGGGGTGCGTTGTTAAGCCTGCTGATACCAAAGACAGCTGATTCCTAATCTCACCAGAAGGCTCTAGAAACGGTATAAAACACCTACTGCAGAATGATCCCAACTAAGGGGCAAAGGGAGTGTGGTACTTATGCCCCACATCTCTGTGTCGTGGTTAAGGGGCAACAGGCTTAGTGTTGTAGGTAAAGTGGGTTCCAACGCTCTCCAGCAAAGGCCCTAGTGCTGCACTGGGAGCCAGCCCTGAAGTGCTTCAACACAGAGAGGCCTGAGGGGACGCTCAGTGGACTGATCAAGTCAGCTGCCGTCTCCTACTCACCTTGACCTTCCAAGAGACAGAAGTGACTTTGGGGGACTGAAGCTCATTGGGATAAAATTCCTCAGGGCTCTTCTCAAAATGAAAACCTAAGCAGTCAAGTGCTCGATCGATGTTCGTTGTGGTAACCCCCCTTTGCTTTCCCACTTATTTGCTTAACTCTTCCCTTCCCTCCGTGCTCTTAGCCAGCAAGTGACAAGGTTCTACATTTCTAAGGCATATATTTTTAAAATTAATTAATTTATTTATTTTTGCGGTACGCGGGCCTCTCCCTGTCGCGGCCTCTCCCGTGGCGGAGCACAGGCTCCGGACGCGCAGGCTCAGCGGCCGTGGCTTACGGGCCCGGCCGCTCCGCGGCACGTGGGATCCTCCCGGACCGGGGCACGAACCCGCGTCCCCTGCATCAGCAGGCGGACTCGCAACCACTGCGCCACCAGGGAAGCCCCCAGGCCCAGGCATAATATTTTTCATACATTACCTGTTACACGTAAGCTCCCAACTACCTGTTCATCCTGAGACACTAAACGTTTTAAATCTAGCGTCTGTTTGCTTAAGCTTGAGGTGATGTTGGAAGAGATTCGGCTGCACATGCGCCACAAACGACAAACAGCCTTTACCACCCTTAGGGCTCCTTTTCACAGGTAGTGCTTTGATCACATCTCAGTCGTCACAAAGCGGGCTCTGGAGAGGCATCTGTGCTTGTCGCATAGATTCTGAGGGACTGAGATGCTGTCTGCCCACTACAACACCCAGACTCCTCATGCCATGGGTTTTGTTGCCAAGCCTAGATTGTCCGGCATTGTTTGTGTAGCACATAACTTCACAAATTACCTTATGTTGTTGTCATTTGAATCAGGGAACATAAAGCGCCACCTTTGTTCTCTGGCAAATGTCAGCAGAAAAGAAAAGGGAAATGACTTTGCAGAGTAAGTGGAAGCTACGAGAAATTTAACCATTCTTCAAGGTGCCGTTCGTAAGCTAATTAAATCAAGGGCAGATTCCGTGACAAGTGATATTTCTGTCTTGATGAAAATGAACACAAAATAATTTTAGACAATGCTTTTATAAATTCAGAATTTCACTAGCTATAGTTGAAGAAACTTGCTGCTTTCATTCATTTATTCTCACATAAATGTTTCAAGCTTATTACAAAAATACCTCTCTTCTAATCTGCCGTTTAAAAAAATTTTTTGTTACCCCTTACTGAAAGGCTTAGCTTCAAGCTTATTTTCAGTAAGTCCTGTTTTCATTTGTATTTGCTGATCCCTGTAGAGAAAGGTAGCATTTTGTCACTAAAGTACTCCAATAGTTACAGCAAGGCTAGTTTAGGGAGAACATTCTTTCCCTGATTTTGTTCAAATGCAAGTGCTGATACAATTTGATTAAAGTAGCTGTAAAATATGCTGGGTATGTGGGAAATAAGAGTATGGAAAGAGTTTGAGAAATTCTAATCCTGTAGCTCTCAAGACTTCGAGAGTTGGACCCCATCTGGTGTAAATGGATTAAAAATCTTTTCTCATTTCAAAGGTTTGATCTCAACAAGGGCTTGATTTGATGAAATCAAAGTGGCAGCTTGGATTTGAAAACTATTTAGAATGGAACTTCCTAAAGTTTACATGTGAGGGAAGAATTGGCAGAGATATAAATGTGGGGTGACCATGTATTTATATGTGTGTTTCACTGGAGGTCTGTTTGCAGAGAGAAGGATGGCAAAAAAAAAAAAAAATTGAGAATGAGGATAAGTATAAGTATCAGGTTACTTGTATAACAGAAAGATGTTTTTATAATTCTTAGCTTCGAAGGTTGAAAAAGTGTATATGCTTTTAAAGAACAGAGTCTCCTTCTGCAAAAGCCATTTTCCATATTATCTCCCCTTCCTTCTCCTTATTCATCCCCTGATATATACTCTCAGGCTTTTGTACTTCAAGTTACCTTCCCCTTAATTGTGTGCTATCATTAGTGACTAATACCCCAAATAGGCACAGGAGAGAAAACAAAAACAAACAAAAAATGGTCCAATGATAGATAGTAGATGGTAGAGTGTGGCCCATGAAGAACGGCCCACATATGTGGTCTTTAAGGCCTAAATTCTTAAAAGTTGCAAACAGTGATTTCTTTAGAAAGGGAATTCACTTTCTTGCAATGAGTTGGGGCAATTATTAGTCTCATTAATAATGTGCAACTCTGTTGTCTCTGAGATGATGCAGGAGTAGTTTGCATAGTCTCCCATCCCCCACTACCCCACACACAATGTTAACAAAAAACTCTGGCAAATTTCTACCTTTGCCAATAGGCAAATTCCACACAGTATTTGCAATGGAAAAATTGTTGGAGAAAATCTGGTTCAGTATTCTGCATAAATTGCGGGATGATGCTAGAGGCAAGCAAGATGGCAGTGGTGGGTATGAGGCCTGATGAAACAGAAAGCAGTGACCCAAATCATCCTTGCTTCTCAGAGTTAGCAAGCAAGTGCAGAAATCCCTGAGAAGAATTCTTATATGTAGGCATAAGAAATGAAGATGTAAATGAAGTTCCTCTGCACATTTTATAAACTGTCTTAGACTCTAAATTCACGCTAGGTTCTAGATATACCTTGAACAAAAAGAGGTTATTGAAACCATTACTCTGCCAGAAAAAAAAATGCATTTAATCTCTACAATATGCTTGCATCCTAGCTGCATTTACGAGCCATTCAACTCTCCACTCTTCCCTTCCATGCTTGCTTTCCCCTACAGTTATTTTATCACCAGCATATGGGGCTATAACTATTGTATAGCAGGTACATTTAGAATTTCCTGCATAAAGTAAATGTCCATAAAGGTATGCAATTTGTCTTCTACTGCTGCTACACAAATTATCATAAAGTTCATGGCTTAAAACAGCACAAAATTATTATCTTATGGTTCTGGAATCAGAAATCTGAAATGACTCTCATGGAGCTAAAAAATAAGATTTCATATGGGGGAGTCTGGGGGAGATTCTATTTCCTTCCCTTTTCAGCTTCTAGAGACTGCAGACATTCCTGGGCTCACAGCCCCCTTCTAGCTTCAAAGCCAGCAATTGGATCATTTCGAACTCTTTTTCAGACTATCCCCCTCCTGCTTCCTTTTTCACTTATTAAGACCATTGTGATTATGTTGAACCCACCTGGATAATCCAGGCTACTCTCCCCATCTCAAAATCCTTAATCACATCTACAAAGTCCCTTTTGCCCTGTAAGGTAAATAATCACAGGTTCTGGGGATTAGGAGGAGAATATCTTGGATATATTTTATGTATCTGTGACTGGTACATAAGGTAAAACACAAACCCTGACAAAGCACTACTCTATTGGACAGGTTTTAGTATGCTAAATTTATTCTTTGCCCTATTACCTGAATTTAATTAGTTCTGCTATCTAACTTGTTTTCAACTGAAGGAAAGTAGGGATGTGCTAACTTTCCAGACTGCATAATGAGTACCCAAGTGGCTCCAAAGTAATGCTATCGTTTTCAAGGGTTTAGCATAGATATCTGTTCATTTTAGTTCACTGTGATAAGTGGACTGAAGGTGATATCTCTTGCAGTTATTTCCAATTTTGGTATATAACAACAAAGTGAACAATCTAGCACTATTGGACAACTCTGTTTATGGAAATAATTCAGAAAAGGATAATGCCAGTGCCAGGGAACTGGTTGGTTATTACAGATATTTGTCTCCGGCCCATCTAATCCCATTTAAGATGTGAAAGATCAACTTTCAGAAGTTCAGTGGATAGTGGGATTTACAGAATGGTGGAGGGAACATATGTAAGCTCACTTCTCCATAAAATGAACAGAAACACTGATAAAAGTAGTCAAAATCAACATTTTAATAACTCTGGAAATTAACCAAAGGCCTGCAAGAATCTAAAGAAGGTTTATTCAAGGAAATCTGATTAAAAAAAAAACTGATAAACATTACTAAGAACAGCAGAATTTGCATTATTTTTCATTTGACCTACTCTAATGCCCTTCTCTCCAGCTCCACAGTAGCCTTGAAAACCAGTAGCCTCACAACCGTAGTGGCAGCCATGAGGAAGGAAGTCCAGGTTTGAAGTTCCATCCCTAAAGCACAGTCACTATTGGACTTGGCTTGCAGCTCCATGGAAAACCCCATTTGCAGAGCTGTGTCTTCATTTAACCTGACCTATAGCTCACTCCACCAAAAACACCCTATCCCCAGTGCATTTTTTGAAAACAATCAGAGGCAGTTGTTCACCACTGCAGTTACTTGAAGCTGGTATATCAGTTAGGGCAAACAAGATGTTTGCCAAAACGTAAAAAGAAGAACTGGGGAATGAGATAGCCACAGGGGGCTTTGAAAAGCTCTGACATATTCCTGGGAATCTACAAGGCTATAAGTATGTAGAGCTGTGCATGTAGGGTTGTGCTTGTGACCAGGAAAGACCTGAAAGAGCCCCACATTCTCACCTCTGGCTGAGCCTTGCAGCTGTACAAAAGCAGAAAGTAAAGGCTAAGGCGGAGCTGTAAAATGTTGGGACATCAAGTGTATATCCCAACACACACACTTTGCAAAGAATGGAAGACTTATTGCTTAAAGGTCTCTAAGGAAATCTCTAACCAATCATTATCCAATCACTAAACTAACTGAGCAAAGACTTCAGTGACTGCAAACTACAAAGAATACAACTTTTACAGGATTAGTCCAGGAAAGTCACTAAGTGAGTAAGCAGCAGCTATAACAACAGAGCAATAACAAAGAGTGGGTTGGAATGGGGGTAATCTGATTTCCAGAATTGCCACATTATATTACTTAAAATGTTCAGTTTTCAACAAAGTTATAAGATATGCAAAGAAACAGAAAAATATTGTCCATATCGGGGGAGGGGAAGCAAAGGAAAACAGTCCACAGGATGTGCATTTAAGGAGACCCAGATACTTGACTTACTAGACAAATACTTTAAATCAGCTATTTTAAATGTGTTCAAAGAACTAAAAGAAACCATGTGTAAAGAGTTAAAGGAATTATGACAACAGTGTCTCACAAAATAGAAAATATCAACAAAGACATAGAAATTACGTTAAAAAGTACCAAAGAGAGATTCTTGTTTTGAAAATAAAATAACAGAAATGAAAAATGCCTTAAAGAAACTCAACAGCAAAGGTAAACTGTAAGAAACAAGATCAGAGAACTTGAAGACAGGTCCATTGAGATTATCCAGCCTAATGAATAGAAAATAAAAAGAATGGGAAAAAAATGGCAGAGCCTCAGAAACCTGTAAGACACCATTGAGTATACCAACATATGCATAACGGGAGTCCCAGAAGCAAAGGAGAAAAAGGGAAAAACAGATAGAATATCTGAAGAAATAGAATCAAAAATTTCTCAAATTTGATGAAAAAGAATGATTTTCAAGATGCTCAAAACTCCAAGTAAGATAAACACAAAGATATTTGTACCTACACACATCATAATCATACTGCCAAAAGTAAAAGAGAATCTTAAAATCAGAAATTCCTTCTGCAAGGCCAGTATTAACCTGATACCAAGGTTAGACAAAGACATCACAAGAAAAGAAAACTATAAACCAATATTCCTTATGACTATTGATGCCAAAATTCTCAAAAAATAGCAAACTGAATCCATGAACATGTTAAAAGGATTATACATCATGACTAAGTAAGATTTATCCCAGAATGCAAGGTTTGTTTAACATCTGAAAGATCAGTTTTATCAATAGAATAAAGAACAAAAACCACATGACCATCTACATAGATGAAGGCCAAGCATTTGATAAATTCCAGCAGGTTTTCATGACAAAACACTCAACAAACTAGGAATAAAAGAGAACTTCCTCAACCTGAAAAGGCTACCCATGAAAAATGCAGAGTTAATATCATGTTTAATGTTTATGGTCTGAATGCTTTCTTCTAAGATCAGAAGCAAGGCAAGAATATCTGTTCTTGCCACTTGTAGTCAACATTGTACTGGAGGTTCTAGCCAGGGCAATTAGGCAGGAAAAAAAAAAAAGCCATCTGGATTACCCAGATGGCTTTTTTTGTTTGTTTTCTCTAGTAGGTCTGTGTCTTTATTCCTGTCTTGACCCTAGGTTCTTCATGACTTTTTTTTTTTTTTTTTAGATTTCATATATACATGTTAGCATACGGTATTTGTTTTTCTTTTTCTGACTTACTTCACTCTGTATGACAGACTCTAGGTCCATCCACCTCACTACAAATAACTCAATTTTGTTTCTTTTTATGGCTGAGTAATATTCCATTGTATATATGTGCCACATCTTCTTTATCCATTCATCTGTCAATGGACATTTAGGTTGCTTAAAGTTAACCTTAACTAAAGATTTACAGAACCTTTACCAAACGTCACATTAACAAGTTAATATAAACATGTATACTCCAATAAAGATGTTTAAAAAAATAAAAAGCCATCTGGATTGGAAAAGAAGAAGTAAACCTATTTCTATTGACAGATGACATAATCTTGAATATATAAAATCCTAAAGAATCCACAAAAATAATATTATAAGTAATGGTTTCATTGCGGTTGCAAGATACAAGATCAATGTAAGAAAATCAATTGTATTTCTCTCCAGTACCAATGCACATTCTGAAAATAAAAGATGAAATTAAGAAAATATTTCCACTTAGAATAGCACTAAAAATAAAACGCTTAGGAATAAATTGAACAACAGAAATTGTACACCAAAATACAAAAATTTATTGAAAGAAATTAAGAGAGCTAAATAAATTAGAAGACACACAGGTTCATGGATCAGAAGACTTAATATTTTTAAAATGGGAATACTCCCCCCAATTGATCTACTGATTCAATGCAATCCTTATCAAAATACAAACTGACTTTTTTTAAAAGAAATTGGCAGGCTGATTTCAAAATTTTTATGGAAATGTAACGGACCCAGAATAGCCAAAAACAATCTTCAAAAGGAACAAAGTTGAGAGACTCACATTTCCCAAATCCAGAGCTTACTATATAACTGTAGTAAGACATAACAATGGACATATAGATTAATGGAATGGAATTGAGGATCCAGAAATAAACTCTTATATATTTATAGTCATTTGATTTTCTACAAGGGTTCCAAGATAATACAATGGGGAAAACAATCTTTCAACAAATATACTGAGACAACTGGATATTCTATGCAAAAGATTAGAGTTGAACCCCTATCTCACACCATACACAAAACATAAATCAAAAAGGGACCATATACTAAACACCTAATGTAATAACTAAAACTATAAAACTTTTACAAGCAGGGCTTCCCTGGTGGCGCAGTGGTTGAGAATCCGCCTGCCGATGCAGGGGACACGGGTTCGTGCCCCGGTCCGGGAAGATCCCACATGCTGCGGAGTGGCTACGCCCATGAGCCATGGCTGCTGGACCTGCGCATCCAGAGCCTGTGCTCCGCAACGGGAGAGGCCACAACAGTGAGAAGCCCACGTACCGCAAAAAAAAAAAAACAAAAAGCCTTTTACGAGGAAACATCAACGTTAATCTAATGAATTTGTGTTAAGTAATAGTTTCTTAGGTATTACAGCAACATAAAAACAGATAAATAGGACTTATTAAAATTTAAAAACTTTTGTGCTGTGAATGATAGCCTAGAGAAATTGAAAAGACAGCTCACAGATGGGAGAAAATATTTGCAAATCTAGGCACAAGGGACTTGTGTCCAGAATATATAAAGAACTCACAACTCAAAAATGATAAATAATCCAATTTAAAAATAGAAAAATGACTTGAATGGATATTTCTACAAAGAAGATGTACAAATTATCAATACACACAAGAAAAGATGTTCAGTATCATTAGTCATTGGGGAAATTAAATCAGAAACACAATGAGATACCACTTCATACCACTAATATGGCTAAAATAAAAAAGACAGATAATAGCTAGTGACAGTGAGGATGTAATGTAAGTGGAATTGTCTAGATCACTGGCAGGAATGTTAAGTGGTACAGCTGCTTTGGAAAACAATTTGGCAGTTCCTAAAAAAGTTAAGCATTAGAGTTACCATTTGACTCAGCATTTCCACTCCACTTATCACTCAAGACAAGTGAAAATATATGTTCACACAAAAACTTGTATACGAATGTTCATAGCAGGATTATTCATCATAGCCAAAACATGGAAAGGAAACAACCTAAATGTCTACCAGTTGATGAATGGGTAAACAAAATTGGGTATATGTACATAGTGAGACATTATTTGGCAATAAAAAGGAATGAAGTACTGATAGATGGTATATGAATGAACCTTGAAAACATTATGCTAGGTGAAACAAGACAGACGCAAAAGATCCCATATTGTATGATTCCATTCATATAAAATGTCCATAATAGGTAAATCTATAGAATCAGAAAGTATATTAGTGATTCCTTAGGACTAGAGAGGAAGAGAGTATTGGGATAAATGAGGAATGACTACTGATGGGTACTAGGTTCCCTTTTGTGGTGATGAAAAGTTCTAAAATTAGATAGTGATGATGGTTGCACAATTCTATGAAAATACTAAAAGCCACCAAATTGTACACTTTAAATAGGTGAATTCATGGTATGTAAATTATGCCTCACTAAAGCTATTTACACATAGATGTTTCATATATATATGAAATAATGTATTTACTGGAAAAAAAAATATATTGGAAAAATACCAGGCAAAAGGAGATTCTTAGATTGAGTTTCAGCTCAACCATCAATCTAACCTGAAACCTTAAGGCAATCACTTTCCCTCTCTTGGCCTCAGTTTTCTCATCTGCAAAATGGACTAATAGTAACATCCATTCTGCAGGCCACAGGGAGCTGCTGTGAGGATTGAATGAGGTAATTGGGGTGGAAGCAATGATCAGCTGGGTAGAGTTGGGCACCACATAATGTATTTAGGTATAGTTTAGGCTGTAGAGTGTCAAGGTTAAGAACATGGACTCTAGGACCCGGCAGCCTGTGTTCACAAACTCGCTGTGATAGAAAGCAAGTAACTCTGCCTTTCTGTGTGTGGTCTCCTATAAAATGGGATCACAGTAGGGCTGCTTTTACAGGGTTGTGACAAGAATGAAATGAGTTAAGGAAACACATACAGAGCTCACAAAAGTGAAGTTCAGTGGACTATGGAATGGATGTGGATTCTGAGAATTCATTGCTCAAACTCTGATTGCTAAAAGAAAGGAGAGGGAAGGAGGGAAGGAAGAAGGAAAGGTTTTGGAGGGTCTGAGACAGAAAGCTATTGTATCAAATTGACATCATTTGAGATTATGAAACAAATTGTGATGGTGAAGAGTGGCTTCAGTAAGTTAATATCACCTGTTAATCAGCTATAGACATTTCTAGTAAAGAGAGAAGGAAAGTACTTTTTTTCTCCATATCCCAGATTATTCCATGTTACCATATTGTTACAAATGAGGGAAAGAAATATAAGAAAGAAGTAGTTAAATAGTTTTGTTCTCACATGACTTTGCAAATGTCATACCTGAGAAAATCTGGAGCTTACAAAGAACCATTCACTCATTGGAAACTACTCTTTGAGCACCTAGGTGAGCTCCTGAGGAGTGAGATGGTTTTAACTTGTGGGCCCTAAGGCAGATGTCCAAAATGAAGACTCTCGACTCTCCTCCTAGGAGAACAAACTAACAAAGACCAATTTAATGCTTCCTATGTTGTTTGGAATATAATGGGATGAATAAATACATTTTTTCATTATCCCTGGGAAATTTACACTTTCATATTGAACAGACCCGTCGAGAATTCCATCTGTTTCCTCACATTTCAAAGTCTGAGCTTAAGTGTTTAGCAAATGGGCCTTCAACAGAATGGTCTTTGCTGAGGAAGGCTCAGCAGTCTCAGCCTCTACTTTGGAAGAGCTGAAGGTCCACTAGGAGAGACATAATTCATCGCATGAAGTAGAAGGAGAGCAAAACCAGCCAGAGGGCCACAGACAGTCATGAAGAATTAGAAAGGAGAGAAAACTAGAAGAGAGAACTAGGGAAAGTTCCAAGGAGACGGCAAGGTGGCGGGGAGGCGGGGGGTGAAGCATTCCTGACAAGCCTGGGGTGGATGCAGATACCAGATACTGGGGATAATTCTGTTTGCCTGGAATGCAGGAACATACAAGGGAGGGATGAGAGGGAAGATGGAAAGATAACACAGTATTTAATCATTCCCCCAAGCTCAGGTCACAGTCTGGGAAGTTTGGAATTTGTTTTTCAATTTATGGGAGGATAGTTTCAAAAGTTTTAAACAGAAAAATATTATGATTGGAGCTATGGTTTAGAAAAAGTTGTTCCCCTTAAGAAACTTTCATTTGGGAAATTTTATTCTCAAATGAAGTGCCAGACACATTGCTGCTTCTGAGAAACTCTTCAGTTTTGTCTTTATAGAGAATGGAATCATCTAACTGTTTTCCTTTTCTATTAGGCTCCCAGGACACACAGTGCAAATCTGCCATTTGATTTTTACTAGGTTAAACACATGGACTGTATTTCTGCAAAGAATTCCTCCTAGACCTTGTTCTTCCATTCTCATGTCTATTTTCCATGATTCTGACTTTTATCCCTTACATTTTCTCTTTTATGGCATGTATTCACGAACATGGCCACAAATCCTCTGGCTAAAGTGAGGTAGAGATGTCTCATTTTACATCTACATGAGCATGTACATACAACGGAATATAGTTTATGGGAAGGATTGGATAAGCATGTGTTTGAGTCCAGTATACCAGCGAGGCAATACCAGTGTGTAATGAGGTCTGAGCTGGAGTCATAACAACACAAGTGGATGAGGGAACACTGTGAGTCCTTGGAAACGTCAGTATTAGTGAGATTCCCTACATCTTAGATGTGTGGTGTGGGGCAGACCAAAAAGTCAAAGCTGATTGATGTCATAGATCAAAGACCAGGTGACTAGATTTCTTTGAGAGTGGTGGCAGCCTTAATATAAATAAAAAAACATAGGAAGAAGAAAAGTTTTTTTATGTGAGGGTGATAAGGAAGGTTCTAGAAATGTTGACTAAGTTGGACACATCCAGTGAGCAGATAGAAATGGAGGGGGCAATCTTAAGGGAGTCTGAGCTTGTGGCATGGCTCAAGAAATCATTTGCATAGAGGTGGGCGTTGAGGGAATGCAAGGTGATGAAACTTCCAAAGAGAAGCATATATAGGGTGAAAAGCAAAGGGGTAAAATTAGTCTTGGTCAATGTATACACTATAGGATGAGAGAATTGAGAAGAATCAGAATAGCAGACCCCTAAGAGAACCAAAATGAGCCTGTGACAGGAAAGCCAAGAGTGGAGAAAGTAACAAGGAGGAATCTGTAATCAACAAGAAAAACCACTGGATTTATTCATGAGAAAATCACTGAAACTTTTAAGAAAACTATTTCAGTAGAGTACTGAGGTAGGTAGAAGCCAATTTCCACGATTTAAGAAGCGAACGGGGGCTTCCCTGGTGGCGCAGTGGTTGAGAGTCTGCCTGCCAATGCAGGGGACACGGGTTCGTGCCCCGGTCCGGGAAGATCCCACATGCCGCGGAGCGGCTAGGCCCATGAGCCATGGCCGCTGAGCCTGCGTGTCTGGAGCCTGTGCTCTGCAACGGGAGAGGCCACAACAGTGAGAGGCCCACGTACCGCAAAAAAAAAAAAAAAAAAGAAGTGAACGAATGTTGAGAAAGTAAAGGGTATAGGTGTAGACCAGAACCTCTCAAACACCACCAGCAGGCCTGGGCACTTGGAAAATATCCAGCCTCTTGGGCCTACCTCTGGAGATGCTGGTTCACTAGGTGTGGATTTTAGGGTGGAGGGGACAGAACCATGTGCAGAGTTCTGCACATAATCAACTGTGGTTCAAGGTGAGCTTGCCTATTTGTTTGGTTGTATGTGTGCTCTGGGGGGAGGGTATACTCTGAAACTCCAAAGGGTCAGATAAGTTTATTTGAGAAAGAGCCTGCAACAGATGAGACCCAAATTTGTTTTCAAAGGGTGGAAAACAGAGATTGGTGGAGAGAGAAAAACCACCATAAGGAAATGGAGCAGAATGGGAGTGTGCAAGCAAGGTGTGTGCAACTGAAAAACTGGAGACATGGCAGGTGCCTGGGAGACTGTGCAGTGGAATTAAGGGGGGTTGAGAGAAATAGAGAGAGAAATACTAACATCTAGACTAGAGGGTTTGCAGTAGATACTTTAGAGCAGTGATTCTCAAAGTGTGGTCCCCTGACCACAGCATCAGCATCACCTGGGAAAGTCAGCAAATTCTCAGGCCTCTGCCCCAGATCACCAGAACTGAAGACATTCTGGGTGAGTCTAGAAATCTGCATCTTAATAATTCCCGCAGGTCATTTGGATGAAAATTTGAGAACTGCTGCTTTAGGGAAGGAAGAGCCCACCACACTACTACAAGTGATGGAGTGAAAGTGCTGTTTGGGAAAGGTTGTGGGGATGCAAAAAGACCAAATGCAGGATGTTGCAATAATCTCATTTATTCAAAGGACAGTTTAGAGGACTGCAGTAAGTAGGGTGAAATGGATGGAAGAGACTGATATGACATCAATAAGGAAGAACTGCAGGACGTGGGGCCCGGAAATGTGGAAGGCTAAGACTCTCTGAACATCCCTCACTAGACTGCTTCCAGCAGCCTGGGGTGTTCTCATCTGTCCTATGAAGCTGGGAGGGGGTGTGTTATGAGGAAACACCCCCAGAATGCACCCATTTTCTGTTTAGTTTCAAAGTCCAGAGAAAGTCTGTTCTGTGGGGAACTGGACATGCAGAATGGACACAGACAGAGCAGGCCCGGAGCTGTCCACCAGGACGTGACAGCTGAAATAGCTTGAGCACATGAGACACATAGGTAGCTGACTAACAAGTGTTCTGAACCCTACTCCACAAAAGCCACAGTGAGATAACCAGCATTCTGCGTCTGTAGTGGGACCAGGTTCTGTGCGTGTGTGAGTGCACGTGTGTGCGTATGTGAGCGTGTGTGTGTGTGCGTGTGGCGGTGTGTTGTGTGTGTGCATGTATGTGTGTGTGTGTGTGTTAAATAAATGTTCTTTATTCACCTGTTCTAAAATGTGTACATGATCTCACTTTTAGTAGGATAGAATGCTACCCATAAAAGTTTACCTTATAATTTCAAATAATGCTGACTTTTTTGTTTGTTTTGAATGGACTTTTTTTTTAACATCTTTTTTGGGATATAATTGCTTTACAATGGTGTGCTAGTTTCCGCTGTATAGCAAAGTGAATCAGCTATAGGTATACATATATCCCCATATCGCCTCCCTCTTGCATCTCCCTCCCACCCTCCCTATCCCACCGCTCTAGGTAGTCACAAAGCACCTAGCTGATCTCCCTGTGCTATGTGGCTGCTTCCTACTAGCTATCTATTTTACATTTAGTAGTGTATATATGTCCATGCCACTCTCTCACTTTGTCCCAGCTTCCCCTTCCCCCTCCCCGTGTCCTCAAGTCCATTCTCTACGTATGCGTCTTTATTCCTGTCCTGCCCCTAGGTTCTTCAGAACCATTTTTTTTTTCTTTTTTTAGATTCCATATATATGGGTTAGCAAACAGTATTTGTTTTTCTCTTTCTGACTTACTTCACTCTGTATGACAGATTCTAGGTCCATCCACCTCACTACAAATAACTCAGTTTCATTTCTTTTTATGGCTGAGTAATATTCCATTGTATATATGTGCCACATCTTCTTTATCCATTCATCTGTCGATGGACACTTAGGTTGCTTCCATGTCCTGGCTATTGTAAATAGAGCTGCAATGAACATTGTGGTACATGACTCTTTTTGATTATGGTTTTCTTAGGGTATATGCCCAGTAGTGGGATTGCTGGGTCATATGGTAGTTCTATTTTTAGCTTTTTAAGGAACCTGCAACCTGTTCTCCATAGTGGCTGTATCAATTTACATTCCCACCAGCAGTGCAAAAGTGTTCCTTTTTCTCCACACCCTCTCCAGCATTTATTGTTTGTAGATTTTTTGACGATGGCCATTCTAACAGGTGTGAGGTGATACCTCATTGTAGTTTTGATTTGCATTTCTCTAATGATTAGTGATGTTGAGCATCCTTTCATGTGCTTGTTGGCAATCTGTATGTCTTCTTTGGAGAAATGTCTATTTAGGGCTTCTGCCCATTTTTGGATTGGGTTGTTTGTTTTTTTTTATATTGAGCTGCATGAACTGCTTGTAAATTTTGGAGATTAATTCTTTGTCAGTTGCTTCATTTGCAAATATTTTCTCCCATTCTGAGAGTTGTCTTTTCTACTTGTTTATGTTTTCTTTTGCTGTACAAAAGCTTTTAGGTTTCATTAGGTCCCATTTGTTTAGTTTTGTTTTTATTTCCATTCCTCTAGGAGGTGGGTCAAAAAGAATCTTTCTGTTATTTATGTCATAGAGTGCTCTGCCTATGTTTTCCTCTAAGAGTTTTATAGTGTCTGGACTTACATTTAGGTCTTTAATCCACTTTGAGTTTATTTTTGTGTATGGAGTTAGGGAGTGTTCTAATTTCATTCTTTTACATGTAGCTGTACAGTTTTCCCAGCACTACTTACTGAAGAGGCTGTCTTTTCTCCATTGTATATTCTTGTCTCCTTTATCAAACGTAAGGTGACCATATGTGCGTGGGTTTATCTCTGGGCTTTCTATCCTGTTCCATTGATCTACATTTCTGTTTTTGTGCCAGTACCATACTGTCTTGATTACTGTAACTTTGTAGTATGGTCTGAATGGATTTTATTTTTTAGAACAGCTTTAGATTTGTAGAAAAATTGAAAAGATAGTAGAGATAATACTCATTTACCTGTTCTTGCTGTTTCCCTTGTTATTGCTTGATATCTTAGATTTGTATGGTACGTTTGTTATAATCAATGAACCAAAATGGATATATTATTACTGACCATAGTCTATAGTTTATTCAGATTTCCTTTGTTTTTATCTAAAATTTTTTCTGTTCCAGGATCCCATCCAGGATATATTACATTTACTTGTCATGTCTCCCTAGGCTCCTCTTGGCTGTGACAGTTTCTCAGACTCTCCTTGTTTTTGATGACCTTGACAGTTTTAGGGTTACTGGTCAAGTATTTTGATATTTTACTTTTTAATATGGCAAAAAAATATTCTAACAAATAACACTTGCTGAGCATTTTGTCCTATGTGATATCTCTTAATACTCACAGTACTTCCTGCCTCTGTAGTATTACATTGTCATGATTTTTCAGGTGGGGAAACTGAGACTTTCTTTTCTTTCCCATGACACATTTAACAAGGGAATCCAAAGCTGAGTTGGGGTAGGAGGTGGAGGATAGAAATGTTCATTTTTAAAACCCATAAATAAATTCCTTTACTTCCCTGCATTGCTTTCCTCAGTGGTTTCCAATCCCTCCCCATCCAGGAGGGCAATTGGACTTTTTCTGAAATAAATTTACACCTTTGAAATTTGGTAGATTGTATGGTGGTTGATCTTTAGAAGCCTGCTTCTCGCTTTCACAAGCAGGTCATTCAAAACCCAGGTTATAGCAGAATGTCACTCTGCAGAGACCTGGGAAAAGCTGTTGCTGTGTCAGATCCTAGGGTGACTGCAGGAAGCCGCTGTCTGCAGGCTGAATCTGAGCTCAACACCCTTCAGCCCAGCCTCTTACCCAGCATCACAGTCAAGCTAAATGACTATTTTTTCATCAGCGAGCAGATAATCATTCAAAGGCGTGGCCCAAAGCAACCTCTCTGAAAAGATCTTATGAAGTCATTTCTCTTTGCAAATCCATAAAAATCGCCTCGGACTCATTATCAATAGGGAGGCTTAGAGGGAGAGCAGAAGTCGTTGGATTATGATGTGCTTGTTTTAATGAAATTCCTCTCCTGCTGAGATGTTCCCTGCAGATTTTCCATATTTCAGCCTGGGAAAGGTTTGATGCTTTCCTGCCGGTGCCAAGAGTTAATTGAAAACATTTCAGGATAAATTCGGCTCAGGGGCCAACGCTTCCAGCCCATCATTATTCTTAGCAATAATAAAGGAGTAATACAATTATTAATAGGCATGTTGTATCCTCTTAAAATGACCGTGGATTTAGGAACCGTGTCTTCGATATTCTTTCTAAAACGCCACACAAAACCCTGAAATAAGAGGCTGGGAACTTAGAAGAAAAACAAGCTTCGCTGTTTTATTATATATAGTTTGGCTCTTCCTGTTTGGAGTGGATTGTTGTTTTTTCCCTAAAGTTCTATTTTCAAGTCTAGTATTGGGTTTTGAGCAATACACACTTATGGATATTAAACGAAAATATCTGTAAACATTGACAAAACAATTTATGCAATTGTAATTGTGTGAGATTTTATGACAGTGCTCGCTGGGGCAACTTACATTTTGGCACCGTCTAGCAAAATTGAATTAGCTTTAGACTGAAAATACAGCCTGTTTTACCCTCTACCTGCTATTTGTCTCCTAAACTTTATGAATAACATGGAAATCTAATAGTTAGTAGTTGTTATGAACAGGAATTCTTATTTTCTTTACTTTTTCATGTGGTTTGGAATGTTAATTCTTTTATTAACACGTTTCCATCTTGTTTGAAAACCAATGGTCAAAACTTTTCTTGAAACTTGATCTCTGTGGCCCTTGTAGAAATGTTAGGATAACTGAGCAAATTAGAAATACATTTCTGTCCTGGGTGTTGCCTATTAAAAGGAGCAATGAACACCATCCAATCATCAAGTCTTTCCTTTTTTTAATTATAATTCACAGACAAAATGTCTATGAAAGAATGGGCAAGTCACAGAGAGTATTAGCAGTACTATTTTCCAGAGTAATACTATAGCTTTAAATCTCTAATAGGACGTTTAAGTTAATCAATCATTGTACCATCTTTTTGTTTTCTAAAACTTCATGAATTTTACACATATACATAAATTTTAGATGTCTTTTATAATATCTCCATGTAACCATTTTCTATGTAAGGAAAGCTGAGACTCACAGTGTAAGAGAGTAAGTGACAGTAGGGGCTAGAATTCTCATCTGCTCTTGGTTTCTTGTTTACTTTCCCTTCTAGAGTGTAAGCTCAGTGAGGCCAGGGATGGTTCAATCACTGCTTTTTTCTCTTATGCCTAGAAGGGAGCTGAACACTTATTGAATTATTCTGGCTCTTCTTGACTCTTGCCTTTACTTGGGGAAATAAACCCAATTAGAAATAATTTTCTCCTTCATTAAATTATGATGGTGTGGTTTTTGTGAAGAGAGATTCTGTTACAAGATCATTTTAACTGAAGATGCTAATAAGTACTTTAGGGATATTCTTTTAGATGTTAGCTAAAAAGGTTACTGCTTCTACAGTGCAATTTTCAGGACTCTCCATAAAACTACACCAAAAGATGCCTCCACCTCATTCAATAGACTTTGCATGAAATCCCATCACTCCTTCAACTCATATCGATGTTCCTCAAAGTGTAATCAGGAGATGCCTGTCAAAAGCACAGATTGTCATGCTTCTGCCCTCAGAGATTCGGGTTCAGTCAGTAGGTATAGGAGTGGAGCCCAGGAATTTGCACTTTGAACAAGTTCCCCCAGATGATTCTTGTGCATACTAAGGTCTGGGAAACACCGGATAAGTTTCAACATGTGACCTTGGAAGGAGCTGTTACCATGCATAATGTGCTATCACTATATGATGTGATGTTTGCATTAGGGGGAATAGGCTTTCTCTAAAAGGAAGCCTAACTAAAGAGTATACCAACAGTACCAGAATTCTCAACAAAAAAACTTAACCACAACCCTGTCACCCCTCTAAATGCAACTTCCTTTTTAAAAAAATTTCAGCTTTATTAAGATATAATTGGCAATTAAAATTGTAAGATATTTAAATTGTACATAGTGGTGATTTGATATACAGACACACTTTGAAAGAATTCCCTTCACCCAGTTAATTAAAACATCCACAACCTCATGGTTATACCTTTGTGTGTGTGTGAGAGAGAATATTTAAGTTCTATTCTTTTATCAAATTTCATTTATACAGTACAGTGTTATCAACTCTAATCACCACATTTTACATTAGATCTTCAGGCCTTATTCATCTCATAGCTGAAAGTTTGTATCCTTTTGTTAAATTCAACTCCTTCTCAAATACCCTGTATTAGATCACTAGGGCTGTCATAACAAACACCACAAACTGAGTGGCTTAAATGACAAACCATCTCACGGTTCTAGAAACCAGAAGTCTGAGATCGAAGTGTCCACAGGTTGGTTCCTTCTCAGGGTGGCGAGGAAGAATCTGTTCTCGCCTGACTTCTGGTGGTTTGCTGGCAATCTTCAGAGTTCCTTGGCTTGTGGAAACATCACTTCGATCTTTGCCTTCATCTTTACAGGTTCTCCTGTATGTGTGCACCTGTGTCCAAATTTCCCGTTTTTATAAGGACACCAGTCATTTTGGTCCCTTCCAGTATTACTTAATTTTAACTTCACTAATTACATCTGCAGCAACACTATTTCCAAATAAGTTCCACATCCTGAGGTACTGGGGTTTAGGACTTCAACATATGAATTTGTGGGGGAAACAATTCAACCATAACATGCCCCATCCTGGACAACTAGGCACCAGGGACACTTGGGCTTGGGAGGCCCACGTCAGGCCCAGGCCAACTTGTCACCCTTTGAAACCTGTGTGCACAGAAGTGTCCCTGCAATGGCAGCCACATCAAGAGTGGGGCAGACTGTCCAAAAGCATCACAGACTGAACTGGTGGGTAAGAGCCATCACTGGGGAGTGGAGCCAATGGAATAGGAATTGGGGAAAGCAGAGGAACTAATGAGGAGGCTGGAGAAATTGCTGCTACTGGTGACATTTCAAAATTTCTGTATCTGGGACCTTAGGGGTGCCAGTGACAAGGGAGATTGGGAAACTTGTCTTGAAATCATGCTGAATTAGCAAGCATGTCATCACTTTCATTGTAGCTCATATTAATATTTCTTTGGAGGGCTGGGGGAGAGCTGATAGAACTGTGGGGTAACTCGCACCACTGCCCAGCCGTCCCTCTACTTGCTGTTCGTTGCTGACCAATGATGAGGATAATGACAATGATAATTGTGACATTGTCTTCATAGTATGTAGCATAGTTCCTGGCACATAGAGACACTTAATAAATACTGGTTGAACGAAGAGCCCCAAAGGGCTAAGACCTCACTTAAGACCAAGCATATTTGTTTCCTAGTGAAACCATTCTCGCTGGTGGCATCACAAACAAATTAAAGTCAGATGGCATGCCGGGAATGTGCTTAGTTGACAAAAAGAATGTATTCCAAAAATTTGGCTTCGTTCTGGGATGTTTTATACAAGCTGAAATGAAAAAGGAATGTTTAAAATGAAACTCACCAAGGGAGACTAAATGTCAGCGTCATATGTAAAGAATCCTTAAACGTTATCTGTAATGAAAGCTACATCTACCTCCTTCCCAGAGGGAAATGTTTATATCTGAAGGTGAAGAAGAGAAGTCCTGGGGGCCTGATACATTTGAGATGACTCTATTCCTGCCACTAGGGTAGCATAATTTGTAGGTCCAATAATCATAATGGCACTTCAGATTTGAATGGGCATCTATAGTACAGCAGTAACTTCATAGGATGAACTCATTTGGTATGCATTTTTCTCTCTGAGGAAGGTAGGGTTGAAATTGTCCCCATTTCCCAGTGATAGTAACAGCTGCCATTTGACCATCTGCCCATGTCCTTTCACATTAAGATATGGATCCTCCATTCCTAGTTCTGTAGGGAGTCCCGGGTTTTCTATAAGAACCTGCTCAATTCCCAGGGCATCACTTTTTTCTAGTCCCCTCTAAGTCTAATTTCCTCTTTTTCCTGTACTCTCACTGCTCTCTCTGCATCTTGGATCTGTTTATCTACTCCAACACTAACCTATAGTGAGCCAAACCACAGTTTGTCTTCTTGAACTACAGTTCTATTACTTAACAAAAGTCAAGAGCATCAAGGAGGGTATATTTTTACAGGAGTTTTATAAATAACAGTGAAGTGTATGTATGTAAGTTCCATACAGCCGATAATTTAAAGTGAATATTAGATAGTCCTTGTTCTCTGTAAGTCCATCCACTATTTCTGTCACACCCTGCTTCCGTCTCTTGCCGTGTTTCTCTGTCTTATCTCAGTCTCCACTTTCTTATTCTCTTCTCTCACTTCTGATTTCCTCACCAAACATCATGGTTATTTCTCATAAAAAGCACTTGAAATATCTTTTTGTGTTCTCTAGTCAAGCTTTCCATTCTGGAGCCTCCCCTGCATTTCCCTACCCAATAACTTATCAAGATTCTTCCTAAATAGACCATTTCTTCCCTAAAAGGAAATTTGGTTCTACCTGGACAAATAGGTTTTCTTACTTCGCTTTTATCTCATAACAATTCTCTAAGGGTAGATATAATTGATTACCTCAATTTTGCTATTCTCCACCAAAAAAAAAGCCAGTAATATGTATTGTTAATTGTAAGAAAAGATGGATTGCAAAGAAAAAATGTGAATAGCAAAACAGAGCAAACAATTTATGACACAACATGGAATTGGTGGAGGGAAGAAAGTCTTAGGAAAAGTGATTTTTTTCTTTAGGAGGACAATACGGACTAACTTTAAACATTGAGAGAAAATAATGAATATATGGATTAAATATTAAGATAAACACTAGAAAAAATAGAAATGAAATGTATAACTTTCAAACAATTGGGAGAGTTGGGGTGGGGGTGGGGGGCACACAGCAAAACAACAGTATAAAAAGACGTGATCAATCCAACAAAGGCAAGGTAGTGGGATTAAAAACCAAAACAAAACAGGAAAGCATGGTAAATTTAAAACACAAACTAAGAACGTAAGAATAAATTGAAACAAACCAATAACCAGTAAATGTAAATAGACATAAATCCCTTATGAAAAGATAAAATCTCCATTAGATTAAAAAATAGTACCAATCAACTAACGAATCAAATAAAATCTACCCTAACCAACTATGTGCTCTTTATAAGAACTAAAATAAAATAACACAAAATATTGAAAAGGAGGAGATTTAAGGAGTTATATCACCTCCCAAAATAGTGTTAAGGAGAATGTAAGTATATTAAACAAATTATAAAATAAAATGTACATTTTGATTTTGTTAAATATATATAGATATTGAAAGATTATATGTAAATATACATAGATTATCTCCAGGTGTTATTATTATGGGTGTTTATTCTGCTCTTCCTGATTAACTGTATCTTCTAAATTTCAATGTATATGTATTACTTTGCAACATGAAAAAGCAAAGTGAAGTTTATTTTATTTTTACTTTTATTTTTTTGCGGTACATGGGCCTCTCACTGTTGTGGCCTCTCCCGTTGCAGAGCACAGGCTCCGGATGCGCAGGCTCAGCGGCCATGGCTCACGGGCCCAGCCGCTCCACGGCATGTGGGATCTTCCCGAACCAGGGCAAGAACCCATGTCCCCTGCGTCGGCAGGTGGACTCTCAACCACTGCACCACCAGGGAAGCCCTGAAGTTTATTTTTTTAAGTAAATAGTATAAATTAACAAAATAAAAGCACGTATAGCAACATTATTTTGAGACAAAATAGAATTAAAGGCCAAAATCAGTAAAAGGGCAAAGAGTTACGTTTGATATTGTTAAAAGTTATTTTCTGCCATAAACATAAAATAGTCATGCACCTAAATTCATTTAACACCATGCCTTCAAATATACATGTAAAACTTGATGGAAATAGAAGGAGAAATAGAAGAATCCACAACATGGTGAGAGACTTTAACCTATCTCTTTAAGAAAACAACAGAAAAAGAAATATATAGAATTAAGATAATTAAATTAACACACTGTTACAAAGAAGAACACTAACAAAATCAGAGATTACTCTTTCCTTTTCTATGTACCTAAAATATATATAAAATTTGATCATATTCACAGCCATAAATAAAATCACATTAAGTTGCAAAAAGTGTCAATAGAAATTATTAAGCTTATGTACATTACTCATTTTAATTAAAATTATAAAATGAGAAAATAACACCCAAAATCTTTAAAAAACTTTAGAAAGTAACATAGATAATTATAAGGTTAAATAGCCATCAAAATGGGAAGTATGTGTTCTTTGGAAATGAATCACAATAAAATAATAGCTCATCAAAGCCTGTAGGATGTGACCTAAAAGTTGCACAAAGGAAAAGTTGTATCAAGAAATCAACTAATTAGAATGGTTAAAAAATAAAAATAAATGAGCTAAGCATTTAGCTCAAGAACCCAGCAAAGTAAGAAGTATGAAATCAGTAATGATACAGCAAAAATTAACAACAGAAGAAACAATCCCAGCATGAATTTCATAGATGAAACTCAAAACTTATTGTCTGAAAAAATAACAATAACATAAACAAAACATCAAAAGAGAGAAGGCACATAAAAGGTTAAGAAAGAAGGAAAACATAAACACAAAATTTAGATATTAAAAATCTGAAAGAGAATAGTTTATACAATGTATAGAAATGTTTTAGAAATCTAGATGAAATTGATTTTATTTTGTAAAAGTATAAATCACCAACAATAGTTCATGAAGTAGAATTTCTCAGTAGACCAATAAACAAAAAATAAACTGAAAAAAATTTTCCTTAATTTCATTAAGCATGTACTAGAAACCTATATCAAGCATCATAATAGAAACAGAACTAATACTCCTAGTTTCAGCATACAAGAAGAATGGCCACCTATTATCATGCCTTTCTATTTAACATTGTACTGGCAATCCTAGCCAGGGCAATATGACATGAAAATTAATTATGAGGTATAAATATTATAAACATTAGAAAGGAAAAAGTGTAGCAGCAGTTTTCAAAAAGTGGTGTATGGATTCCTGGAGGATCCCCCAATAACTTTCAAGCATATCACGAGGTCAAAACTGTTTTTGTAATAATCCCAAGACACTATTTTCCTTTTTCACTGTGTTGACATTTGATGGTGGAGCAAAAGCAGTGGCGACTAAAACTGATAGTGATTTAGCACAAATCAGGGCACTTGCACAAAATTATACCAGTAGTCATATTCTTCACTGCCATGCACTTATACTAAAAATATTTGATGGTGTCACATAAGAACGCCCTTAATGAAACAATAGAAATTTTATTTAAATTCTACCCTTGAGTACACATCTTTTTAATATTCTGTATGACAAAATAGGAAGAACACATAATATATTTTTTCTGCATTAAATGTTTTTCTCAAGGAAAAACACCTGTGTGGTTGTGTGGTTGCTTGAGTTGTGAACTGAACTAGCCATTTTCCATTGAACACTGTTTTTACAGGAAAGAATGAAAGATAAACTAGTTTTTATTCAGACTTGGATATTTGGCAAACATTTTATTAGAAATAAACGCAATTAAAGGAAAATAGCAGGATTTGTTGCCAACAATAACATTTGATCTTGCATGCAAAAATGAGAATTTTGGAAAACTTGTATCCTGTACTATGAGCCTAATATAATTCCAATAATTAGAGAATTTTATGATGAGACTGGTGGTGATACTAACAAACATTGTTTATTTAATATTATAAATTAATATGTGTTGATATTTGAATTATCTTCATAATTCAATAAAAAATATATTTCAAAAGACCAATGGATGGTGTTACAAAATCATGCATGGATGAAAGTTCCATATAAATGTCAAGACAGAAGAATTAACATCACAGATTATGAAATGTCTATTGATATGGTTTCAGATCTACCTTATAATTAACCTTTAAAAATCTACCATTTATTAAGTGTTGTGTATCAAAGAAGAATGTCCACAATTATCTGAAAAGACAATTAAGGTATTCCTGCCTTATATATATCCACATATACATATATATATAGGGTATCTCATGTATCATATTGGAATAGATTGAATGCAGAAGCAGATATAAAAATCTAGCTGCGTTCTTACTAATTTTTTTTTGGAAAATAGATTTACTTTCCATTAAAATGTATTATTTATGTTAACATGTAATAGGTTTATTATTTTTAATTATTTATTCTACATTTAAAATATATCTGCTCTGACTTATAATATGGTAAATATTGATATACATAACCCACTGGGATAACCTTGCCCCAAAAGAGGTCTGGTCTTTGTCTTCAGCTTCTAGGAGGTAATTTTTGTTTGCTTGGAGGTGGTGAGCTAAACAGGTAGTAAGGAAGTCATTTAAGATAGGGGCTGGCCACACTTTATAGTAGGAGCTGGCTATACCAGAAAGGCCAATAATGTGATTTATGGGTCACATGGTATCAGTCGACCTGGAGACTGAGATCAACCACAATCAATCAACCATTATGTACTCATGATTGGTTGATCGACCAATCAACCAATCATGCGTGCATAACGGAGCCAAAAAAATCTCTGAACCCTGGGCTCAGGCAAGCTTCCCTGGTTGGCAATAATCTACGTGTATTTTCACATATATCCTGACTCCATGAGGAGAGAGCATGGGAGCTCTGCAGATAATACTTCCCCTGATTCCGCTCTATGAAATTTTTCCCTGTGATAAACTATAACTGTGAGTATAACAGCTTTCACTGAGTTCTGTGAGTCCTCCTAGTGAATTATTGAACCTCAAACTTGCACTGGTGTCAGAAATCAGAGCAGTCTTAGAAATTGTGCCCCCTAACTCTTCACACCCACATAGACAAAATCTCAGTAATTTTTAAGAGTACAAATCTTCCTTAGACAAGAAAGTTTGAGAATCATTAATATGTTTTTTATATGTCTAGAAAATCAAAGAGAGTCTCCTGCCAATAACTAGAGCCCATAAGAGTTCAACAAGGTGTTTAGATATAAGAACAACGTATAAAACCCAAGTTTCCTATAATCAGTAATGATGGATTAGGCAATGTAATCATCACTACCATCATCATCCAACGGAAACTATGAAGTACCCAGAAATAAATCTAAAAAGAAATAAACAAAACCTGAATAAAAAAGAAGATATAAAATTTACAGTAAGACCTATTTATGGATCAATATAATATTTATCTAATTGGAAAGATGGAAAGACTCACTATTATAAAGCTACCACTTGTCTCCATATTGATCTATGAATTACATCCCATCCCAATCAAAGTTTCAACAAAGGCTTTTTAAAGAAATTTCAGAAGTTAATTCTAAAATTCTTCTGGAAACAAAAAGTACAGTGTTACGTAAAGTAAAACGTCTTGAAGTAGAAGAAAGTGAAGAAATGGTCCTGCTAGGTATCATATCACATTGCAAGTTTTTGTGAATAAAAAAATAGAATACTATTTCAGGCTTTTTTTAGCTTTTTGGATCTACCATTCTATAAATTCTGAAAATTAAAGCTATAAATTGTTCTCTTCCATTTTTTTTCTTCCTATCATGCCAGCAGAACTCTAGGAACATATTCTTTATTGAGGAAGTGTTTACAAATTGGCTTCCTTAATTCTTCCCATCTCTGAGTGCATGCTCCTTTGCAACTGGACTTTGCCTTTCTTCTCATCAAGAGGTGGAGTCTATCTCTCTACCCTTGAAGTTGGACCTGGTCATGTGACTTGCTTTGTACAATGGGACATTGGCAAATGTGATGCAAGCGGCAGCTTGAAAAGTGCTTGTGCATTGGTGCTTTCCTTCTCTTGGTGCTTTTGGAGTCCAGCTGTCATAATAAGAAACCTGGGCTAGCCTGCCAGATGTAAGGAACACATGTCTCAGCTGCCCTTGTCACACCAGCCAACTGCCAATCATGTGAATGAGGTCATCAAGAACACACCCTCTCCCTACCTGACCCCCAGCTAACCATAGCCAAGTGAGCCCAGAAAAGGTCAGTGGAGAATTTCCCAGTTGAGTCCAGTCCAAACTGCCTACCAACAAAATCGTGAACAAATAAATGATAACAGCTTTAAGTCACTAAGCTTTGGGGTGGTCTATGATGATCAGAAACCAAGTAATAAAATAACCAATTTCCTGCCACCATTCTAAATATCAGCAGTTCTTTTTTAAAAAAAATACTATTTGTTTCCAAAGACTGAATTTTGCGAAAAGAAAAAAAAGTCGGGTGACAGTGAACAAGGACTCCATTTGACAATTTAAATGACATATGAGCCTGTTGTCTATTTCTAGAGCTTACTAATGGTTATTTTAAAAAATAATACGCAAGTTTGTGATTCACTTACTCACAGATAATTTGTTCTGCCAGAATATAATCATACATTTTCATTTAGGCACATGTCAAGAATTAGGGCATACTTTAGCTCCTAAAAGTGCTATAATAAGTTTTGGCTTAACTCTTCTATCAGAACTTTCCTAGAAGAAGACAACTGTACAATGAACTGGAAATTATGGGATTTAATTCTTCCACTTGTAAAACATATTTTAAAAACCCAGAATGATTAGCCATACATATGAAAGTTTATATTTCCCCACACGTGTCTGTGAGGCATGAACACATTTTGAGAAAGGAAAGATAAACAAAACGCTTAGTGAACAGATATAGAGACAGAAGATGGTGTGGTCCTTCTTTAATAGAGGAAGAAAGAACGGTCTTCTTACAAGACCACAAAGCACAAGGGTAAAAGTTCAGAAAACAGGTTTCTAGCATGGCCTGCACTTCTTGTGGACAGGAAGTTTCACATTTTGGTTCGCTGCTGTATCCCTCTTGCCTAGAGTGTCACTCAGCCCATTGTAAGTGCTCAGAAAACATTGATTGAATGAATGGATGAATGAATAAATGAATGAGTTGATGAATAAAAGATCTCTTGAGACTTTTCTTGCTCTAACAAGAAGCAATATTTTTACGATTTATTTTTATTTGTCATGTGCTTTTTCAAATAGAGTAATTTTACAGTTTGAATTATTTTAGGCTTCATAAAAGATCACTTCTTCATGAGAATTTGAGGTAGACTGAGCAGAAGGGAAGGGTGGGCACAGCCCTCTGAAGTGTAAGTAAAGGTAGCAGTTATCACAGGTGTGAAACTACGCTTTCTTATTTCTTCTTTGTGGTTCTGAATGCTACCAGTTAAACCACATTTAAATTTGAGAGTAAGGTAATATATACTCATTGATAAAATTTGGGAAACATATAAATATATAAGGAAGAAAATAATAATTACCTGCAATGCCACCATATACCTTTTGAGAATCAATATGTTACAAAAGCTATGACCTCAATCTCTGGACACAAACAGACCTAGATTGTATATTCACCAACTTACGCACTGAATAACACTGGTCAATTTACTTAAACATCAGCTTCTTCCTCTGTCAAATGGAAATAATAAGAAAAACAACGTGAAGTTTCTGTAACGATGAAATGTTATATGCTCAGCACTGTGTGGCACATAATAATAATCACTCAATAATATTAACTATCACTATTTTTTATTATTACTATTATATTACTGCCGTGGCATATTTTTGGTATTTTTTATTTCCCTACAGTTAGTTGTGATTATAATTATGATTACTACTACTGTTATAATGAAGAATATTTTGGTCACATATTTTCTTAGAACTCCAGTGAATTCATTTTTCTTTCTAAGCAATAGTATTGGTTTCTTAAGCATTTTCAAATTTAGTTGTCCATGTCCAGAAGCTTCATGATTTCATATTCCTGCTCCTCCTAAGATGCCTCTGACCTTCTCTTTTCCCTTCTGGGATTCCTTTCCTGGGCACTCCTTCCTCTGCCCACTGCCCTCTTCTCTCTGCACTCTTTGGGTACCTCACTCCTAGAAGTCTTCACCATGACCACTCTCCAAGTCCGACTCCTGTCTCGAGCTTCAGCCCTATAGTTGGTTTTCTGCAGTGTACCGCCAACTGGATATTCCTTATGTCCTCAAACACAACTAGCCCCTCAATCTTTCTTCCTTGAGGACGGAACATGACATCATCCACCAGTTTTCTGAGCCAGAAACCCCGCAGTCCAGCGGTCGTATTAGCCTCCGCCCTCCCTGAACCCTCCATGTTTGACCAGTCATAGTGTCTTGAATCTGCCTTCTCCCTCCTCCTGCTGCCACTATTCTAGCTCAGTTGCCTGACTTTCTTTTTTTATGGGACCTGGCAGTAACTGTTGTCCCAGTCTCTGGTCTTCATGCCTTAAAACCATCACGTACTCTGTTCAAGAAGGTAAACCTCTGGAGTCTTCAGCTGGGAATTCTCAGAGGTTTCCTGTCATGGGCACTGAGCAGGGTAATGTCAATACCTAGAATGACATTCAAGGCTTCTGTGACCTGATATTAACCCTTCTTTCAAGCCCCAACCTTGTTACTTCCCACTTTATATTTTGGTGGTGACACGATCACACCACACACACACACACACACGCACACACACACACACACACACACACTATGCTGTTCAATCCCTCCATGTCTTAGGACGTGTGGTTCCCTCTGATGGAAATGTCTTCCCCACTGTTCTTGCTAATGTCCATTCCTGTCCTCATACTTAGCTTCAGTGTCGCCTTCTCCAAGTTTCCTTACACCCAGAGTCGGGCTAAGTCATCCATTCATCCTCCTCTGTGCTCTCTATTTGAGGTTGAAAGGACACGTCCTGATTGCCAGCTTGTGCAGGGATGAGACTGCATCATGTACACACTGGTAGCCCCTCAACAGATGCCTATGGAACCAAGCAAACTCTTTTTGTTTCCCCTCCCCTCCCCTCACTTGTTCAGGGTTACAGACATAGGTCTTAGTCACCCTAAGAGCTTACTTCAATGTTCACTACAGAAGGATGCTCCAAACAGGTGTAACTACCTGATAGGTAACAGCAGACAGGGGTTAAAATTAAGGTTAATTGACTGGCGTTTTCATAACAGAGGTGTCTATGAGAAAGTCCTCAAATCTCACTGAATTGTTCCTTATTATGGTACTTAGTAACATCTGATCAGTGATCAAAATATACAATAGGATTTGGTTGTGAGATATGACTCCATTCTGCCATCCAAGAACCCACAAATATATTATATTTAAATATAGAAATAAACTTAGAAAAATTCATATTAATAACCAGAGAATATAATGGTGTCCATAAAGTCTGGAAATAGATAATATGCCTTTATTTTTTGTTACAGATTGAAGATGTCCTTGGTGACGTGTGTTTTCACCTGTTTGCAGACTCACCCTGTTTGCTTAAGGGGAACTCGGTAAAGCTACATACAGTATATATCAGCACCATTGAGAGAAACTGTCTTTGATCCACATTATAAAATTGGACTCGCAGCACTACAAAATCACCAAAATATAATTTTGACAAATGCCTTGTCAAAAAATGTAGACATCTGATTTTCTTATGGAGCCCAAGCTCCTGAAATAAGGTAAGGAAACCCTTCTAGTATCTCAGCAGCCTTTCTTGCTGCCATTGCATGCATATTACACAGGGTTTGGAGGTAGCCCTCCAAAATATTAGCTGAAAGCTTCCTCGCAAAGCAGATCTTTCCCACATCCTTCCCTGCAGTTCCTCTTTAAGAGGTGTCAGCATGGCTGAAAGAATGAAGTGGCTCCACATTGTTTGGCAGTGCTATTATGTGCTTAACATTTCCATAACAAAAGTGCCACTCGACTTCTCCCCGATTAATGCAGCTCGAGGGCTCTTGTCGTCCTTTAATAAAACATTGTTGAAATCATTTATTTAGAGCCCCTGGTTACTAGTGGGAGAATGACCATCTTTGTGCCAAAATATAGTGTATACAGTCCACTATTTTGTAGTAGATCATTCTGTTATTTAAGAAATTGATTAAATGGATGCATTAGAAGGTATTTATGCTAATAGCACATTACTTATATCATTCAAAGAGTCAGGGGTGAAGCTTTTCAATTGTCCAGCAGAAGCAACCCCTCCAATAGAATACAGTAACCTCCAACTTTACTTAACTCACAAGGCTGCAAGACCCACTGGAAACCCAAGCCTCCGGGAACGGGAACTGCTGTTGGGCCATAGGCATTGTAACACGATGCTTCACATTGTAACACGATGCTTCCCAACAACCTTGTTCTTGGGGAGCTGGGAGAAACCGGGTCAGCCGACGATGTTTCAGAAGGTCCTAGGTATAAGAGGTCAAAAACCAAATAATGTGTGCTTTTCTTTTTATGGGCTCAAAAAGGGGCACACGAGGTTATGTTTGAGAACTTCCACGGTTGAAACCAGTGAACTAATCATGCAAGGTAAAGTTGAAAGTAGAAAGGTTTTCAATGCAGAGTTTGAGGTCTCTGAAAGTTCTCTTGTCACTTTCCCCCTCTTTTTATTCTATACAACACAGCATTGCTGGGATGGAGTCGGGGTGCATACGTTGGGAGTGGTGAGTAAGAGACCCCCTCCAGTCCATGCAGTTTCTCTTGACTCTTCAACCAAGAGAGACTGCTGGTTCTAAGTCGTCTTCACCCATGTGGACCCCAGTGGGAGAGTTGCAGTGCACCCCAGATGTGTCAGAGCGTGGCGTCCCCTTAAGTTTGTGGCAGTTGGCACCAGGAGCTGTTCCTTACTTATGGACATTGGTCAGGGCCCTGCCCACGCTAAGGGATGTCCTACCACTTAGTGCAAGAATTTAGTTCCCTCCAGCCATTTTTTCACTTGACATTCGTATATTGCCCGCGTACATTGCTATATATTGTTGACAATAAACAGAAACCTTATGTTATGTCCATTGTGGTCATACACAAAAGCATTGCCGTGTCCTTGGGTGAGCAGTGAAGCCTGAACCTCCTTCCATTTACTGTATGGTCACTGTCAGCTCAATGAACTGCCCCCTTGTTCTCCACCATTGTCCCACACTCCCTTAAACATTTGTCACTGAAGTGCCTCCAAAGACAAACTGTCACTGAGAATGCAAACCTGCTAACGGGGAAATGGGAGCAGCCGGGAGGACACAGATTTTCTATGAAATCCAAAAGGAGTTGCTCTCATTCTGGAAGACTTCTGTTAGAAGTCTGGCGCTCTTTAAGATCTCCGGGAAAAGTCAGGGATACCTTTGCCTTCTGTAATGGTACTTCCAGGCATTCTCCATGAGACATTTGGCCGTCTCAAATGTCCAAAATTCCAAAGGCTCCCCAGACACCATGAGATATTACAGATGTCAACAACTGTAAAAATCCTTTCGGTCTAGGAACAGATGGCAACCTACAATCCCGTAACCTAACATCTCAGCAACCTGTTCTGGAATCTACTAGGTCTGCAGAGGGATGAGGGGCCCCTGGGCTCCAGCATAGAACTGTTTAAATTAAAATGGACCACCGATCAGCGTTCACTTTCTCCAAGGAAGAAAGCATAAAGCCTCATGTCCTCACTCCCCAAGAGCGAGCTGTGTTGATTTACTCCAGGCAGATGCTTTTGACAGGACCCTGTAAAATCAAGTCGTGAGTTTATTGTAGCAGTTAATTATCAAGCCTTTTCTAGTGCTAATGCCTTTTACTTCTTACTGGGGAAAACTGGGCCTTTTACTGGGACAAAGACTTAACTTTTAGTCAAGAATGTGTTAAAATAACACGAGGAGGAGATGATTTAAATATATTTAAGGACAAACGCAGAAGCATTTGCTAACTCGTCGTTTTGTAAAGAAAGCTGATTTCATTCACAAGTCTCTTGGAATACTCTTTGTTCACTTCCCAAAGAAACAACGCTTTCAGCTTTATTTTAACAATATGTTTACTCAACCATTCAGGTGACGGGGTTCTAGCCACACACCACTCTCCTGGGCTGGTCTGACACCACAACTATCTCAGACTTTCTGATGCTATGCATGTATGAATCTTGGTTTTAGATGCAATAAGAATTGCCTCGAAGCCCTCCATAAAAGCTGGGAAGAGAGTGAATTAGAGGCAAAAGAGCCTCGAAAGTAGGGGGTGGGAGTGGGTGGGAGGAAGTTGGAAGGGGGCATAGCTTTGTTAATTACTTCAGGCAGCAGAGAAATCTGGTTGTGTTTTCTCAGCACATGTTAATATCATATAAAGAGACACGAGATCTTGCTAATCTGTCGACCCCTCAGACAAAGTTTATTTGTGGTGACTTTTAAACTCCTGACTTGCCTTCCAATCACCGAGTTTAAAATGAAAAGCTTTAAATAAACACCAGGAATAGAAGATAAATAAACTTTTTTTCCCCCTTGCAAGTGCCTAGCTTGGCGAGGTTCAGACTCAAATCCCCAGAGGACAGAGCGCTCTCTTTTGTGTTAATGTTTAAAAGATTTTCCAATGCCGGAGTTTATTCCTACTGCAAACATTTCTATTTACAAGGTCAAGTGTATCAGCACTCGACACAGCTTAAGAGTGTAATTATTTATCTAAGGGCGTTTGAGTGTAGATCAGTAGCTCTGGCAGGAGCCCAGCCTTCAGCCCACTGCTAAACAACTCCTCACAACAATATTACAAGTTCTGGTAATTGTTCCTCTCCCCAGTATGTTTACTTTTGCCCGCCCCAATGTTTTGTAACAAAATTTTGTACTTTTTTACTCAAAGTGCGAAAATGACTTTGAAGTTGAGTCTCCCAGGTTTCCTAAGACCTATTGATAACAGATGTTATTGGCATGTTTGATTGTATGAGAATGTCTAATAGCCAGAGAGGACGCTCCGGAGGGTGGGGGGCAAGGGGAGGGTCCCAGTGGAAAGGGGGAGGGGAAAGAAATGTCTGGGTTAGCCCCAAATTATGTGAAGCCTCTCCACAAACGTAAATATCAATGGAGACCAGTCAAATTATATCTTGTAGCTGCCTCATTTACAGATGTCTAATTGTTCATTAAATTGAAGGCAGAAATAATAGCCCTCATTTCTTGTCTTGTACTATTTTAATTTCAGTTGATGGTTGATAGATTCCCAGTGGCTCCTCCACCCCCCTCCTCACCCATTATTGGGTTAACCACAATGTAACTCTGGAAAGTAACTACACCATATTCATTATTTAAAACTCTTTACTGATGTACACATTTTAATAAAATCAAATAACAACAAAAAAATACACAAAGCCACCGTTACTTAAAACATAGGACTTCTTTTTTTAAAAAACAATGTCTATAAAAATACAATGTTTAAGGCAGTTTGGAAATGCGTTTATACATTTCTACAATGTCCATAAATTCTCTTGAAAATAAGAATGTTAACTTCAAATCTATAAAATACACTGTACATTTCAAAATTGTTCTAGATAGAGCACACTTCACAACGGACTGTGGTTTTGGATCCCTGGTGACAAACGGATTCTTTACATTTCAGGGAGGAAAGGTGTACCATGGATGCGGATTTAAGTTTTTTAATTTCTTTTAAAAAATAAATTATTTCTGAAGCATACAATTTATAAAAATTCTATATACAAAATACAACAACTGGTAACAAACCCCAGTTTTAATACATTTTATATACGAAGTACCAGGGGTGAGCGCCCTGATAAAAGCAGAGGCAATATATATTCTCCGCATATTTGTACGTACAATTTCTTGATGTAAAGAAAATGACAACAAAACAAACATCATAAAGAGGCTTTCATAGATGGCAGTGCAGAGCTCTTTTAAATAAAAAGTTGCATTGTTCAACACCACTAGCAACTGTTTAGATCAGAATTTTTGGATCCTTAATCCTAAGAAATGTGCTAAGAGATCTGAGTGGTGGCAATGAAATTAAAGTCAAGGGCTAAAAATTACCCAAAACTAATTAAGGAAAATTAACCCCTCTCATGCTTGCCCGCCCGCCCCCCACCCCACCCCCCCAAAAAAAAACTGAGGATTCTGGGCGCGGATACCAAGACTAAACGAATGAATTGGTTACGATTGCAATGTCTTCACTGGCCACAATAAAAGTCGATTACCGGCACTTTTCCCCCCCTCGCAGGAGAAACGCTAATAAACAGCCCCTTTGCAAATATAAATCCTCCTTCAAAACCCCTGCTCCGAACCCAGTCCCTTGAAACTCTTAAGACCCCACTGGTCAGCATCCTCTCTTCGGAGTCCAGGACTACGGTTCTGCCCTCCCAGGCCCGTTTCATGTCGGGGGTCCGGAGTTAGGCTGGTTTCTGCGGGGAGTGTCTGGAACCCGGAATGGGGGCAGGGGAGGATGTCCAAAAAGTCCTGCTCGGGAGAGGAGGCGAAGGTCGTGCCAAGAGTCAAGGCGGGGAGACCGGCCAGGCAGAAACCACCTAGAAAACGTTTTGGAAAATACCCCCGACCACCCCTCTGTTCCCGAGCCACAGGTGCCCCGGCGCCGACCCTCCCGTGGCCGACGGCGGGGGGGCGCGAGTGTTAAAAGAGCAGCGGTAGCAGCAGCAGCAGCAAGATGGAGGCGAGCGGGGTCCAGGCGCCTCGGGTCGCCGAGCGGCAGCCGCTGCTGCTGCTCCTGCGCCCGGACCCGTAGGGCAGGTCCCCGCGGCCGCCCGCCGCAGCAGCGCCGCCGCCCGGGCGCGGAGGGTGCGGGACGCCGTCGTCGTCGTCCAGCGGCTGCTCGCCGCCCGCGCCCCCGGCGCGCTGCTCATCGTCGTACTCCTCGTCGTAGTAGTCGTCCAGGCCCCCGTCCGAGCCGCTGCTGCCCGGGCCGTTGCCCAGCTCGGCGCCGAAGCACAGGCGGGCCATGTTCTCTTTGACCGACTCGCAGATGGGCCGCTCCAGGCCGTCGCACACACAGTCGTTGAGCAGCGCCGCCTTGGGCACGGCCAGCATGTCCTCGATGACCGTGCGGCACTCGTCGGTGCAGCGCAGCCCGTTGAAGAGCTTCCCGCAGTAGGTCAGGTAGCGGCTGAGCGCCAGGTTGCAGCGGCTGTCGCGGTCGCAGCGCCGCCGGGCCTCGGTGCAGCCCATAACCCCGCCCGCGCCCGGGCCGCCCGCGCCGCCGCCGCTCGTCCGGGGCAGGCACGGCTCAATGGCGCGCTTGGTGGACTTGCAGTTCTCGTCTTGCGCGCAGTCACAGTCCTCCAAGGCGGGCCCGCGGCGCGTGTGGTTGAGCTGAATAAGGGCCGAGATGCAGTGGCTCGGGCAGCGCCAGCGCGACGAGAAGGACGCGGCCGAGGCCGGGAAGGCGGCGGCGGCGGCGGCCCCCGGCGCGTCGCCCCCGCTGCGCTGCGCCAACACCGGCGCGCACGCCTCGGCGTACTGGTTGTAGGCGTAGCTGCACTCCGGCTCCCCCTGGCACTGCAGCAGCGCCTGCCAGCAGATGAGGCGGCGGCCGTGCGCCAGCCCGGAGCCCCGCGGCGCCGAGCCCAGCAGCTGCAGCAGCGCCATCAGGCACAGCCAGGCGCCCGGCACGGTCCCCCCGCGGGCCCCGCCGCCGCCGCCCAGCAGCCCTGCCACCATCGCGGGCAGCGGCGGCCGCCGGGCGAGGAGCGGAAAGGACACGAGGCGCGGGGAGCGGCGGACGCGGAGCCGGCGGAAAAGTTTGCCCCAGTCCTGCCAACTTCTTGCATGAGTGTTTTCATAAATCCATGCGCGCCGCTGGCTGGTGCCCCGCTGCTTGCAGAAGGTCGGCTCTCGCTGGGACTGCAGGGGCTTCCTAGAAGTGCAAGGCCGCGGAGAACCCCTCCGGTCGGCCCCCGGCAGTGGCGGGAGGCGCTCACTGCAGCCCCGGGGGGCTGCGGGCCGCGGGGTCGCGGCGGGGCTGCGGGACCGCGCGGCGCCGTGGGTGCATTTTGCTCCGCGCCTGCAGATCCGTTGTGCGGCCGCGGCGGCTCCTTCCTCCCAGGCTCAGCGCCGCGCCGCCGCCGCCGCCGCGGGCTCTCGCATCGCGCCGCTTCCTGGCTCGCGTCCCGGCGCTGCCCGCCTTCCCGCGGCCCGGCCGCCCGCGTCCCCTCCCCCTCCGCCCGCGGCGACCCCGGCCTCGGCCGAGCTCCGGGGAGCTCTTTTCGGGCGGCGCGGGGAGAACGGGAAACTCAGCGCGGCCGGAGAGCGGCTCCCGGGCTTCCCTCGGCGGCGGCTTCTCGGGTGACAAGGAGCCCGGGGAGCGGATCCGCTGAGCCTGGCTGCGGACTCGCTCGCAGCGAGGCTTTAAATACAAAAGTGGGCCGGGAGCCCCCGCGTGGTGCCGCGGTGCCCCCTCATTATGCATGCATGGAAAAGCAAACAAACAAAAACATTAGCAACGCTCCTCCGGCTCGCCGAGCCCTGGCCCCGCGCGCTCCGAGCCTGCCCGCTTTCTCCTTTCTCCACTCTCTTTCGCCCTTTGCTCGGCCCCCTTTCCCGGCTTTTCGAGATGCTATTGGTCCCGCCTGTTGTTGTTGAAACTTTTTTTTTTTTTTTACGAGCCGCTGGAGTGGGGTTGCGGAGTGGGGGAGGGCGGGGAGGGTGGTGGGCAGCTCACATTCAGGCATTCAGGGCTTGAAAGGAGCGGCTTAAGGAGCCTGACAGAGGCCCGGGAGCTCCTCCTACTCTTAAGGAGGCTCGGATATGGAGTCCTTGCTGGAGCACAGAACCAGAGGGCAGAGCTCAGGGGCAGCTGTTTGCAACCGGCTCGTCCACGGTCCTTTTTGTTTGGTTCTTCTTCTTTTTTTTTTTTAGGTACTTTTATTAATTGTCCCTGGCCCCCATGTGTGCTTTCTACTGGATTCAGAATTCAGTTTGTTTTTCGAGATCCCCATCTTTGCCTGATCATCACAGAGGGAGGAGAGAAATCAGAGAATTTGATGCGGGATGTTTAAACTTAAAAGAAAAAATCCAAATGCACACAAGAAAGAGGCACACGCTTTAGTTAGGGAGATACTGATGAGATATTTGCAAATCCTTCCTCTACCACCCCTTCACCCCCCCAGCACCCTGTTGCCAATGACAAGTATGGCCCTGGAGTCAGACATCATTGCCAATTGCAAGCCAGAAATCCAATAAGCCAAATTAATTTTTTAAAAAAGAATATAAGTTTCTAACACGGACGGCGATGAAAAACAGTAATAGTATTAAAAATCTTTAGGGATATTGAGCAGTACCATCTGGTCGCAGTCACAACATAGAGGAAGGGGATTAATTGGTACCCTCCAAGGTTTCTATTAAAGCGCGTGTTTCAATCTCTCTCGGTTTAAGGGAAACCGCCCAGGTTACAGCAGCCTCTGCGATCCAGGCGTGGGAGTTTGCGAACTACCTTAACTGCGGCGCAACGCAGCCTTCGACCACCAGAGGCACCCGGCGTCTGCGGCCTGTCAAAAACTGGCGCTTTTTTCCTCCCCTTTCCGTGGAGAGACTATCAACTCCATCTGTCACAAAAATTAAGGCTAAATCTCCTCTCCAGAAGCCGAGGGAGCCGGGGCTCCAGTGCGCACGGAGTTCGGCTGTCTGCCTGTCCCCGGGGGCCCGGTGAGATGGGAATGGCAAAAGTTAGAATAGAGACACAGCGTCTGCAGATTTCGGCTGCAGAAAAGCCTCCTGTTACTGCGGAGCCTGCTGCATTCCTCAGAGGCTCAGGGTCTGCCTTAGGAAGCTGCACCTCTGCAATCCCCAAAACAAAACGAAACCAAACAAACCTCAAAAGAGCCAGGTTGAAGTGAGACAGACCCTGTTGCTCTGACTTGAATAATGGAAAACACACAAACAACAATCGCAATCTATATTAAAAAAAAAAAAAATATATATATATATATATATATAGAGAGAGAGAGAGAGAGAGAGAGAGAGAGAGAGAGAGGCTGCAACTGTATGGCTCATTAGAACAACCATTTCCCAGGTTCTGGGTTTGTTTTGTTTGTTTGTTTTGTTTTGTTTTTGTTTGTTTTTGTCTTTGGTTTGGTTTGGTTTGGTTATTTGGAATTGTAATCTCCGTCCTGCCAGGAGGGCTCGAACCAGCCACAATACTTTTCTGGGACATGGACCTTTCACCTGTAAGGTTCAAGGCTAGATTGGACACTTGAAAAAGTCCTTTCATTTTTAATACTCTGTGATTTTTAGGCTCATAAGAACAACATCAACAGTCAGCTGCATTTTAAGCCAATGTTTGTTGAGTTCCTTTAAAATAGTGAGTCTCAAACCTTAGTGAGTGGTGGCCTTGTTCAAACCCAGATTGCTGGGCCCTCTCCTGGAGTTCCTTATGCAGTAGGACTGGGGTGAGGGTGAGGGGCAAGGATCTGCATTTCTAACAAGTTCTCAGGGAATGCTGCTGCTGCCTGTTGGGAACCAACTTTTGAGAACACCTATTCTAGAGGTCCACATGTTTTGTTGTTGTTGTTTGAAAAACTTGCCTCATCCTGGCCTTGATAGAGCTCTCAGTAAGATTTCAGCAAGGCCTGAGAGCTTTGAGAGCTCTGGGGTCACCTCAGGACCCCAGTCTCATGGCATTTCAGACCTGCGTGGCCGTCAGCTGCCAGAAAGACCAAGGCTGAAAAGGAGGCTATGATGATGAGATAGGAGGAGGAATGAGCTCCCTCCCAACTCAGCCTCAGAGACTGAGTACCACCTTGCCTCACATCCAGGTTTTCATTGATAGCCACCAGACCTCCAAGCCATCTCTCATCACCCAGACACTAATCCCCATATCACTCTGTACATCCCTTAAGCTGACTTAAGCTTAAGTCATGATTCCCATCGTGAGCTTTCCCCCCACCCCCACCCCCCAAAACCCCACTTCCCCTGGAGCTCTCAGTTTGTTCTCAGGAAAATCTCCCATGTTCCCAGCCTGCTTTCTGAGCTGGATCTCCACATTCTTGCTCTAAGTAAAACCGGCTGGAACCTACAGAATGGGAGAAAATATTTGCAAACCACGTATCTGATAAGGGATTCATATGCAAAATATAACAGGAACTCATACCACTCAATAACAAAAAAATAAACAACCTCATTAAATAATGGAAAGAGAACTCGAATAGACATTTTTCCAAAGAAGACATAAAAATGGCCAAGAAATACATGAAAAGATGCTCAACATCACTAATCATTGGGGAAATGCAAATCAAAACCACAGTGAGATATCACCTGACACCTGTTAGAATGGCCGTCATCAAAAAGACAAGAGATAACAAATGCTGGTGAGGGTATGGAGAAAAGGGACCGCTCATACACTGTTAGTGGGAATGTAAATTTGTGCAATCACTACGGAAAACAGTATGGAGTTTCCTCAAAAAATTAAAAATAGAACTACCATATAACCCAGCAATTCCACTTCTGAGTATTTATCCAGAGGCGATGAAATCACTATCTCAAAGAGATATCTACAATCCCATGGTCATTGCAGCATTATTCACAGTAGCCAAGATAGAAAAATGACCTAAGTGTCCATCAATAGACAAAGAATGGATAAATAAAATGTGGTTTGTGCATCTAATGGAGCATGATTCAGCCATAGCGGGGGGGGGGGGGGGAAGAAGAAGGAAAATCTTGCTACTTGCATCAACACGGATTCCCTTGAGGGCATTATGCTAAGTGAGATAAATCAGACAGAGAAAGACAAATACGATCTGATCTCACCTATATGTGGAGTCTTAACCAAATTCATAGAAACAGAGAGTAGAATGGTGGTTGACAGGGACTGAAAGTTGGGGGAGATGAGAAGATATTGGTCAAGGGGTACAAACTTTCACTTATGAGACGAATAAGTTCCAGAGATGTAATGTACAGCATGGTGACTATACTTAACACTACTGTATTGGACACTTGAAAGTTGCTAAGAGAGTAGAGCTTTAATGTTCTCACCATAACAACGGCAACAAAAAATGGTAATTATGTGAGGTGAAGGATGTGTTAACTAACCTTACTGTGGTACACATTTCACAGTATGTATGTTTATTAAATTGTCACATCGTACGCTTTAAACTTATACAATGTTATATGTTAATTATATCTCAGTTAACCTGGGAAAACAAATCCCAGCTGGTCTTTTGAGGCACAGCCTCCATTTTAGCCCTCTTCAGTCCTGGCTGAGTTTTCTTCCATAGCCCACCTTCCACCAGCCCTCGAAGTGGGGTACACAGGCTGTTGTTCCTCCCTTGTTCCCACTTCCAAACTATTCTCTTCTCTCCTCCTTGGAAACTTCTAGCTTCTATAAATGGCTGCCAGCTACTCCAACAGTCACCTACTGACCTTTCCTCCAGGAAACCTTCTCAACTAGGATTGCTCCTGGGAACCGCAGAAGACATAAAATGAGTTGAGTGGCTGTTTCCTCCATTCTCTCAAGGATGGTACATAACCAGTACTGAAACCTATTGTCAACATCAGTTAGATCCATTAAACTGATAATCTGCCTTCACTGACCAAGCTTGCTTTAATTTTTGCTACAAAAAATTTGCATGTCCTTCAAGTGTCATGTAGCCTAAACAATAAGATGTTTGCCCAAGCTGTTTTTTAGGAACTTGGAGTCAACTGTGTCCAGTTTGAGCTCTAGCCCGTAAAGACTGGTTAAGACCACCCATCCACCAATTGAGCATGCTCACGTGTCTGCTCCATGACCTCTTGATACCGGAGATCCGAAAACTCCACCCTAAGAACATGCTAATTTGCCATTTTCTGAACACTTGTCTCATGAAGACGCCTGCAGCTTAGTTGCGCCTGTGCAAAACGATGATTACCTCCCCTTTTTCTTATTTCCAATCACCTTTCCTCACTCTCCGCACAGCTCAGCTATATCCCATGATACCCTGAGCCCTTCTCCTTCGAAAAGACAGATTTGAGACTTGTTCTCCCATCTCCTCATTTGGCTGCCTTGTGAATAAGCCCTTTGCTGCAAACCTTGACATCTCAGTGTTTGCCTTGCTGCATGTCGGGCAAATGAACCTGGTTCAGTAACAGTACCACTCTGGGCACAGAGGAGAAGTTGGTCCATCACAGCAGATGCTGTATCAGCCAGGGCTTGACCACAAAGGAGAGTCCATGAGCAAGACACATGAAGGATTTATTATGGAGAGGGGACCTCCCACAAGGTGGTAGCTGGGCAGCAGGTGGTGCAGTCTGTTGCTTCTGTGTCTGTTGTTGAGCCTGAATTCACTGGGGTTGGCCAGACAGGTGGCTGGAAAGGAGAGCTGGGCCTTGAACCTGTGAGGAAAACTGGAACCAGTTGGAGTGAACTGGAACTTGCATCTCCCTCATCACTTCCAACCTCAGTGCCACAGGGGGTGACTCGTAGGGGAAGCTGGCACCTTCAAACCTGGAGCTGATATGCACTTTGTCCAGGACTCAGAGAAGCTGAAGTAGGAAAGTGGCAGGAGTTTGGGAAGCTCAGATCAGGTGCGGACCCATCCCAACCAAGGGGAGCTTTAAATCGGCAAGGAAGGGAACCAGCTGCCACAGCGCTAGGGCCTCCCCCACCTTCAGAGCTTACAAAGAATGTGATGCTGCTGCCACTTCCAGATCTGGTGCAGAATTCCCCTCGTGGCCAACACTAACAGGCAACAGCGTGGGGAGGGCATTCAGGGCACACAGCTCCATCTCAGTCCAGTGGACATAGCACAGCGCCATCCCTGGTGCATTTGGGCATTCGGGCTTAATTCCCTCAGGGGTGCATTCTTCCTCATGGTTTCCGCATCTGGCTCACTGGTTTTCTCTCCACACTACTCTTCATGACAACCTCAACCTCTGAGTTCCTTGACTTCTCACGTTCACGCACCAACTCTTAACCGTACCCTAGATCTAGGTATTACCATAACTGTTTCACCTCGAAAGTCTCCAACTCAGAATCTCTAATTGGAATGTCATTTCATTGACCACCACCTCCTGTGTTCCCAGTCTGTCTTGGTGCTGTCGCCTCCCACCTGCTCAAGACGTTCTTTGCAATTACTTCTGCTGTTTTCTTAGCTCCCTTTCTACTGTATCATGCCCATCCACCTACAATAAGCTATACTTTGTTGTATCTTAAAACAAAACAAATGTTTCCTAGACCTCAAGTCCCCACTCAGTAACTATCCCGTTTCTATGAAAACTCCTTGAAAAAGTTGCTTTTACTCACTTTGTCTGCTATCTCCTCAGTTCACTATAATTGAGGTTCATCTCACCATTTTTCTCATCAAGGATGACTGAAATTTTGCTCTACCCGATCAATGGTCACCTCTCAGCCCTCATCTTATCTGACCTTTCGGCACCACAGGACATGACCGATAACCCTTCTCTTCAAAGTGCTTTTTCATTTGGATTCTAGGACTCTATCCTCTCCTGTTCCCCATTGTACTCACTGAGGGTTCATTTTCTCTCTAAACTCACTCCTTAGATTCTAAATTACATCTAAATTACATTGATATTTTCAATCCCAGTCTTTCACTGATTTCTCTGTGTATGTATTCACTTGATTGGTCAATGAGCATCACAAACTTAGCTTACCCCAAGAGGACTTCTGATTTCCCACCCCCAAAATGTGTTTGTTGCCTGGTCTTTTTTTAAAATTAATTAATTTATGGCTGTGTTGGGTCTTTGTTTCTGTGCGAGGGCTTTCTCTAGTTGTGGCAAGCGGGGGCCACTCTTCATCGCGGTGCGCGGGCCTTTCACTATCGCGGCCTCTCTTGTTGCAGAGCACAGGCTCCAGACGCGCAGGCTCAGTAATTGTGGCTCACGGGCCCAGTTGCTCTGCGGCATGTGGGATCTTCCCAGACCAGGGCACGAACCCGCGTCCACTGCATTGGCAGGCAGACTCCCAACCACTGCGCCACCAGGGAAGCCCTGTTGCCTGGTCTTTCAGTGGTATATATTCTCCAAAATTCGTCTCCATCAATTTCCTTCATCCCTTTATATCCATACTATTCAGATCAGGCAGTCTAACATCTTTTCCCTTAAATCTTGGGCAGACATTAGTGACTTTCACCAATGGAATGCAGTGATAGTGACTGACACTCTGGGGCTTCTTGGAGAGGGTACAAGAAGTCTTGCAGCTTCTACCTGGGCCTCTTGGAATGCTTGCTCTGGAGAAGCCAGTTACCATGTAGGAAATCCGACTACTTTGAGACTCCCATGCTGCAAAGAAGGCCAGGCTTGCCATGTGGAGAGGGTACATGGAGATAGAAAGAGATGCCTGGGCAGCTCCCAGCTTTTTCAGCCATGTGAGTGAGGAAGGCATAAGATATGTGAGTGAAAAAGACATCTTGGATGTCCAGCCCAGTGGAAACTTCAGATGACTCCACAGCTGCCATCTGAAGAAAAGCACATGAGAGAAACACCAACCCAGGGTTGGGACTAGGGCGAGGGGAGTGAGGCACCAGGTACAAAATTTAATGGGATACTCACTCTCATTGTGATGCTGCAGGGACCTTGAGAGTGAGTGCCCCTTACATCTTGTACCCTAGACACTTCATTCACCTCACCCTAGTTCTGGTCTTGCCCCAGGAAAGAACAGCACAGCTTAGCCCTGTCAACCCAAAGGATCATGAGAAATAACAAAGAATATAGTGTTAAGGCACTAAGTTTTGAGGTGGTTTTGTTATGCACCAATAATCACATATACACTTTCCATCATACCCAATTACTTGGGTCAAAGATCTACCTGGACTCTTCCTTTTTCTTCGCATCCCATATCCAACTGATGGCCCATCACAGGTAGTCAATAAAAGATTTGATAGGCTGAATGCATGAAAGATCAGAACTTATTGCTTGTCTTCTGTATTAGCCAACTCAGAACTAGTCAAAACCACTTATACTATAGAAAAGGGAACAGAGACCCTGAGAGGTTAAAGAATATGGAAAAGTTCTGAAGCCTTAAAATAGAACATGATATTCCCAGAGTGTTGAGTGGTTCGGTGAAAGAACAAAAGGTACATGATAAGCACCGCTTACCTCTTGGTGCTTAGCAATATGGCAGATAGAAAGCCATAAGAAGCAGACCTGTGCCCTTTTGGGGACTTTGCAATATGTCAGCTGGCCATTGGGGGGTGGCTAGGATGCTTACCACTTAGTTGAAGGCTTAAGTCATAGATGTCCTCTCACCTGTTTTATTTATTTTTGTTTTTATGACTAGAGAATATGAATACATGGTGGCAGACAACCAGTGGAAACCAAACAACATCTACTCTAGAATTCTAATCCTACTTCATATCCTGCAGGTCTACCCCATTCTCTCTACAAGTCTTCTCTTTATCTCTCCATTGCTTTCTTAAGCGGAATGAATTCTTGGGAACAAAGTAGGATGGGAATCTCGTATGGATGGGAACCCCATTCATGCACAACAAGTTGGGTCATGCCCATAGCTGAAGATCTGAGGCCTTCTCCTGAACTCCATCTTTCCTTATAACCCCCTCAAGGACCGTTCCAAGTCTTATTAATCCCATCTAAGAAAAAGTCTCTCGCATCCAACCTTCCTGTATTGCCACTGCCCTGGCTTCTTAGAGTTTCTCACCATTGCTGACCACTAGGTGTTTCCCAACTCTTTCTCTAAATCATAGGTTCTTAGCCTGGGAAGTGTCTCAGAATCACTTGGGAGGCTTTTGAAAAATACGTATACCTGTACAAGTTCTGTTACACTTGAATTCTTCCCCAAGGCCCAGGAGTGTGTATTTTGGGAAAAAATTACAAAGGTATATTTCTGGTTAAATAATCCTGCCAGTGGTTCCCAGACTTGGGGATTTCACAGATCAGTTCATTTTTTAAAAAAATTTGGATTATCTTTGAAAAAAGATATTAACTTTTTAATTTTGTCAAATATTAACAAACAAATGAAAAAATCCTTACTACCAACTATTAACATTAGTGTTTTATTAAATAAAGGGAACTTTGAAACCACAAAGGCAGGGTGGAAATAACTGGAGAATAGAGGCCTTTAAATTGAATGCATTTAGACTTTTAAAGAATTTAATACATTGTCCTATTTTTCTTCTCATTTCAACAGAAAGTTACTACACAAGGGAAACTTCAGAAGCTTTTGCAACTTTGGACAGCATTTTGGAATCACTCCTCTAAAGTAATCCTCCATGCTGCTGCTACGTCTGACCAAATCACTACTCCAGTTAAAAACTTCCAGTTACTCTTCAGGAGAATGCCCAAGGTCATGACCATAACTACAGGATGTAATAGTTTGGAAAACCGGTTCCAAATACTTACCCCCATCTATTCCTGCCTGCACCTTCAAGCACACTTGCATGCACTCACACCCACAGACACACATATGCACCCACACATATATATGCATGCACTCACATACACACATGCAGGCACACATACATACACTCACACATGCACACGAGGAAACACAAATTGGCATTTCTCTCTGAGCATCAGTCATGGCATTGCCATCCTGCTTTTAATCTGGGCCTTTAGTATGTTTGTCTCTTTGTCAGAGAAGTGGTTCTGGTCCCTACAGAACCCTTATTCCTTGGATAACACATGTAACGTCAACACCATCCTCTCTGTGTGCACATACTCTTTGTAATATCAGCTGGCAGCTGACTTCCCAGATTTCTCATCATGTGCACTTGGCTCTCACGGTCAGATGAGTCAATGGTTGAGTGGATGAGCTGTTTGGGGTGCCACCCACACAGATGCAGACACTATAATATTGAGACACATCAAAGTTTCAAAATAATAGCAGTCTAAGACCAGGAGGGATTTATCCTAGAGATCCAAATGCAGGAAATGTAGCCACATAATCTGTACCAATAAATTAAAAGAGAAAAAGATATGATCATATCAGACAATGCTGAAAAGACATTAGCAGCCATTGCTAATAAAAACCCCAGGCAAGGGAGCAATAGGTAGAAACTAATTACACGATGTAAAACATACAGAAACCAGAAACCAAAGTTACAAGACGCTAGAGCCGTTTGAATTAAAATTGGAAATGGCAGGGATAGTCAATGTCATTATTAGTTAGTATTTCCTTAGAAGTTTTAACAAATATAATAAGAACAAAAAATGTAATGATAGACACAAAAATTGGGAAAGAAGATATAAAAACTCTTTCAGCAAACATGGCCAACATTACTAGTGTTGGTCAATACTTAGGTTGTCCTCACCTTTTCTTGGCCATGCAGACTCCCTTTGCAGTTGGGCAGGATGATGTAACCAGTTCTAGCCAGTGGGCTGTGACTGGAAGTGACATCCAGCACTTTTAAGATGAGGCATTTATATCCTTCTGCCCTCTCTTTCCCTGCCCTGCTGAACCTAGAAGCCTCCAGTTGTTTTGGGGGTAGGGATGGGGGTGGGACTAGAAGATCAAAACAGCCTATGGTGCAAATTCAATACTCTAGAGAACAGCTCTCTGGGACCCACAGCAGTTTTTGCATGAGTGAAGAAAATAAAAACTTATGTTGTGATAAACCCCTGAAATGTTGATATTATTTGTTACTACAGCATAACTTGCCCATCCCTAACTGACATAGTTAATGGAATAATTGCATGCTTAGAAAACCCAAGAGATGCTTTTTTAAAAAATCACTAGATGCAATGAGAAAATTTGGTAAAGTCCCTACCTACTAGATGAATATAAAAAGAATTTTTCTGTACTCTAGTCATGAACACTTAGAAAAGAAAACTGGAAAAATACTTTCTGTATATTTGTGACAAAAGATATAAAATATTTAGAAATAAATTTTATAAGGAAGACTTTAGACCCATATGAATAGTTATAAAATACTATTATGAGAATGAAAATAAGATCTGAATATATAGAAAAGTATCCACAAAATAAAATGCTAATTCTCCCAAATAATACATAAATTTAATGCAATTCCAGTTGAAAACTCAACAGGGTTTTTCTTGGAATTGGATGAAATTATGTTAAAATTCATATAGAAAAATTAATGACTAAAAATACCTAAGAAAATTACAAAACTGAAATGAGAGGTATCAGAACATACGATATAGCCTTAATAATTAAATAACCTTTGTCATATATTTACTTCACAAAGGTTACGGTTTAATCAGTGGGAAAAGTGTGGTCTCTTAAATAAATGACGCTGGAAAAACTGGCCATCCATTTAAGAGGAACTGTAAAAATACAAATTCCAGATAGAAACTTAAATATAAAAAGTAAAATAAAAATCAAATAAGAAAATCTAGGCTATGACATATATCCTAGAATTTAGAAAGACTCTTATAACCGAAACTGGAAAATCAGAAGATAATGGAACAAAAACATACATATTTGACTATATAAAAAATTAAGAAGTTGTGTATGGAAAAGATAACCAGAGACAAAGTCAATAGACACACCAACATCTGGAAAGAACATTTATAAAGTAGATGACAAAAGACCAATTTCTTAATAAGCAAAGAGCTCTTATAAACTTATAAGAAAAAGATAGTCTAAGAGAAAATGGGGAAAGATGTAAACAGAAAGTTCACAGAAGTGCAGATCCATATGTCAACAAACAAGTGAAAAAATATTTAAATTAATTAGTAGTCAGATCAAAGGAAATGAGAAAACAATGAGATATCACTTTAACACCCACTAGACTGGCTAAAATGTGGAAGAACTGTGACAGTAGTTCTCCTAAGGATATCTCCAAACACTACTGGTGGAAATGCAAATCCTTTTTGGAAGTTGATGTAGCTACACCTTTAAAATGTAAAATAAATGTAAAATACAACCATTTGGCCCAGCCCACTACTGAGAATCTTTCCAATAATAATACAAAAAAAAAAAAACCACCTGAGAAAGGATGCTGTGTATATTCTAGTAATCTCAATAGAAATACTTCTTTTGCCAAAAGTAGTTTTTTCCCAAAAAGTTCTAGGCAAAGTGCTGGAACCTCACTTGGTCTAGGTCGTGCACCCATGTACCTTAGGAGTGAGAGATAGGAAGCCCCTGAAGGAAAACCAAGAGTGTCATTGGAAGAAAAGTGTCCTTTGTGCCAGGGCTCTACCAACGCGTTCCATGAATTGGTCCTGGTCCATGCACTGTTCCTCAGTGGCCCCTGAGAATGTGAGAGTGACATACTTGATACTTTTATAACAATTTGGAAGAATAATTTAATGGCTGTGGAATCCAATAATAAAAATTGGGGGCTTCTATTTTGTAGGTATCATTTAAGTTGGGTGATATGGTGTCTTCTTCTCTGCAGATAAGAACTTTTCCAAGCTAGAGAATATGGAGACCAACAGCATTAACCTTGAGCAGATAAATGTCTGCCAGCAGTGCAATAGGCTGGGGAACTTGACGGGGCGGTGTTTGTACTTATCAAGTGACTCTTTCGATTCTGAATAGAAAAAAATCAGTTAATTTGTTGCATTAAAGTTTGAATGAACTTCTATCATTTCACATCATCTTTACAAAGCCCCCTTGATAAAGAGGTGATAGAGATCGCTTTGCCCCACCCCTTCAGGAAGGTGATGGCAGCCTTATATCCACAAAGACACTGGGACCTTACGATCATGGTAGAGCATACACATGTTTTTATTTTTATTCATTTATTTTTATTTTGTTTATTTTTATGTGATGGATTGAAAAAATAACCTGGTCTTTCACCACAGGTCATTGGAGAAGTTGATACTAGTTATTTTCTTTGGTTTTAGAGGCAAATTAGTGTTAGGTGCAGGAGCTTAAGGGCTCACCACTGCGTGAAGATTAATAAAAATGTAAGAAACGAACTTCTGATTCTTCAAAGAACGTCGTTAATAACCCCAGGATGCCAAGTGACAGCACGACCCAGCTTGTGCTCAGAGCAGACAGAGCAGCTGTTCTCCAGGGGGTGGGAAGCAAGCTCCACACCATTGCTTTGGAAGATAAAGGTGCTGGCTGGGTTTCAACAAGAGGAAATCTCACAGAATCAGCAGGTGCTCCAATTCTTAGGAAACTTGACTTTCATACTTTCTGAAAGAGAGATATTAATGAAACAGAGATTTAAAATCCAAATAGATCATTTGATGCACAATATACTTTACTCTCTGTGGCTTGCAGTTGGCAGTCAGTACAGTTTTCCTCAAAAAGTAATTTTTCCAAGGTAGCACCTTATACACATTTGGACATAACATCTTAAGTTCTCCCATAATTGGGGCCAATTCTTTAGTGGGCATTATAGAATGTTTCAAAGCTATGCCAGGCCTTGTTTTAAAATCTGGTTTTTCACTGTTGATATCAAGAAGCAACTTTTTTGTAACTATGTCATAAACCTGGATCAACTGTTCTCTAAATATTAATAACATAATTTGTTAGAGAACTTATCAATTGTCTTAAAATTTTGCTTTTTATTTTGTAAAAATCTATATAAAAGGAATAGGCTTCCCCTCTCCACACCACGCCCCCAACAAAAAAACTTTCAACTGCAAAATTATCTCTCAGCGAGCTAATGTAAAATTCCGCAGTGTGTGGTTAACGCTTCTCAAGCAATTTAGTTTGAATTGTTAACATTAGAATTGCTTATGTCTTTATTGCTAAAAGTATGTATTGTCGTAGAGTATTTTGGGGGAAAAAATCTATGATCTTATTGACTAATAAAGATTACAAACTATTTAATGCTTTTTAATGAAATGTGTATCCCAGGACTGTATCAAGTATATCACAGATGAGTTCACACTCATCCTACATTTTAAAGCTGCTTTCACACTTACGTGCTCATTTTTCACTGACTTTGATTCAGTTGAAGCCAAAAGATATCTACTGAGCGCCTAACTATATGTGCCGGGAAGCTGAAGTATTTTTTTTTTTAACACCTTTATTGGAGTATAATTGCTTTACAATGTGTGTTAGTTTCTGCTTTATAACAAAGTGAATCAGATATACATTTACATATATCCCCATATCTTCTCCCTCTTGGGTCTCCCTCCCACCATCCCTATCCCACTCCTCTAGGTGGTCACAAAGCACCGAGCTGATCCCCCTGTGCTATGTAGCTGCTTCCCACTAGCTATCTATTTTACATCTGGTAGTATATATAAGTCCATGCCACTCTCTCACTTCGTCCTAGCTTACACTTCCCCTCCCCGTGTCCTCAAGTCCATTCTCTATGTCTGCGTCTTTATTCCTGCCCTGTCCCTAGGTTCTGAAGTATTTTTTAAAAAATCTTCCAACTTTGTTCTTTTATCGTTGTTATTATTAATAAACTATTTTTTATAAGCATTGCTAGGTTTACAGAAAAATTGATTGGAAGGTACCAAGTTCCCACATATCCCCCACCCCCTTCCCCCTGCCCAGTTCCCCTTTTTATTTACATATTTTATTGGTATTGTATGTTTGTTACAATCAATGAACCAATATCAATACATTATTATTAACTAAAGCCCATAGTTTACATTAGGGTTCACTCTTTGTGTTGAGCATTCTATGGGTTTTGACAAATGTATAATGTCATGTATTGACCAGTCTATATCATACTATTATTATACAGAATAGTTTAACTGCCCTGAAAATCTTCTGGAAGCATTCTGTTTTAACCTAGAAGGGATGTTAAGTTGAATCTTTTCATTTAAAGCTTCCATATTTAGTATTCCTCTTTTGTTCATTAAAAAAATAAATTGAGGCCATACATGCTATTTGAATTCAAAAGTTGTACACATTTCCCTCAACGATTAACCATTTATATTAATAGAATCATTCATATAATTCAGTTATCCATCACAGAAATATTTATTGAGTTCTTACCTGGGTCAACACTGTGTTCTGATAGTCTTCTAATGAGGGAAGTTTGTGATGGGTGGCTTTATGCTATAGACCTTTGTTTCATGCATGGATATATTGACACATTTAATTACCAAAGCTCCTTTCACAGTGTTTTTTTTCCCCAGTTTTTTTTAGATTATTAAATGTATTTTTGAATAGGAAATATATGTATATAGTGCAAAACATACAAGGTATAAAAAAGTTCACTGTATCCAGAAAGCCTCCACTCACCTTTGTACCCAAGGACTCACCTCCCTCAGTCACTGTTATCAATCTCTTGTATGCATTCCCAGAGATATTATATATGTATATAAAATAAATCTTTTTAAACAATGATCTTTGCCTTTTTTTTTTTCACTTAATATATTTTGGACACTGTTCCATATCACTTCATAAAGCACTGACATGTCTTGCTTATCCTTTTGATGAGTGCATAGTATTACATTTTTTGATGTTTCATACATTATTTAACCAGTCCCTTACTGACTAGCAGTTAAAGTTCGATCTTTTGTTGTTTCAATGCAGCAGTGAATAACCTTGCATATTTATCTTTTCATAAGTACTTTAATACAGCTAGAGGATACAGTTTAGGGAGTGAAATTACTGCATCAAAGAGGAGGTACATTTTAAATTATGATAGATCAATTGTGATAGATAGATTGTGATAGAAGATTGTTCCATCTATTTATGGTAGTGTTACAGAGCAAGGGCTCACTGCCCCATGTGCACAGAAGCCAGTACCAAGACACCAGCTTTTGAGAAAAGAAAGAGCTTTATTGTGAGGTTGACCGGCAAGGAGACAGGAGGCAGGACTTAAATTTCCTTGATCCAGGGTTCAGGGTGAAATTTAAAGGGTTGGGGGAATTTCAAAGTTGGAAGATGACTGGCTAGTCTTGAATAGGTCCATATAAGCTACTTGTGCTGTTGGAAGTCAGATTTTCCTTAATGAAGTATTTCTTGCTTCATAAAGGACTCTGGTGGCAGCATTTCTATTTGAGTTAAGTGGACTGAGGATTCTTAGTTCTGAGATCATCCTGGAGACGTGGGCTTCCAACTTGCACATGCACAGTGCTGTTCTGTAAAATAACTCAAGGTTTAATTAATCAATCAACCTATTTAAGGAGGCAAAACGAGTTTCATCTGGTTTACGTGCTGTTTCAATAGGTCAACTGTTCTCCATGGAAGTTGTGCCAGTGTACGAGAGTGTTGTCTGCTTGCATCATTGCCAAAGCAACATGTTATTAAGCTTTGGATCTTTGCCAATCTGATAGATGAAAATTATGCCTCATTGTAGCTTTAATTTTACTTTCTCTTGTTATGTATAAGAAAAACATTATTATTTAAGTCTTCAGAAAATTAATAAGGTAAAGATTGATGACATTTAAGTTGAAGAAGGTTAAGTGATCCGACATCAGCCAAAACTAATAAGTGAGAACACCCAGAAACTGATCTGCTAAGCTTGTCTCCCTGGCCATCACCCCATTTTGCTTCCATAGCACCCAGCACAGTGTAGGGCTGATGGCTTAGAGGTTTGCCTTTCCTGGGAATTTTCCTACACTTGGTCAGTAATTCTTAAAAAAGATGTTGAAGAATGCCTTTTATAAAGGGAAATGACTTCTTATTAAAATAGCAAGATCAATGAATTCTAAAGAATCCTCCCAAAATCCCTTTAAAATCTTTGGTACTCACCCCCACCCCTGCCCTGAGATAGATCAGAATAAATATCCCCAATTTTAAAATCTGAGTAACCACTGAATGATTGACATAAAATGTATGTTCTAGACTTCTAGTAGAGGTGAACATACCCTATTATTGATGAGACATATTTGAAAAACAACGCTTTGCTCTTTCCTTCCCACTTCCCACTCTGAAATACTAGTTTCCTCTCTGTATGTGACTTCAAACTTGGAGCATTGGGTTCCTTATCCTGTGGAACCCTGAGAACCTGTGGTTTCTGAGTAGCCGCTAAAGACTCTGGCTTCATCCATGACTTGTAGACAAACATCATTGGAATTTGTTGTCAGGTTGAGGCTTGTCCCTGACTTGTGCTGTCTCCTGATGCTCCTGTCCCAGTCAGTTTGCTGCTGAGAGAGGATTAATTGCCCTTATCATCATTTGCCTGAAGTCATGGTTGGGTTTGGGGATATGAGAAGAGACAGAGCCACCTGGAGAGGAGTGGCTTTCCCAGGGCAGGACAGCTTGTGGTAATTTGACAATTGTTAAACAAATCAACAAAATGACTAAATGAAGCAAATTTCTGGAATAGAAGTTATGTCAATCCTGAATTATAAATTTTTACCGTTACTATCCTCTATTTACCAAATATTGAGCACCTACTACATATCGAGGACTCTTCTAGGTTTTAGACATCTAGCAATGACTAGCACAGGGGGAAAGTGCCCGCCCATAGGGTTGTTTTATCCAAGGGTCATTGTAATTGTCTTTCTCCATTCTCATGGTGGATCTGAGGACCTCGTGAATCATCACTCGAAAAGGGGAGTCCATTTCTGGAAAACCACAGATGCCCTTAGTCTCAGTCTTATCTCTGCTACAAACAAAAGAAGTGAACTGAATTCTTTCCTGACATAGAGAGCTTCACCTAGATCCCAGGAAGAAAAGTCTCTAAGATTCTCAAATCCTTGAAAAGCATCTGGGGAAGCATAAATGACAAGGAGAAAAAGCATCCCTTTAAAAGCCAGTCAGCCACTTTTCTGCCAAGGGCTTGTCAAAATTGCTCAAGAGAGAGAAAAAAGAGAAACAAGTGCACATACGCATTTTTAAAGTAGCTGCAACCAAGACAACGCCAATTATTCAACCACAGTAAAGAAACCAGCAGTCAAACCACACTGATTATTTAACCGCGTATCCAAGTGCTGAACACAGCCATAGCCAGCCACGTTAATTTAATGTAAATATCCTGAGTAACCAGCCCCCGTGGAGGCAAGGGCTGCAGCAAAGGACAGTGCCTCACCTTTCCTTGTTTTGGCTCCAGATGTCTGGAGCTGGAAAACTGGCTATAATCCAACTAATATTTTCCCTTTTTTCCCTCCTTTTTGCATTTTTGTTTCTCCAAAACCCCAATTCATTCTTTCCTTACGGATCCACTAGTCTCAAATGAACACACACTCAGGGAAACATTTCATTTGATGCATTCTGTTCTCTTCCTCTTGATTTCCACCTTTTCTTTCCTTTATTTTTCATTTCAATCCTTTCTCCTTTTTTTTTTTTAACCTTGATGCTTTGATTCCAAAGTATTTGATTCCTATTTATTTAATTTTTACTAATCATCATATGTAAAGTTTATTCTCAGGAAGTGCATATCAGGAAAACATAAACTTTCTCCTTTGCAACTTGCAACTACAGAATTTGCACTAGGTTGAAACCTACTATAAAATAGTCCCTTTCACTGGGAAATGCCCAAGCTCGTGGATCTTGTGAGTCCAGATATCCATGTTTGAAAAACACTGTCCCACTCTCACTGGCCACAGATACAAGCATCTGACTCAAGGTCAGCCAACCCATTGTTGTCTATTAACCAATCAGATTTCTCTCTTTGAGATTTGAACCAGGAGACACAGAGATGGACTGAAACGTGGGGGGCTGAGTCAAGGCTGGATGACAGGATGGGCCATGTGCAAATAGAACAAATTTAGCTGGAAAGAGGAAGAGAGGGAAGCAGAGTTAAGGAAGACCCTATGGTCCACAGAGGATAAAAAGTGAAGCAACAGGTAACCATATGCTTCCTTGAAGGGGGGATAGAGGCACCTCATTTTACATTGATTGGTCCAGTTCTAGTTCTTGTGAGGCCAGTCTCTATTTCAGTTGTTAAGACCATGAGATTGACATTGTATCCTTATATTACATCCTGTGTGCATGGATTATAGTATAAAATCAGGCTCTGGGGTCACTTAGCTTTTATCCCTTCCTCTTCTCAATGCCCACCTTTTCTCTCCACATGAAATCAGTTTCAAAAAGATGCTTCTAAATAAAATATCCATCTTATGTTACGTGTAGGGAAGTCTCCCGGACATGATGTAACAGGCTCAATGAGAACTCATGTTTTGTGGAAGTGAGTCATGGAATTACTCTACATAAATGATGCTCATGATTCCATTTATGCCTAATTTTTTGAACCATACCCCACCAATGGCCAAGCACAATGTTTGGGAACTGAAACTTCTTCCCTCTCCTATTGCCTTTGGAGTGCTCCAGGCTCTATTCTGACTTTTCTGATCAAATCTGACCAGGTTTTGGGGGTGGGAAATCAGAAGCGCTCCTGGAGCAAGCTAAATTTGTGATGCTCATTGAACAACCAAGTGAATACATACACGTGGAAATCACAGAAAGACTGGGATTGAAAATATCAAATCAGGAGATGTAATTTAGCATCAAGGCACTGGATGAGATCACCTAAGGAGTGAGTTTAGAGAGAGAAGGAGCCCCAGGGAGTACAATGGGGAACAGGAGAGTGTGAAGCCAAACGTAAAAGCACTTTGAGAAGAAGCGGTGATCAGTCATGTCCTGTGGTGCTGAAAGGTCAGATAAAATGAGGGCTGAGTGACCTTGTTAAAAAAATGGTGGATGAAACTTGATTTTAGGGAATGAAGGAGAACACGAGGGAATAGTGGAAAAAAACAAGTAAAAGCAACTTTTTCAAAGAGTTTTCCTAGAAATCTGATAGTCACTGAATGGAGATTTCTCCAGAGGAGTCTATGGCCACCAGCACTGGGGAGAGACAGGGTTTGAATCCCAGCTTTTCCATGGGCTAATCAGACATTTTACGCAAGTTAGTTAACAATTCTGACACTCAAGCTTTTTAATCCATAAAATCTGGGTAACAAATATTACCTACATGTAGAATTTAGGGGGCATTAGATACCTAACACGGTGACTTGTAACTAGTAAGTGTTCATTAACTAGTAGAAAATTGTTAGTTAGGAGTTTGGGAAAAATATTAGTAGAACGAGAATTGGGCACTAACAGAGTGATTTCTTCCACACCTGCCTTAGAAATGGCTCCGATTCAATGCCTGGGTCTTACAGGTCTGGTTGCTGAGGGAAATGTGGTCATCCCACTGGGAAACACACATTTGGACTTGGGATTTGGGTTAGGAAATTAGTAGCTGAAGAGTTAGACTCCTGGCGTTCTAAGCACATTGACTAAATTAAATCAAAACACAGAAGAGAGAATTCATTGATCTAATATCTGTGAGCACAGGTAAGGTACCACAGGATTTCAAAGGCTGCTCTTGAAAAGAAACTCATGAAGTTTTGTGCAACTAACTCTTTTTGTCATTATCTCTCCGCGGTGTGTCTGGCACTGTGCCACTCTAGGTGAGGAAACTCAGACCAAGTGTGAGATCACTCCTGTCCTTCACGGACTCGCCAGCTAAGCTGAGGTGAGAACCCCACATGGACAGACACTGTCTAATACAACAATGTATCTTAAACTTGAACCAAATTTCCTGGGTTATTTCATAAATAAAGTTCCCTGGGCTGCTCCTGGACCTGCAGGAGATTCCCTGGTAGTGGGGCCTGGGAATCTGTACTTATGACTGTCTCCAGCGATTTCATCTATACCTTGGAGTCTGAGCACTACTGCTAAGGAAACTTAGACACTCAGGGGGCTTTTGGGGCAAATGAATGAAAAGTTATCAGAGTTTTAAGACTAACCTGGTGGCAATTGTTAGGAATGATGGAAGGGAGGAAGGACAGAGGTACTGAGTAAGATGAGGTTGCAATGAACCCCAGGTGGGGAGTGCTTGTGCTGTATCAAGGTGGCAGTGAATGTGAAAGAAGATCAGGTGAGACAAATTTTTTGAGGCAAAATTGACCATATTTAGTGACTGGTTGGAAATGATGAATAAAAGAAAAAAGGAAAAGATGACTCCAGTGTTTTGAGACAGGCTGCTCCCCTTAGCTCCAGACTCATGTGATTGCTTCCTCAACATTTCCCCGTGGAGGTCCAAGAGTCATTGTCAACGTAGCATGTCAAACACAGAAGCCCTCATTTCACTCTCCCCTAAACTTTCTTATTGCCTAGCTCCTTCCATCTCAGCCAGTGACAGCTCCATTCTCTCCACTGCTCAAGACAAGACTTTGAAGCAATTCTTGACTTCTCCATTTCTCCCACAGTCCCATGAGTACACCTTTCAGTTTTACTTTCAAAATTGACAAACAACCTTTTCATTTTCCTCCATCTTCACCACTGCCATCCAGATCCAACCCAACATCATCTTTGGCCTAAGCTATTATAGTAGCCTCCTAACTGGTCCCTGCCTCCACTCCTGCTTCTTAAAGTCTATTCAGATCATGAAATGTCTCTACTCGGAAGCTTCAGTTGTTCCCCACCTCATTCAAAGTAAAAGCCAAACTCCTTATAGTGGCCCACAAGGTCCTACAAGGTCTAGGTCTCTAGTATTTCTCCAACCTCATCTCCTCTCACTGACCCAGGAAGTCTGCACTAGGTATTCAAGCTGGCAAGTTGGTGCTTGTATTGGGCAAGGAAGCTCTCAACTTTGACTCTTTGTTCTTGTTGTTTGTTCCCTCTAAAGTTGTTTGACCTAAACTTCTTCCCACTCCCTCTCCTCCTCTGTTGAGCCTTTGGCCTCTGCAGTGTTATTCCTTGAATTCAATGCTATTCCTCCAGAAATCCACATGAGATTATTATTATTATTCTAATCAGGTCAATGTCACTTCTTCACAGAGATCTTTCATGACCACCCTGCATGAAATGACATGATCAAGTAACTAGCTGTGACTTTTTATCCATCTTGCTTTATTTTTAAATTAGCCTCTCTCACTTGGCATATTATATGTTTATTTATCTACCATCTGTCTGCAACTATCTGTCAGCAGAGTGTAAAACGCCAAGAGAAGGGCATTTGTCTACTTTATTTAGAGCTGTATTCCCAGAGCCTTGAAGAGAGACTGCACATAGCAATCTCTCATAAAACAATTGTTGAATGAATTGCAAGACTGAATTTAGAGGCAGCACAGTCCTGGTAAAGAACATGGTCTCTTGAACTGGGTGGGTTGGATTTATATTTTGCCTCTGTCTTTTACTCAATATGTAATCCTGGACAAGTTTCCTGGCATCTCCATGCCTCAGTTTTCCTACTGTACAATGCAGGTATTAATAAGAACAATATATAGCATTTAAAAAATGCGGTCACGAAGGACCTTCAGGTTGGTGGAGGAGTAAGACATGGAGATCACCTTCCCCCCAACAAATACATCAAAAATACACCTACATGTGGAACAACTCCTATGGAACACCTACTAAATGCTGGCAGAAGACCTCAGACTTCCCAAAATGGTCATGGTGCTCCAGCTGGGTATCAGACCTGAGCCTCTGATGTGGTAGAGCCAAGTTCAGGACATTGGACCACCAGAGACCTCCTGGACTCATTTAATATCAACTGGGGAGAGGTCTCCCAGAGATCTCCAACTCAACTCTAAGACTCAGCTTCGTTCAATGACCAGAAAACTCCAGTGCTAGACACCCAATGCCAAATAACTAGCAAGACAGGAGCACAACCCCACCCATCAACAGAGGGGCTGCCTAAAATCATAATAAGTTCACAGACACCCCAAAACACACCATTGGACATGGTCCTGCACACCAGAAAGACAAGATCCAGCCTCATCCAACAGAACACAGCCTCCAGTCTCCTCCACCAGGAAGCCTACACAACCCATTGAACCAACCTTACTCACTGGGGGCAGACACCAAAAACAATGGGAACTACGAACCTGCAGCCTGCGGAAAGGAGACTCCAAACTCAGTGAGTTAAGCAAAATGAGAAGACAGAGAAATACACAGCAGATGAAAGAGCAAGGTGAAAACCCACCAAACCAAACAAATGAAGAGGAAATAGGCAGTCTACCTGAAAAAGAATTCAGAATAATGATAGTAAAGATGATCCAAAATCTTGGAAAGAGAATGAAGAAAATACAAGAAACATTTAACAAGAACCTAGAAGAACTAAAGAGCAAACAAACAAGGATGAACAGCACAAGAAATGAAATTTAAAATTCTCTAGAAGGAATCAATAGCAGAAAAACTGAGGCAGAGGAACGGATAAGTGACCTGGAAGATAAAACAGTGGAAATAACCACCACAGAGCAGAATAAAGAATAAAAAGAATTGAGGACAGTCTCTGAGACCTCTGGGACAACATTAAATGCACCAAAATTCAAATTATAGGGGTCCCAGAAGAAAAAGATAAAAAGAAAAGGACTGAGAAAATATTTGAAGAGATTATACTTGAAAAATTCCGTAATATGGGAAAGGAAATAGTCAAGTCCAGGAAGGTCAGAGAGTCCCATACAGGATAAATCCAAGGAGAAACATGCCAAGACAGATATTAATCAAATTATCAAAAGTTAAATACAAAGAAAAAATATTAAAAGCAACAAGGGAAAAGCAACAAATAACTTACAAGGGAACCCCCATCAGGTTAACAGCTGATCCTTCAGCAGAAACTCTGCAAGCCAGAAGGGACTGGCAGGACATTTTTAAAGTGATGAAAGGGAAAAATCTACAACCAAGAATACTCTACCCAGCAAGGATCTCATTCAAATTCGACAGAGAAATTAAAAACTTCACAGACAAGCAAAAGCTAAGAGCATTCAACACGAACAAACTAGCTTCACAACAAATGCTAAAGGAACTTCTCTAAGCAGGAAACACAAGAGAAGGAAAGACTTACAATAACAATTCCAAAACAATAAAGAAAATGGTAATAGGAACATGCATATCAATAATTGCCTTAAATGTAAATGGATTAAATGTTCCAACCAAAAGACACAGACTGGCTGAATGGGTACAAAAACAAGACCTGTATACATGCTGTCTACAAGAGACCAACTTCAGACCTAGGGACACATACAGACTGAAAGTGAGGGGATGGAAAAAGATATTCCTTGCAAATGGAAATCTAAAGAAAGCAGGAGTAGCAAGTCTCATATCAAACAAAATAGACTTCAAAATAAAGTCTATTACAAGAGACAAAGAAGGAGGCTACATAATGATCAAGGGATCAATCCAAGAAGAAGATATAACAATTGTAAATATTTATGCACCCAACATAGGAGCACCTCAATACACAAGGCAAATGCTAACAACCATGAAAGGGGAAATCAACAGCAATACAATAATATTAGGGGACTTTAACACCCCACTTTCACCAATGGACAGATCATCCAAAATGAATATAAATAAGGAAACACAAGCTTTAAATGACACATTAAACAAGATGGACTTAATTGACATTTATAGGACATTCTATCCAAAAACAACAGAATACACTTTCTTCTCAAGTACTCATGGAACATTCACCAAGATAGTTCATATCTTGGGTCACAAATCAAGCCTTAGTAAATTTAAGAACATTGAAACACTATCAAGTACCTTTTCCAACCACAACACTATGAGACTAGATATCAGTTACAGGCAAAAAAAACTGTAAAAAATAAAAACACATGGAGGATAAACAATATGTTACTAAATAACCAAGAAATCACTGAAGAAATCAAAGAGGAAATCAAAAAAATACCTAGAAAAATGACAATGAAAACACGATGGCCCAAAACTTATGGGATACAGCAAAAGCAGTTCTAAGAGGGAAGTTTATAGCAATACAATCCTAACTCTAGACAGAAGAAAACTCTCAAATAAACAACCTAACCTTACACTTAAACCCAAAGTTAGCAGAAGGAAAGAAATCATAAAAATCAGATCAGAAATAAATGAAAAAGAAATGAAGGAAACAATAGTAAAGATCAGTAAATCTAAAAGCTGGTTATTTGAGAAGATACACAAAATTGATAGCCAGACTCATCAAGAAAAAAAGAAGACTAAAATCAAGAGAATTAGAAATGAAAAAGGAGAAGTAACAACTGATACTGCAGAAATACAAAGGATCATGAGAAATTACTACAGGCAACTATATGCCAAAAAATGGACAACCTGGAAGAAATGGACAAATTCTTAGAAAAGCACAACCTTCCAAGACTGAACCAGGAAGCATTAGAAAATATAAACAGAGCTATCACAGCACTGAAATTGAAAATGTGATTAAAATTTTTCCAACAAACAAAAGCCCAGGACCAGATGGATTCACAGGTGAATTCTATCAAACATTTACAGAAGAGCTAACACCTATCCTTCTCAAACTCAAAATATAGCAGAGGGAGGAACACTCCCAAACTCATTCTACAAGGCCACCATCACCCTGATACCAAAACCAGACAAGGATGTCACAAAGAAAGAAAACTACAGGTCAATATCACTGATGAATATAGATGCAAAAATCCTCAACGAAATATTAGCAAACAGAATCCAACAGCACATTAAAAGGATCATACACCATGATCAAGTGGGTTTTATCCAGGAATGGAAGGATTCTTCAGTATATGCAAATCAATCAATGTGGTACACCATATTAACAAACTGAAGGATAAAAACCATGTGACCATCTCAATAGATGCAGAAAAAGCTTTTGACAAAATTCAACACCAATTCATGATAAAAACTCTCCAGAAAGTAGGCATGAAGGGAACTTACCTCAACTTAATAAAGGTCATATATAACAAACCCACAGACAACATCATTCTCAGTGGTGAAAAACTGAAACTACTTCCTCTAAGATCAGGAACAAGACAAGGTTGCCCACTCTCACCACTGTTATTCAACATAGTTCTGGAAGTTTTAGCCACAGCAATCAGAAACGAAAAAGAAAGAAAAGGAATCCAAATTGTAAAAGAAGAAGTAAAACTGTCACTGTTTGCAGATGACATGATACTATACATAGAGAAACCTAAAGATGCTACCAGAAAACTAGAGCTAATCAATGAATTTGGTAAAGTAGCAGGATACAAAATTAATGCACAGAAATCTCTTGCATTCCTATATACTTATGATGAAAAATCTGAAAGAGAAATTAAGGAAACACTCCCATTTACCACTGCAACAAAAAGAATAAAATACCTAAGAATAAACCCACCTAAGGAGACAAAAGACCTGTATGCAGAAAACTATAAGACACTGATGAAAGAAATTAAAGATGATACAAACAGATGGAGAGATATATCATGTTCTTGGATTGGAAGAATCAACATTGTGAAAATGACTCTACTACCCAAAGCAATCTACAGATTCAATACAATCCCTATCAAACTACCACTGGCATTTTTCACAGAACTAGAACAAAAAATTTCACAATTTGTATAGAAACACAAAAGACCCCAAATAGCCAAAGCAATCTTGAGAAAGAAAAACGGAGCTGGAGAAATGAGATTTCCAGACTTCAGACTATACTACAAAGCTACAGTAATCAAGACAGTATGGTACTGGCACAAAACCAGGAATATAGATCAATGGAACAGGATAGAGAGCTCAGAGATCAACCCACTCACCTATGGTCACCTTAACTTTGATAAAGGAGGCAAGCATATACGATGGAGAAAGACAGCCTCTTCAATAAGTGGTTCTGGGAAAACTGGACAGCTACATGTAAAAGAATGAAATTAGAACACTCCCTAACACCATATACAAAAATAACTCAAAATGGATTAAAGACCTAGATGTAAGGCCAGACACTGTAAAACTCTAAGAGGAAAACATAGGCAGAACACTCTTTGACATAAATCACAGCAAGATCCTTTCTGACCTACCTCCTAGAGAAATGCAAATAAAAGCAAAACTAAACAAATGGGACCTAATGAACCTTAAAATCTTTTGCACAGCAAAGGACAACATAAACAAGATGAAAAGACAACCCTCAGAATGGGAGAAAATATTTGAAAATGAAGCAACTGACAAGGATTAATCTCCAAAATGTACAAGCAGCTCATGCAGCTCAATATCAAAAAAACAAACAATCCAATCCCAAAATGGGCAGCAGACCTAAATAGACATTTCCCCAAAGAAGATATACAGATTGCCAACAAGCACATGAAAGGATGCTCAACATCACTAGTCACTAGAGAAATACAGATCAAAACTACAATGATGTATCACCTCACAGTGGTCAGAATGGCCATCATCAAAAAATCTACAAACAATATATGCTGGAGAGGGTGTGAAGAAAAGGGAACCCTCTTGCACTCTTGGCGGGAATGTAAATTGATATAGCCACTGTGGAGAACAGTATGGAGGCTCATTAAAAATTAAAAATATAACTACCATATGACACAGCAATCCCACTACTGGGCATATACCCTGAGAAAACCATAATTCAAAAAGAGTCATGTACCACAATGCTCATTGCAGCTCTATTTACAATAGCTAGGACATGGAAGCAACCTAAGTGTCCACTGACAGATGAATGGATAAAGAAGATGTGGCACATACGTACAATGGAATATTACTCAGCCATAAAAATAAATGAAATTGAGTTATTTGTAGTGAGATGAATGGACCTAGAGTCTGTCATACAGAGTGAAGTAAGTCAGAAAGAGAAATACAAATACTGTATGCTAACACATATATATGGAATCTAAAAAGAAAAAAAAAGGTTCTTAAGGACCTAGGGCAGGACAGGAATAAAGACACAGACGTAGAGAATGGACTTTGGGACACGGCGAGGGGGAAGGGTAAGCTGGGATGAAGTGAGAGAGTCACATTGACATGTATACACTACCAAATGTAAAACAGATAGCTAGTGGGAAGCAGCCACATAGCACAGGGAGATTAGCTCGGTGCTTTGTGACCACCTAGAGGAGTGAGATAGGGAGGGTGGGAGGGAGATGCAAGAGGGAGGGGATATGGGGATATATGTATACCTATAGCTGATTCACTTTGTTATACAGCAGAAATTTATAACAATGTAAAGCAATTACACTCCAATAAAGATGTTTAAAAAAACAAATGTGGCCACAAATTCTTTGACACTCCTTCCATCCCATGGAAGTTGTGTCCCCTCTCTTTGACTCTGAACAAGCTCATCACTGCTCTGACCAATAGAATATGATGGAAGCAACGCTTCCAAGGCTAGGTCATACAGGTGATCTAGCTTCTGCCTTGCTAACTGGAGTCCAGAGCTGTCACGCAAGAAGTTCAAGGACTTTGAGGCTGCCATGCTGTGAGGACTCCCAAGCTACAAGGAGGCATTACGTGAGTAATCCTGAGTTCAGCCTTCCAATCAACCAAGGCCAGGTTTCAGATGTGTGGGAAATAGTATCCAGGGGCTTCCAGCCACCAGCTAGTTGGTCAGACCTCCAGCTGCTTAAGTCTTCCCAGCTGAGGTCTCAGACAGTGTGCTGTAGAAAGTACTCCTCCCTGTCTGATTTCCTCTACCCGCTCTGATTTCTTCATCCGCAGAATCCATGAACATGTAAAAATGGTTATTCTTTTATGCCACTGAATTTAAGCTATTTAGTTACATAGCAATAGGTACCTTGAACTCCAGCTCAAAGGCTATTCTGGGAAGTAAAGAAGTGATTGTATGTGAAATGCTTAGAGCTAGGCCAGCGCCAGCCACATAGTAAGTTGGCCTCACCCAGTAATTGTTAGCTTTTATCATTACTGTGATAAAATTTCCACAGATAAATATAGTACTTTTAAAGGATTAGTTAATAAAAATACTCTTCTCTCACCCATATTTAAAACTTAATAATAAAATTTGGAACAGAATTAAGTGGTTCGTGAGTTGTATTGTACTCCCCAAGATCAGTGTCTTTACATCCTTGGGTAAAGAGAGATTACACAGTGATCTTCTTATGAACTGATAATTTGCAGTCGGTTGTGATAAAGCCCCAGAAAAACAAAGCCCTTGGTACTACAACAGAATTTTTCTGAGTGAAGGTCTAGAATCCTGCTTACTTTTGTGTTCCTCTGCAACAGCGCAAGGCCCAAAGTAGACACCCCACCAATGTTTGCCTTGCTGATTTCATCAATGCACTTGTGTTCATTGTCTTACATAACCTTCTGGGAAAACATTGCTTTATTTAGTATTATCTCTATTTTTGCCTCTAAATTTGTAATGTTTGCTTAGAAGCTGATTGGTAATCTCATAAAATTTAGATTGACGTTTATGGATTAATGGCCAGCATTGTTAAGAATGTACAGTGCAGCGTAAGCACAAAACTCTTGCACAGTCTTTTCCTGGACTTGTGCTTTTCTGAACTGGGTTCAAATCTAAACTGAGCAAGGCCACACAGGGCGTTAGAGCAAAAAATGTAAAGATGGAATGCACTAAACCCCCTCGACTGGGGGAGATGGGCCTTGGAGGAGGGAATTTTAAGGACATGCTTTTTATTTCTGGTCGCCTGGCAAGCCAATCTTCAAAAACGTACTGCACAAATGGGATTTTCAAAGCCACACACATTGTCTTAGATAGAAAAACAACTTCAAACATCACATAGTGTTTTGGAAATTATTTGCTGAATATGTCAACATACCCTGTGAAAGAAAAGCAGTTGCTTAGTTTTTGGTCTGTTCTTATGTGCAGATTTCTTGAATTTTGAAATAACAAGATCGTTAATATAATTACTTGGATATGTATCACATTTTTAGATGGCCTGTTGAATGCTTTGCTATGAACAATTAAATATGTCTCATCTCATGGTGAGCAATCCATGTGTGTGAGAGAGCAGACAGGGGAAGGAAGAAATACCAGTAGGAGAAGCAGAGGAGCAAAGGAAAGAGAAGAGGGGGGAGAGAAATATCTAGACTTAACAAATAAGAGAGTGCGGGCAGCATGAGCAAATAGTAATCTTTGAAACTCCTAGTCTCCACAGTTTTACTACAGCAAATATTAGTGCTTCCATATCATTCAGTCAGTACAGTACAATCTACATATAGGAAGTGAAAAATATTTAAGGCTGGTTTCTCTCAGCCACAATGAAGTTGAGGTAATGGTATTACTTAGGAGTTCCTATTTATTGATCCAGTTTGGAATGTTCCTTTGCAGGGGCTGTTGACTTTATGGATCAGGATTGCCATCATGAGTGTGGAAAGTATGGCCTCGAGTTTCAGGTAAGCAGACTCGGGGACATTTTTGTCTCAAGCAAGGAAAGTACACATCAATTAAACATCCATGTGCAACTGATTTGGCTACTTGTCCTGTAATTTTATTTTAGTGGCTTGCCCAATATTCCACCTTGCAAAACTATCTCCTTCATGGATTGTCATTATTATCAATGAAAAACTTTTACTAAACATTCACACTTAACAGTAGGTGTCATTGGTTGAACACAAAGTATGTGCTACATGGAGTACTGGGCTTACATGTGCACTGTGCCCTTAATCCTAACTCATCCTTGCTATTTTACAGGTGAAAGTTTGAGCTGCTCGGTGCCATATAGCTAGTAAGCAAAAGAACTGGGATTTGGAGCTAGATCTAGCTGACTGTAAAAATCTTGCCTCATTGTATGTGACATGATACAAAGTGCTTACTTGGAGCAGCTGGTATGGGAAACTAGTTTACTGGGGCCTTAAATAATCCTTTGGCCTTTAGTCTCTAGATTAAGTTGGCCAATTATTCCAGCCAACAGATGCAGCAGGTTGGAGGAGGGGGGCTGGCTTTGACACCAGCTTGTTGAGACTGGCATTCCAACCCCAACTTTGATATCATCATGGTGAAGTCAGCCTGGCACAGTCCCCGCTTGCCAACTGCCTCAGAATTGTGGTTTAGCCACAAGCCAACACCATAGGCTCACAGAAAGCTGTGCAAATGGCTTGGAGAGAGATGGGTGACCTGCAGACTGCAGGTTTCCCAGGCCTGCCAAGCTTTGCTTTCTCAAAGAGAATGAAGACTAAGTAGTTAGCTGTCTTGGATTCAGGGTAATGATCCCAATAACCTCACAGGTGTGCAGAGTGACCCTTTCTAATTGTTTAGATGACACTGCAGAGAAATAACTCTAAAATTATTGGATGCTATCCCAAATGTCCCTATTCCCAGTTTTGCATACAACCTTCTTGGTGACTTCTTTGAGTCATCCTGATGTATGTTTGTGACGTGTAAATATATATTGAGCACTCCTGGTATAATGTGTCAGGAACAATACTTTTTCCTGAATTTATTTTGCACTCAGGGTTAATATTAACTAAGCTAACACCCCATCATGGTGCCAGATCTAGGCCATCTGCTCTGATTCATTCCTTGCCTTTCTTCCTCTCTGCCCTGCTCTATATCACTGGGAGGTTTACCCCTGTGGCCTGTGTTTCCCAGGCTTTTCCATCAATTGTCTTCCAGCAGGATGTGACTCAAGGGAAGCACTGGGGTGAGATAGTGGGGTAAAAAAGAAGGGGGAAACCAAAATAATTTTCCCTTCCCTCTTTGCCTTGGGCAATATCCACTGCCAGAACTGTGTCTCTCCCATGTCTGCAGAACCACCAGGCTGCCATGAGTCTCACTGCCTCCCGTGACCTTGACTTTGTATTAAGCTAACAGTGATCCTTCTCTCTATTCCTCCAGCCTCAGAGAGGGTCTCCAATTGGCTCTTGCCAATCTCTGGGTTGCACCACCATGCTGGGTTCTGCTTCTCAACTTCTATCATCTACGGAAGGAATTAAATTTCCTCTGTCTTATATACCCAGAGTGGTTTGTTTTCCTGGTTGGACCCTGACAGGTATAATTATGGCATTTTTTATGTCACTCAGGAATTGTTTCATATATGTATGAATTGCCTTTGATATAAGATTTTAGTAAGATCTGGAGTGAGGGTCCTTCACTTCTACCTACAAGTGTTCAGTGGGTACCTACTATGCACAAAGCAGGTACATAGGTAAAAATTTACTGATTTTTACACAGCCAGGGTCTAAAAAAGTTGAGATCTGCAAAAAAAAATTTTTCAGGTCAGTGGAATATAATTGTCTCAATCAATTTTCTGCCTGCGTATAATAAGGAGATACTTGGAAACATTTATTAATGTCCCTGTTTGAACAGTGTCAGTGTCAGGGCTTTTCCTGTGGTGGTGTCATCGGATTGCCTACTGGCATATATTCTCAGAGAGTATGAACAAGTTCACTCAAATAAACTGTTATTTCTACTGATTATCTTAGCAGGAAAAGTCAGGATCATATCCAGAAAGGTGGGTGATCCACATGTTTCCTCCCACCCTCACTATAAGTACACGGGGATTGAACCCAAGGGGTCATTAAGAACTTCAGTCATTGACCCATGAGGTCTGTGAGGTCCACCCACCAGATAAATTTACTAGTAAGGATGAGGAAGAGACAGAAGACGGGAGGAGTGAGAGGAGGCTTTTGCAACTTTTCATGACGTTTAAATGAGGAAATAAGCCACTGATTAGGATAATCCCAAATAAACTGTGTTGACTGAAGAGTTGTACATATTTTATTTACCAAGGGACACATATGCAAATTCTTATATGATAAATCATGATATTTTGAACGATGCCAAGAAATCGTGCATTTTTAATGACTAAAATCATCTGATTTCTCATGGAGGTGAAAGTTAGAGCTTGGAGTAATGAGTATCTTTCACGACTCTTCCCTGATACTGTCAGAATCTTGCTTTCTATTCAAACCTCCTCCTTTTGTTAGCCTTAGAGTGGAAGAGCTTGTTGAATTTCAGTTGAGGGTTTAGTGGAGGACGTAGCAGACCTAATGCGGTATCAGAGGAGAGCATGAAAAGAAGGAAGGAGTGGAAGAGAAAGAAAGAGGAGAGGAAGGACAGAGTAACAGTCAAGGAACAGTAATGGGTAAGGCCATGGTCATTCCAGAGGCTGTTGTCTGAACTACTTCCTGCTTCTCTCCACTTCCTGTTTCTCCTGTTGCCTTAGAGGTGGGAACCACAGCCCTTCTTATTGCTTTGGCCCTGTGAGGAGGGGTTGCAGGGTTTTGAATTTGTTTTCATCTCTTTGCTCAGATAGGAAGTAAGCTTCTTTTCCTTATCTTATCTATCTTTATCCTTTTATACTTAAAGTATATTTTATTTTCAAAATATTAAATATGAAAGTCTACCTCACCTCCATTTTTCTTCTTGAAATTCAGCCAATTTTGTAGGCTAATTGTCCACCAGTTCTCCATTTTCCTCACTGGATATGGAACCCAACGATGCTCTCATGTTTGCTCAGTTAAAAATACAATTCACCCCTTAACTTTAGCAACTGAAGAAGAGGAAACATATAGTTTACTTGCTTTGTTAAAAAGTAGTTCATTTGCATATCAAATTAATTTGGCTTACGTCAAGAGCAAACTTGAATATTGAGCAAGCTTGGAAATCATATTTAAAGCTCTTTTCCCCTCTTGGGTGACACAATATACAAAAACTTCACAACAGATTGAGATTTCAAATGGTAGTTACAGAAGAGGGCACTTCTTTCCACTTCTTCCCTTACTTCCCTCTTTAAGGAAGGTCCTGAATTGAGTGAATTTAAAATAGAAAATAATAGTAAACAGTATTTTGGAAACAATGTGGTCTAGTTGGTGTTGAAAACTTTAAACTTTTAAATGTTCTCTTTGTGAAGGAATTTGCTAATTATCCAGCGGATATTTTTTCTTTTTATCCCTTATGCATCATAGTTTCCTTAAAATTCTCTCCCTCTCTTTCTTTCTTTCTCTGGCTCTAGTTCCCTCTTGCTCTCTTTTTTTTTTTTTAAACAGTGAAGATAGGTTCAAAGAATGTGTAAAGCTTATATCCTTCTCCTGGAAACAAGACGATACCTCAGAGCCAAAGTCCTAAGGCCCTGTCTTGATGAGAAGCCCTCTTACTTTAATTATAACCTCTTCTAGAAGGTCCTCTCCCAACTTAGTGATTTGTGTGTCCTGGAACTAATTTTATTAAGTGAGTTGCAGAATTAAATTGTTTGTTTGGATTTCATGGCTCTACCTACACCTCCTAAACTCTACCTAAACCTCCAATGCCCCATTAAAATAATCAAATATTGGATTATGAGTACCTGTTTTTTTTTTTTTTCAGGGGATTTAAAACTGAGAATTCCCTAACAGTTCTGGGAATGATCAAAGAACTATCAAAACAACTCAAAATCTTGGCTGGGAAGTGATGTTCTTATCCTTGAAAGAAAAAAGCACCCATTAATGGAGCTCATTTTAAAGAGCTCTATTAAGAGCCAGTGGAATATTAAAGTCACCTGATCATTTTGCATTCATCTTAGTCAATATTTGAGACACTAAATTATATCAGTTTTTGAAATAGTCAAATGTCTTTGTTTTAGTTATGTAATTGACTTATCTTTCACAATACAATTGAAAACTAACTCTAAGTTATGAATTTATTACTGATTTATTCTTAAAGTAGAGATTAATTCTCCATTTTTCTTACACAGTACATTTACATAGCCTTGAAAACAAATGCCCTACCAATGCATACTCAGTTCTTAGCGACCTGGTGGAAACTCAGTGAATCACATTTGCGCAGGTAATTGCCTCCACATTGTGATTGAAATGAGACCTCAAGCAGCTCATTCCAGCCTCCTCTCCCTCCACCTGGGCCAAAGTTCTCAGACACCCTTCCCCAACTCCCTCTTCCCTGTCAACACCAGTTTAAAAAGTAGATGCAGAAGCATGAACCCAAGAAGTTACAGTGAGAAACTGTAGTTAGTGTGAGTGACTTTCTGATTCCCTAATTTTGTGGGATCACTGAGCAAATAATTTGTTGTATAACCTGATCCCTGGGAAGACACAAAGAGAAAACAACACTGACAAGTTTGCTTAACGTAGGTCCTGAATGTATAGATCTGTAGTCATTCTTGGTTCCACACAATATTTGCCTTTTCTAAGCCATTTGGTCATGAAAAGCACTTGGTGGCTCTTTCCTGTGCACACCCACCCCCTCCCCGCTCCAGTCCACACATCTACTGTTATTATTACTACTCCTTCTATTACTGCTACTACTTACACACACATACCTCCTCCCAAGAAAGAGGGAAAGAGTCACAGAGCTAAAGACAGGACATGTCTGAGTCGCAGAATATGCTGAACAATGAGGCGATCACTTCAATCTGCAGAAACATGGGCGTTGCATGAAGGGTTGTTGAAAACGTGCTGTTCTTTTCAGCGCCTCTTGCATTTGGTCTTTAGAACAGAGCTCCAGTGCTTCCTTTGAGTTACCGTCGATTTTCAAATTTTTAACTTCTCTAATTAGATGAATGATAACTGGATATGGAATCTTCATCAACAAAATAATTTCTGGTGTTACTGTAACTTTCTTACCCCAGAAAGGGATCAACTTTGATGATCATTGGATAAGAGTTTGAGTTATTTGGCAAATTCAAAGTGGGTGATAAAAATGTGTGGGGTTAAAGAGGTGATTTGACCAAAGCTATATGGTCATTCCCGGTAGATGGTAGAGAGAAGAGTAGAGGAGGAAGTTGTTAGGGATTCAGGGGTGGCAGTAATAGTGCTCTGTGTGACACAGGGAAGTGTAACTCCATTGTGAGAGAGGCAGTTTTGCAAATTATGAGGCAGTCTGATAATTATTCCTCTTCTTCCTTATAAGTTTAGGTGATGCTGTCTCTGAGATTTAAAACATGTCCTTGTGATATGTGTCAGTATGTGTGTTCCACTCAACAGTGGCTCCATCATGTGAAGAGAGCTAATGGCTAGAGGGCTATATTCTACAAGATTTAAAATTCCAAAGACCAGCAATCATGGTTCCCTTCTCATGCCCCCTTCTTCCCAGAGAGTATTCTAAACTGGAGGGAATATAGTACTGGGTGGAGAAGAGGACAGACCCTAAGAGGAGCCTTTGAGGAGGACTGGGTTTTCCCAGAAAGTGTGTGGAGTTTCACACCATGGAGATTGGAAGAAGAAATGGTTGAGAGAGGTGCAAGGCAGGGGGCCGAGGTTAATAACTTGAGTGTGTCCCCAAGGAGACCCTTTGTGAGATGCTTTTCCTTCCAATTTTGAGTAGTTCTTCCTAGAGCTATGGGAGAAAATGGATTGAGAATACAGTTATACATTCTTTTCTTCTAGGTTGTAATTGCCTTGCAGCTCCTTCCTCTATACCTTCAGGAAAATCTGATTACCCCTGCAGTCTTAAGTGATGCCCAAGTGGAGAAGAGGAAACAGGAAACTGAAGGGAAGTGTAGGCAGGTATCAAATCAATGTCCTATCCCATCCATGTCCCATGGTTCCAGCAGGGAAAGAACAACACCCTTCCAAGTGCATTATGACTGGTAGTGGCCATCAGTGAAGGAAGCCAAGGTTCACAGGAGGGAGCCATCAGGAGGAGCACACAGAGCTGAGGAAGGACTTTCAAGTAGACATCCATAAATACTCTGGTGAGTAGAGACTGTTAGATTGAGGATCCAGGAAAAAAACAGAAATGAGGCTAAAAGAGAAGAATTTATTAAGAAACACATTAGGATTTGCTATCCCTCAATCTGTTTATCTCCCAGCTATAAACTCTTCTCCACCTGAATTTGTATCTCATAGTTTCACCCTCATGCTGCAGTTTAGAAATGAAACTTCTTTAAGGAGTCTCACAACTTCATATGATGTCCTGGATCTCTTATAGGATTTTGGACTTGGGTTTAAATTGTTTTTAAATCCATCCAAATGCCTTTTCCCTGCTGACAGCTCCATGCTGCCCACTCAAAGACTCACCAGGAGAATAAATTATTTCTTCCCTTGTCAGTGGTAATTTGTGTTCACTAAATTACCTCCAGATCTACTTTCCTGAGTCAAAAATAACTTCACAGTTTTTCTTTTTCCTTCCATGTCCACCTTGGAAAGACATATAGATTTTAAAGTTAACCTCTCGCTGTTAGATACTCAGAAATAATTAAGCTTGTTTTCTTCTTAAGTCAGCCAGATGTTTCATTTTAAAATGGAACAATACATGGTTTAGTTGACCCAAGTTCTCACAGAAAAGCCATTGCTTTCATTTTGATAGTCTTGTTTTGTGAGAGGTAAAAATGAAAAACATCTTTAAGAGAATTCCTTTTTTTTTTTTTTCTGGGAACCGTGCTTGGTCTCAACAGGAAACCACATTTTTAAAGAACATGTAAGTTACTACTGATGATGTTCCAAAATCTGATCAAACACTTTAAGCTACAGCCATCGCGGTGGGATTTTACCACACTGTTCTTCATAACTGTTAAAAGATATTGATATGTCTTATGATGTCAAGATCTGTTTCTGGCAAGGCATCTATTTATACGATGTCTGTCACTTCAGCATTTTCTTCCAATCAAGCTGGGCTAATGTGCTTAGGGCACCTTTTACTTTTGTCTTAAGGAATGCTAATAAATGGTTAAGGGTGTTTTTTTACAACATGGTGAGTGTTATTTCACAACGTTTCATTAGCCACAAATCCTCAAGTCACTTTTAAGAATTCCAGATGCCCTACTGTAGGTATTTTTGCAGCTGTTTTGTGGGAAATCATGAAAGTGCAACTCGCTTCGACAAAAAAAGAACATATCTCGTTCCTGCAGGGATTAGGGTCTTTTACTGTATTTTATAGGAACAAAAAGGACAATGTAAAGACAGCTGTGTGCTATACAAATTCTCTCCATATGCTTGAAATTGAGATAGTTACAATATCTTCTAATTTGTAAGATACTTTGATTTTACATCTAAGGAAATCTTTCCTTTGAATTGGTTATGATATGCTCTGAAGTTACATTTTTCTTCCTGCTATTTGCAAGACAAAATTGGGCCTAAAGAAATTCTATCTGTATACAGTGATTTTTCTTTTGCAGTGCATTTTTTGTTCTTTATGATTAGATTAGATTCATAAAGTGGAATTCATTCATTCTTTTACCTGTCCCATAACATATTGAATCTAATCATCAATAACTATTTACTAGTCTTAAGATCACATATATTTCCTTTGCTAAAACAAAACTTAAATTTTGAAGGTTATAATTCAGGATATTGTGGATATTTATTCACTGATATCATTTTACACCACAAGAGTATTTTGGAGCACAGACAGCCACAGTTTGAGAAAGAAAGAAAGAAAAAAAGAAAGAAAGAAAGAAAGAAAGAAAGAATGGAAGGAAGGAAGGAAGGAAGGAAGGAAAGAAGAAAGAAAGAAAGAAAGAAAGGAAGGAAGGTTTTCCTTTTATTATTTCCAATATCACATAATCTATGTCTTCATTATCTGACGGTATTTCGTATCTGGATTGTAATGTTCCTGGTGATCATTTCTTTTAAACAAAATCAATAAGAAATGTTGAAATTGAGATTTAGGACTCAATGACCTTCCTGAAATTAAAACTGCTAAGATTTTGGCTACAATGTCAAGGCTAGACTAGAAACACTCCATTGGTAGGACCTGTGATACAAGGAAAACTGGACTGGATCGAGATGGGAGGAATAACATCACCGAGAGTTCGTTATTTCAACTCTCACATTTTATAGATGAGGAATGTGAGACCCTGAAACACAAAGTTCTATCAGTACTCTAGAATTCCATAGTCCAATTAAAAATCAAATCACTAAGGGTAACATTTTTGCCCTTTTGTCTTTTACTTTTATTGCTTAAACATAGGTTTATAGACCTCAGAAAGGGTTCAGATGAGTGTCATTCATTCCCAAAACATGCAAAATGACTCAAAAAAGCCATGGGTATGCCAAGCTGAAAAGGCAGTGTGTACACTCCAAAGGTTTGATATCTAGTGAGAAGTAAACATGCAGACCAGGGATTCCAATACATGGAGGCAGCTGCCCTGGTGAGGCAGACATGGAGTTGAGGAGTAGAACAGAAACAAGAGAAGTCATATCAAGGAGGCAGGGAAAACCTTCTGGAGGACAGTGCTTTGTGATGCTTGAGTTAAAAGTTGAGGTGACTTCCCCAGGCAGAGGGAATGACACCTGGAATGTGCTGGAGCAATATCTTTGTTACTCAGCATAGAAGAGTGGAGTGGTGGGGGGAGAGGCTGGATGTGACTGACTTTCTGCATTCTAAGAAGATTCTAGCAATGCTGTTCTCCCATTGCTACTACAAGCCCAGCTGGTCTTACTGTACAGCGATGACTCACCATCCCACCCCATACAAGGGCTAATCAGAAAATAACTCCCTGGGGAGCTCTCAAAAGAGAAAGGAGAAACGACCCCTGTCTTAATCTCCATCTGAACTATCTCCGAAATATTTAGCTTACAAAGATTTTTTAAACTCCATTATCATTTTTCTCAAAACTATTTACTACAACTATTGCTTATAGTACTAGTGGTAAGACAATTCTTTCCCTAAATTCAACAATAAATTCAGTTCCACTAAAGTGTTAGGCTTGTGAAATTGTTTCTGCTTTTATTTTAAAAATGTTGTATTTCATTGGATGTTTTATTAGATTTAAGGAACCAATTTCTTTACATATATTCATATGATCTTTGGGATCAGATGGTCCTCAGCCTAAATCCCTAGTCTTCTAAGTAGAAGAGAAGATTATCAGGACAGTGGTACTTTCATCACAGGAGTCCTGGGTGGATGAAATAAGGTAATACATTTAAGGTGCTCCTTACCACACTGTGGCAAGGAGCAGATGGACCAAAAATGGGAGTGCCTTCCTCCACTAGTGAAGAAGCACGTAAGGCCTACTTTGTAAGAGCATTAGCTGAACAGCATGCTTAGAAAGATTTTGCTGATCCATTTTACCACTGTCCTTCTCTATAGCCATCCTATGAAACAAGCCAGGACTTGGGGTATAGACGAATTAAGCAAGGACTCAGACTTTGCAACACTTGTCAAGCAAAACAAAGGCTGTTAGAAGTCGAATGGGGTTCTTAGTGGAAAGAGAGGGAGAGGCGCCGAACAGATTTTGACCATAATTGAAGACGGAGTTGCAGGGCAGGGGCAGGGCAAGATGGTGACATAGGGAGATCCTGAACTCATCTCCTCCCATAAACACACCAAATCTACAGTTACATATGGGACAATTCCCTCTAAAAAAGAACTGAAAACTAGCTGAATGGCTCCTCACAACAAGCAATAAAAGGACCACATTGAGAAGGGAAGGAAAGGCAGAGACACAATCTCACCAAAAACCCCACCTCTAACACAGCAACCTACCATCTGGAGGGATCTCACAAATCAGGAGACTCCCTGAGGAGCAAGGATTTTGTGCCCCACACCTGGCACCCCAGCCCTTGGGACCTGACCAAAGAGACAAGCCCACAAAGTACCTGGCTTTGAAAACCAGAGAGGCTTGCATCCAGGAGACCCAAAGGGCTGTAGGGAACTGAGATACTGCTCTTAAAGGACTTGTGTGAAGACTCACTTGTCCGGTGGCCCAGTGCAAAAGCAACAGTTTGAAAAGCTTCTAAAACTTATGTGAAGGAGATTTGTATGCTAAGCTTAAAGTGCTTGCCGAAGGGACAGGGGCCCATTGGGACTCTCTGGGAACAGAGGGGCTGACAGGCACCCTTTTTGTACTCTCCCTCTATTTTATTAGTACCAGCAGCACTCATGGTTTTTTGTCTCTCTAGCTGCCTTACTAAAGCTGCCGTACTAAAGCTGCCTTACTAAAGCATGTGCAATATACACTGGGGAACAGTCCTTGATTGCCTGCCTCTGGTGGCCAGAAGGGCTTGCATTCCTGGGTCCCATTGGACTTTAACAATCAGAGAGATAGTTCTTGGCAGGCTACCACCCTCCAGGGTACTGCACAGACTGCAGACCGAAACACACACCCCTGTCTTTTTGTATAAAGGCCTATTTACTTGTCCTGCAGCTTTATCCTGAGGGACAGGCTTCAGGTTTCCCACACATCTGGAAGCTACAGGAATGCTCTCAGGTAACATAGCTGGGGGACAAAATCTCAGCATTCTCTGTCAGCCTTACTACCGATCACTGGTACCTCCCAGAAAGGAGCTTTTACACTAGCCTGGAGCCCTGATTTTTGCAACTGTCAGGCAGGGACACCTCCATATTACCTGGCCTGGAGGCCAGCAAGGCTTAAAATTTCAGTCCCACGGGACTGTATATATTTGCATACCTTAAAAATTGCTGCCTAAGGGTCTGACTTCCAATCAGCTTGAAACTAGGTGCTGACTGAGGGCCATCCCTTTGGAACACTAACAAGTCTTGTCACACCCTCAACAACTGGGACCAATCAAGAGCTAAGGCAATGTTGAAAAATAAGATTCATCTCCTACACATGGCCAACCCTTCAAGACTGGGAGAGGTATTTGTTTCACCTAAAACAGAGAAACAAACACAGAGAATAAAGAAACATGAGGAAAACATTCCAAATGAAAGGACAAGATAAAAGCTCAGAGGAAAACTTTAATGAAACAGAGATAAGTAATTTACCTGATAAAGTGTTTAAAGTAATACATAAAGATGCTCACTAACCTTGGGAGAAAAATGGATGAGCACAGTGAAAATTCAGCAAAGAGACAGAAAATATAAGAAAGTACCAAACAGAAATCACAGAGATAAAGAATATAATAAATGAACTGAAAAATACACTAGAAGGTTTCAACAGCAGACTAGATGAAGCAAGAAATGGATAAATGATCTAGAAGACAAGGCAGTGAATCTCACTCAGACCAAAAAAAAAAAAAAAATTCAAAAGTGAAGATAGCTTATAGGGCCTATAGGACCTATAAGGACAATATTAAGCAGAATGATATTCACATTATAGGGGTCCCAGAAGGAGAAGAGAGAGAAAAAGAGGCAAAAAAAACTTATTTGAAAAATAGTAACTGAAAATTCCCTTACCTGGGGTAAGAAACAGACATCCAGATCCAGATAGCCCAGACAGTTCCAAATAAGATGAACCCAAAGATATCCACACCAACACACAACTAAAATTGTCAAAAGTTAAAGAGAGCTTCTTAAAAGCAGCAAGAGAAAAGGGAATACCCAAATGAGTATAATCATACTTTTCAGCAGAAACTTTGCAGGCCAGAATAAAGTGGCATGATATATTCAAAGTGCTGAAAGGAAAATAATTCCAGGCAAGAATTCCTATGCAGCAAGGTTATCATTCAGAATTGAAGGGGAGATTGAACTTTCCAGAATAGTAAAAGTTAAATGGGCCTTATAAGAAATGTTAAAGTGACTTCTTTAAGCTGAAAAGAAAGGAAAGTAGTTAGTAACAAGAAAACATATGAAAGTATAAATCTCACTTGTAAAGGTAAATATATAGTAAATGTAGTGAATTCATCACTTCTAAAGCTAGTTTAAAGGTTAAAAGACAAAAGTAGTAAAAATAACTAAAAGTACAATAATTAGTTAAGGAATACACAAACACAAAATTAAAAAATATAAAATGTGACATTAAAATCATAAAATGGGGAGAGAAGTAAAATGGAGAGTTTTAGAATACGTTCAAACTAAAGTTACTATCAACTTTATATATATATATATATATATATATATATATGTACATATGCTGGTAAATGTGAGCTTCATGGTAACCACAAAACAAAAACCTATAGTAGATTCACAAAAGTTAATGAAAAAAGAATCTAAGCATAAAACGAAAGTCATCAAACCACAATGAAAGAGAGCAAGAGAAGAAGAAAGGAAGAGAGAGGAACTATAAAACATCCAGAAAACAATTAACAAAATAGCAATAAGTACATACCTACCAATAATTACTTTAAATGTAAATAGACTAAATGCTCCAAACAAAAGACACAGAGTGGCTGAATGGATAAAAACAAGACCCCGATATATGCTGCCTACAAGTGACTCACTTTAGTTGTAAGTATACACACAGACTGAAAGTGAAGTGATGCAAAAAGATTTTCCATGCAAAGGGAAACCAAAGTAAACCTGGGATAGTTATATTCATATCAAATAAAATAGACTTTAAAACAAAGACTGTAATAAAAGACAAAGGAGGGTATTACATAATGATAAAAAGGGAGAGAGTCAATGCAAAAAGAAGTTATAACATTTGTAAATATTTTTGCACCCAAGATAGGAGCACCTAATATATAAAGCAAATTTAACAGACCTAGAGGGAGAAATTGACAGCAATACAATCATAGTAGTGGACTTACATCAATGAATGGATCATCCAGACAGAAAAATCAATAAGAAAATATTGGCCTTATATAACACATTAGATCAGATGGACCTAATAGGGGGATATATATATATATATATATATATATATATATATATAAAAAAAATATTAAACCCAAAACAAGCAAAAAAAAAAAAAAAAAAAGACCCACTCTTCTTGAATGCACTTGGAAAATTCTCCAGGATAGATCATATATGAAACCACAAAACAAGTCTCAATTAACTTAAGAAGATTGAAATTATATTAAGCATATTTTATGACCACATTGATATGAACAGAAATCAATTACAAGAAGAAAACTGGAAAAATCACAAATATATGGAAATAATACAACATGCTACTGAGCAACTCATGGGTCAACAATAAATCAAAGGAGAAATGTAAAAAGTACCTTGAGACAAATGAATATGTAAATACAACATACCAAAAATCTATGGAGTGCAGCAAAAAGAGTTCATAGCAATAGTGACCTTCCTCAAGAAACAAGAAAAATCTCAAATAAACAATTTAACTTTACACCTCAGGAAACTAGAAAAAGAAGAAAAAAACAGAGCCCAAATTAGTAGAAGGAAGGAAGTAAAAAGATCAGAGTGAAAATTATTAAAATAGAGAATAAAAAGACAATAGAAAAGATCAATGAAACTAAGAGATGGCTCATTGAAAAGATAAACAAAATTGACAAACCATTAGCTAGACTCACCAAGAAAAAAAGAGAGAGGGCTCAAATAAATAAAATGAGAAATGAAAGAAGAGAAATTACGAATGATACCACAGACATACAAAGGATCATAAAAGACTACTATGAACAATTATACACCAACAAATTGGACAACCTAGAAGAAATGGATAACTTTTAAGGAGCATAAAATCTTCCATGACTGAATCATAAAAAAACATAAAATCTGAATAGATTGATTACTAGTGAGGAGATTGAATAAGTAATCAAAAGTCTCCCACAAACACAAATCCAGGACTAGATGTCTTCACTGGTAAATTCTACCAAACATTCAAAAGATTTAAAACCTATCCTTCTCTTTAAAACCTAACTTTTCCAAAAAACTGAAGAAGAGGGAATTTTCCAGACTTATTTTATTAGGTCAGCACTACCTTATACCAAAACTGGACAAGAACACCACAAAAAAAGAAAATTACAGGCTAATACCTCTGATGAACTTAGACGCAAAATTTCTCAACAAATTATTAGCAAACCAAATTCATCAATACATTAAAAGGATTATAATGATCCTTTTAATCTCCCATGATCAAGTGGGATTTATTCCAGGTATGTAAATCATTTGAGAAAATTCTACATCCATTTATGATAAAAACTCTCAACAAAGTACATATAGAGAAAATGTATCTCAGCATATTAAAGGCCATATATGATAAGCCCACAGTTAACATCATACGCAACAGTGAAAAACTGAAAGTTTTTCTCTAAGATCAGGAACAAGACCAGGATGCCTACTCTCACCACTTTTTTCAACATAGTATTGCAAGTCCTAGCCATAGCAATTAAGCAAGAAAAAGAAATAAAACCATCAAAATTGGAAAGAAGGAAGTAAAACTGTCACTTTCTGTGAACGATGTGATTTTATACATAGAAAACCCTAAAGACTACACCAAAACATTATTAGAACTAATAAGCAAATTAAGTAAAGTTGCAGGGTACAAGAATCTCTCATACCTGTATTCACTTCCAACAAATTATCAGAGAGAGAAATTATGAAAACAATCCTGGAGAGCCTTCAGGATGGTGGAGGATTAAGACATGGAGCTCACCTTCTCCCCACAGATACATCAAAAATACATCTCTATGTGGAACAACTCACACAGATCATCAACTGAACACTGGCAGAAGACCTCAGACTTCCAAAAAGGCAAGAAAATCCCCACATACCTGGGTAGGGCAAAAGAAAAGAGAAAAAAAAGAGACAAAGGAATCGGGATGGGACCTGCGCCTCTGGGAGGGAGCTGTGAAGGAGGGAAAGTTACCACACACTAGGAAGCCCCCTCACTGGCAGGGACAGTGGGGTGCTTCAGAGCCTCAGAGGAGAGTGCAGCAACAGGTGTGTGGAGGGCAAAGCAGAGGGAGTCCCGCACAGAGGGTCAGTGCTGACTGGCACGCCCCAGCCTGAGACGCTTGTCTGCTGGCCCACCTGGCAGGTGGGGGCTGGGTGCTGAGGCTAGGGATTCAGAGGTCAGACCCCAGGGAGAGGACTGGGGTTGGCTGCATGAAGACAGCTTTAGGGGTAGTGTGTTACAGCTGAGGGAGTCCAGGAAGAAGCCTGGGCCTTCCAGAGAAGCAAGGGACCATTGTTAGGGGGTGCATGAAGAGAGGGGTGGGCCTGCCATAGGAAATTCTTCCTCAGTGCACTCACAGGGCACCACCTATGCGAAGCAAGGGACCATTGTTAGGGGGTGCATGAGGAGAGGGGTGGGCCTGCCATAGGAACTTCCTCCTCAGTGAACTCACAGGGCACCACCTATACAAGCTCAAGGGGTGGGTGCGAGCTGCAGCTGTTATCTCGGACTCCAGGCTGGCTCAGACTGCTACCACTGCTGCTGCTGCCAGCGAGGGTCCTGAGAGCAAGTGCAGGGCACTGCCCACATCTTCCTGGGAGCCTGCACAGGCTGCCACTACTGAGGGTCCTGTGATCTGGGGCCAACTTTCCTAGGAGAGTGCATGATGCATGCCAGGCTATTGCAACTTTTTGCCAACCTCTGCCGCTGCAGGCACTCCCTGAACATCCCAATTGTGGCTGCCATATCCATCCCTCTTCCTGGCCAGAGTAAGTGTGCCCTAATCAGCCATTGCTTTTGCCCCTTCTTGCCTGGGCAGGAAACAGAGGCCTGAGGGTGGCCCACATGCAGAGGTGGGCCCAAAACCGAAGCTGAGCCACAGGGGTGGTGCGACCAAAGAAGAGGAACAGAAATCTCTCCATGCAGCTGCAGGAGCAATGGATTAAATCCCTGCAATTGGCTTGGTAAACAATTCATCTGTGGCATATCGGAATAGATGAGTGCTCCCACAATTGAGGCTGGTCTAGCTTTAACAACTGTGGAATTTGGGGGCAAATACACACGGGAATTGGGCCAGGTCAGAACCTCAGCTGGCCCCACAGTGCCCACAGCAGGTCCAGAAACCTACCTAGAGGTATTGGAGGACTTCCTGGGGAGGCAGGGATTGGCTGTGACTCACTGTGGGAGCAAGGACACTGACAGCTGAGGTCCCAGGAAAATATTATTATCACTATTATTTCTTTTGATTTGTTTTGTTCTGTTGTTGTTCTTTTTTCTATTATTCTTTTAATTTTTTCTTTCTTTTTATGTTTTTATTTTTTAAATATTTTAGATTTTGCTATTTTACTTTACTTTTTTGTTATATTGTGTTTTTTCCTTATTATTATTATTTTTTCTTCTGTCTTGCTTTGTTTTATCTCTTTTTTTAACTATATTTTATATTTTTCTAGTTTTACTTTACTTACTTGTTGCTTTGTGTTTTATCCTTTTGTTTTCCTCTTTCTTTGGTTTTGCTTTTATCTTTTTAAAATTGTTTTTGTGTGTTTGTTTTATGCTTTCTTTGTCTTTTTTTTTTTAGTTTGCTTTCTGCTTTTGATTTTTTTTTTGTTAGTTTAATTTGTATTGTTTGTTTTTGTTTTGGGGTTCATTTATTTTTTTGGTTGCTCTCTTCTTTTTTGTTTCCTTTCTTTCTTTTCTTCCTGTTTGTGTGTATGTGGTTTCTTCCTGTTTGGTTTTTCTTTTACCATTTGTCTTAGGGGTTTTGTTTGTCTGTTCATGTTCTTTCTTTTTTTTTTTTTCTTCCATGACATGCTCTTTGCAGGGCCTTTGTTCTCCTGCCAGGGGTCAAGCCTGAGCATGTGAGGTGGGAGAGCTGAGTCCAGGACACTGGACCACCAGAGAACTCCAGCCCCAGGGAATATTAATGAGAGAGAGCTCTCCCAGAAGTCTCCATCTCAACACAAAGACCCAGCTACACCCAACGGCTGGCAAGTGCTAGTATTGGACGTCTCACACCAAACAACTAGCAAGACAGGAACACAACCCCACCCATTAGCAGACAGGCTGCCTAAGTCATACTAAGTCCACAGACACCCCAAAACACACCATCTAATGTGGCCCTGCCCATCAGAGGGACAAGATTCAGCTACACCCACCAGAACTCAGGCACCAGTCCCCTACAGCAAGAGGCCTACATAAGCCACTGGACCAATCTCAACCACTGGGGTCAGACACCAGAAGCAAGAGGAAATACAACCCTGTGGCTTGCAGAAAAGAGACCCTAAACACAATAATTTAAGGAAAGTGAGAAGACAGAGAAATATGTTGCAGATGAAGGAGCAAGTTAAAAACACACAAGACCAAATAAGTGAAGAGGAAATGGCAATCTACCTGAAAAAGAATTCAGAGTTATGATAGTAAAGATGATCCAAAATCTCATATATAGAATGGCAAAAATATAAGAAATGTTTAACAAGGACCTAGAAGAACTAAAGAACAAACAGTGATGAACAGCACAATAACTGAAATTGAAAATACTTTAGAAGGAATCAATAGCAGAATAACTGAGGTAGAAGAGTGGATAAGTGAGCAGGAAGATAGAATGTTGGAAATAACTACTGCAGAGCAGAATAAAGAGAAAAGAATGAAAAGAATTGAGGACAGTCTCAGAGACCTCTGGAACAACATTAAATGCACCAACATTCAAGTTATAGTGCTTCCAGAAAAAGAAGAGAAAGAGAAAGAGTCTGAGAAAATATTTTAAGAGATTATAGTTGAAAACTTCCCTAATGTGGGAAAGGAAATAGTCAATCAAGTCCAGGAAGCACAGAGAGTCTCATACAGGATAAAGCAAGGAGAAACATGCCGAGACACATATTAGTCACCCTAACGAAAAGTAAATACAGAGAAAAAATATTAAAAGCTGCAAGGGAAAAGCAACAAATAAAATATAAGGGAGTCTCCATAAGGTTATCAGCTGATTTTTCAACAAAACTCTGCAGATTGACATATATACACTAATATGTATAAAATAGATAACTAATGAGAACCTGCTGTATAGCACAGGGAACTCTACTTAATGCTCTGTGGTGACCTAAATGGGAAGGAAATCCAAAAAAGAGGGGATATATGTACACATATAGCTGATTCATTTTGCTGTATGGCAGAAACTAACACACATTGTAAAGCAACTATACTCCCATTAAAAAAAAAAAGAAAACAATCCCATTTACAGTTTTATCAAAAATAATTAAATACATAGGAATAAAGTTAGCCAAAGAGGTTAAGGACTCTACACTGAAAATTATAAAATGTGGATGAAAAATATTGAAGAACACACAAATAAAGGGAATGATATTCCATGCTCATGGATTGGAAGAACGAATATTGTTAAAATGTCCATATTACCCAAAGCAATCTGCAGATTTTAATGCAATGCCAATCAAAATTCCAATGCCATTTCTCAGAGAAATAGATCCTAAATTTTGAATAGAACCAAAGAAGACACCGAATAGTGAAAGCAATATTGAGAAAGATGAACAGAGTGGGAGGCATCATACGTCCTGATTTTGAACTATATTACAAAGCTATAGTAATTGAAACAGTATGGTACTGGCATAAAAACAGAGACATAGATCAATAGAAAAGAATAGAGATCCCACAAATTAACCCTCACATATATGCCCAAATATATAGCCAAAGGAGCCAAGAATATCAAACTGGGAAAGGACAGTCCCTTCAATAAATGATGTTTTGCAAACTGGTGACAGAAAAAACAAAAGAATGAAACTAGACTACTATCCTATATTATATGCAAAATTAATTCAAAATGGATTAAAGACTTAAATATAAGACCAGAAACCATGAAACTCCTGGAAGAAAATATTGGCAGTAAGCTCCTTGACATCGGTCTTGGCAAAGATTTTTCGGATTTGACTCCAAAAGCAAAGGCTACAAAAACAAAAAGAATTAAGTGGGACTACATCAAACTAAAAAGCTTCTGCACAGCAAAGGAAACTATTAACAAAATGAAAAGACAAATTACTGGATGGGAGAAAATATTTACAAATCATATATCTGATAATGGGTTATTATCCAAAAAGTATAAAGAACTCATAAAATTCAAAGTGAAAACAAAACAAAACAATTTGATTAAAAAATGGGCAGAGGATCTGGATAGACATTTCTTCAAAGATGACATACAGATGGTCAATAGGTACATGAAAAAATGCTCAGCATCACTAATCACCAGGGAAATGTAAATCAAAACCACAATAAGACAATACCTCATACCTGTTAGAATGGTGTTGGGGGCGGGGAGCAAAATGAGTAAAGGAGGTAAAGAGGTATAAACTTCTAATTATAAAATACATAAGTCACGGGGACATAATATACAGCATGGTATACATTACAATAATATTGTAGTGCATATTTGAAAGTAACTAAAAGATTACATCTTAAAAGTTTTCTTTATTCACATGCACACAAAATTGTAACTTTGTATGATGAAAGATGGTAACTAGACTTATCTAGTGGTGATCATGTCAGTTTACACAAATACTGAATCATTATATTGTATACCTGAAACTAATATAATGTTATATGTCAATTATACCTCAAATTAAAAGAGACAAAAGGTGGAGTCAAGCATCATTAAGTGAGGTGAAATATTTAAGATATATAATTTTACTTATCTCAGGTAAACATAATAACTTAAACTATATTAATAAGGGGCTTCCTAGCAGGGAAAATTGAAATGACTTGCTTAATAAAACAAACTAATAAATGTGTTATTAGAATTTAGAATGTTAATTCATCTAAAGTGGTTGTGAATAGCTTGTTTTCTTAACTGGTCTTAAAAAGCCTCTGAGGACTTCCCCGGTGGTGCAATGGTTGGGAGTCCACCTGCCAGTGCGGGGGACGTGGGTTCGAGCCCTGGTCTGGGAGGATCCCACATGCCGTGGAGTGGCTAGGCCCGCATGCCGCAACTACTGAGGCCTGTGCGCCTGGAGCCCGTGCTCCGCAGCAGGAGAAGCCACCACAATGAGAAGCCCATGCACTGCAACAAAGACCCAATGCAGCCAAAAATAAATAAATAAATAATTTAAAAAATAATCAGCCTAAATTAGTCCTTATTTAAAAAAAGCCTCTGAAAGATTTTTTTACGTTATTAATTTATTCAGCTAACTTTTTCTCCCTGGACTGTGGAACTATTAACCAGTGCAGCTGCTGCTCAAATGTTCACCAATTCCCAAGTGAAGTCTACACTAATGACACTATGAGAAATTTAGGGGTAAAAGACTTGGGCCACATCATTTGCAAACTATTCACAGACATGGAAGATAAAATAGATTGTTAATCAGTTGAGACGCTAGGAAAATATGTTCAAAGGACCTTGTTCTTTTCCTTTTGAAACATGGCACATCACAAAGCACATGTGCTTACATGGCTTAGATACATGGGCTAAGAAAGTTTTTTAAAATTAAAAAAAGATTAGAGAATGGAAAAATCCTTTAATTAAAAAGAATCTCCACCAATATAAGGAGAATAACAAATCAGTATCTGAGGGACTACCATGGCCTACCGTGAGACAGAGGATGTGACATTTGAGTAATTAATGGAAAGTCTTTGGGGGTTCAGTAATTATCCCTTTCCAGAAAAGCAAAGGGAAGGCCCACATTCCATGTCCCAATTTGGCTCCATCCTGTGCATTCAGACTATTTCACTGAGACCTCTGACTGCATCTTGGTGACACGACCCACACAATGGTTACAGTCACCAATGCAATGCTGGCGCCAGCAAGCTTTAGTTTGTTAGGGAAAAAAATGCTCCTTTCCATGTATGTTTAAATAATACAGACATATAATATTAAAAAAACAGAAGCTCTGTGTGTGTAATTTGATTCTCAGCCTTTGCAAAACAGGCAAAGACCCAAATATTTCTCTCTGCTGAAAGAGTTTAAAATATATTTCCATGGAGTAAGTTGGCTGGAGAGGCTACCACTTGGGATTGGTGAGCTGAAAAGTGTGATTTGGGGATAATCTGCATTTGTGAGACAGAACCAAAAGGGATCTTGGGGTTAGCTGATATCTCAAAGGAAGGTGGGCTCTTCAATAGAACTTTCCAAGTTAAAGCCAAGTGCTTGTATGTGGTGATGGTGAGCATGGAGAGCCAAGATTGGAAGGGATGGGACACATTATTTTTGAAGGTTTAGACTTTGATTATGGAACCAAGTGAGGTAATGCAAGGCCCACTGTAAATTTGACTCTAGAATTCTTTGTAGGTGGAGTTAATCTCTAGAATACCAGAGATAATACATTGGCTGGAAGCTGTATATTGATAGTGGTCCAGTGATAGGGAGATGGATGTCACTTGCCAGCTAGTGAAATGGCATTCTCTGAACACACATCACCCACACTGCCCTGGACATTTTAAGTCAGGTCAATCACATCCCAGTGGGCCCAATAGGTGAATCTCCCACCCAGCAGACATTTTAGGCAATCCCCCAGGTCCTTCCCCATTGTTCCCAACATACTTGCTCTTGCCTTCAATCCCTGGATCCAGATATCTGGGTTCCTACAGTAGTTGCTCTGTCTGACTTGGTTCTCCTTTGGGTTTGGTAGATTGGAGCTCAGCACTCCTGCCCAACTGTCAGATTTCCCACTGTAGATCCAGTCTGAAAAAACATCTCCTCTGATCAGGACTACTTAAACCTCTCCCTCAGATGGGTTTTGAATATCTCTTTGGTAGAAATAAATGGCTTCTCTTAAGCCTTATACAGCAAGAGATAAAGATGACTAATACATGTTCTCTACTTTCAAGGAACTTACAATTAACTGCTTCAGGTAAGATGCTGACAAAGAGACAGGGCTAACATTATTATGAGTGTCCTCTTACTCTAGGAGTACAGGATGAAGGGAATGGGTAATAGCTGCTCTTGGCTAAGTTGAGGGAGAGAGCACTTCTCTTTGGAAAGACCAAGTATGTTATGGTTATGAAAGGATTTTGAGGAAGATACAATTGGTGTTTGCATTAGTTATTTATTGTGGCCATAACAAATTACCATAAACTTAGTGGCTTAAAATAATACAAATGTATTAACTTCTAGTTCTGTTGGTCAGAAGTCTGACACTGGTCTCACTGGACTAAAATCAAGGCGTTAGCAGGGCTACATTCCTTCTGGAGGCTTTGGAGGAGAATCCACTTTCAAGCTCATTTAGGTCATTGACAAAATTCAGTACCATGTGGTTGTAGGACTGAAGTCCCCGTTTCCTTCCCGACTGTTGGTTGGGGCTACCTTTAGTTCCTAAAGTCTTCTCTCCATTCCTTACACGTGGTCTCTAAACCTCAGAACAAGAAATGGTATAAATCTTCTCATGTGGCCCATCTCTTCTTTCTCTGATTCTTCTGCTTCATCTTTCTGCCTTCCCCTCTGCCCTTAGCAGCCCATGTGATTACATTGGGCTTTCCTGGGAAATCCAGGATACTCTCCCTTATATTAAGGTCAGCTGATTATCAACTTTAATTGCATAACATAACCACAGGCAGAACACAAGGGAGTGGAGGTCAGGGAGCCAAAATCTTGCCTAGCGCTGTGTTTTTGTGATGTTAAGTGATGGGGTACAGAGTAGAATTCAAATCATGTCCATATTAAGCACCTACAAGGTGCTAAGTATGACTCAAGTTTGGAAATACAAGGTAAATCAGAATCCATTTCTTACTCAAAATTTCTCCTAGAGGGGAAGACAGGCTTCTTTTCAAATAATTATGATACAATAATCTATTTGCGAAAGTGATAACCAACATTAATAATTTTATGATTTTATTTCGAGAGGATATGTTTGTCTCCTGAATTTCACAAGTTGGCATATGTTTAGGACCATGATAAAAGTTTTGAGTAAGGCATTGGCCAACAAATGTGCAAAATGAGATGAAATCTAAGGGAGCCCCATCCTTGATTACCCTCTTGTCCTCACCCACAGCGCTGACTCTGACCTCCCATCCTGCATTCAACTTGCCACCCAGCTTGGAATATTCTCTCCTTTTCATCACAGCACTGGAATGGCAGAAAACCAGATAATAAGAGCAATGTTCCATTTGGCACTTTGAAGTTCATGTCCCGTTTGCAGCCCCCTGGAGCATTCTCTGTTGTCCAGCAGTCAGTCCTCCTTCTTCCTCTGTTACCTCTATTACTCAGTTGTACATTTGATAAGGGAATGAGGACGAGGGGGTATGTTATTCCGTTTCGAATATTCTCTTAGTCTCCCCATCCGGGACCTAACAATGTTACACATAATGAAGGCTTTCAATAAAGTTTAGTAAATTATTTAAAAAAAAAAAAGACAAAAATAAAACTGAGTCCTTGGTTTTAGGATTTTAAGTGGGTAGACAGAAAATGACATTTGCTACCTGAACCTTTTTGTCTTTTTTCATGCAAAGGAGCAAAGCAAGTGGTTAAATGGTGAGCCTCAAAAGATTAAGGAAGAGAAATCAGTTGAAGAAAACTTCCTGTGATTCAAATGCAAAAATGACTGAATGAATGTCATGCTGACACGTCCTGTGAGATACAGGAATTGTGAAAGGTGAGTAAAGCCATTGTACACATTCTGGGAAAACAAATATTTAAAGCAGACATCGAGAACATTTGGTTTCACCCATATTCATCCTTTGGTAGTCTCTTTGACCCATTCATGACTGTTTGCACTCTCGTTTGGGTACACTGGTGGCAGCCCATGGTTCCCCAGCTCAACAAGAGAAGGAGTGATGATGAAAAGCAAAAGCCCGGAAAGCTCTCAAATTAGCTAAACAACCATATCATAAGTTCGCAGGGATTTGCTGTCAATCATACGGGTTCCCAGAGAGTCAATGGAAAGTGATTTCCTTAAGGGTAAAAGCCTGTGGTTTCTGTTCTGGAGCTTCAACCTCAGTTTCTTCCATGTGAATCTCAACAGATCTTCCTCTGTGTGGTTGGCGGAATCATGGCCCCCAGAGACATCCAAGTCCTAATCTCTGGAATCCGTGAGTATGTTAGGTTACATGGCAAAGGGGCATTAAAGTTGCCAATTGGAGAACCTTAAAATAGGGAGATTGTTGAGATGAGCCCAACGTAATCAGAATGATCCTCAAAAAAGGAAGGGGAGGCAGAGAGCTAGAGTCAGAGAAGATGTGATATGGAAGCAAGGTCAGAGTGATGTGACCTGAGGACTCCACCTGCCATTGCTGGCTTTGAAGATGAATGAAGGGGCCATGAGTCAATGGAAGAGGGCAGCTTCATACAGCTGGACAAAAGAGGGAAACACATTCTCCTCAAGAGTCTCCAGAAAGGAATATAGCCCTGTCTTGATTTTAGCCCAGTGAGAACCACATCAGACTTCTAACCTATAGAACTGTGAGGTAACAAATTTATGTTGTCTCAAGCCACTAAATTTGTGGTAATTTGCTACAAACCCATAAAAAACGAATAACTGTATAATTAGTCAACTCCTAATGAGTATTGACTGTGGTGGGAGGCCTGTAGGATGCATTGTGGGTAAGCAGCCTTCTGGTTAGATCATGCTACATGCAGAAGGATGAGTGACAGACTCTCCAGGATATCATGGGGAAGAGGTCACTGGGACTCCCCACCCAGGGAGCCCCAGACTGTGGGGCCCTATGGGACGAAGGCCCAAGTCCTAATCTGTTGTGAAGGTTAAAAATTGATATCCTATAGGCCGATATCAGCAGTCAGACTATTTCTCTTGTAAAGAGATTTTTTTTAAAAATCGGAATTAGTTGCCAACATTTAAAGATTCCACCTAAGCATCAGGATTTCTGACTTTTCTTGGAAAAAAGAAATCGGAAAATGTTGCCACACTTCATTCTCATGGGAGTGGAGTCATGGCTGCCCTTTAGAGCACGTTCATGTTGCAGGCAGCATTCCCTCAGCTCCACTGTCTCACACCCTCTCTGTGCTACCCTATGACGTGGTCCTGAGGGCACCAGTGTGCAATCCCTGGTACTCTGCTTGTGCACAATACACATTTCAGAACTGGTTTAATTAGGGAAAGGTACTAAAGGAAATCTAGCCAGTTTCAATGCTTTTATCATGTATGATAGCAAAGAATGCCTTCATTGATTTCAGAAAAAAAAAAAGTCTCAAACATGAAATAGTTTGGTTCATTCCTGCATTCCTTCCAAATTCTTAGCCTAAGCAGTGATAGGGAATTTCCAGGCCTACTTATGATTCTGATTCTGGTCAGCTAAACCTTTGCTCCTTTAAGAATTTATAGAAAACTGGGACTTCCCTGGTGAAGTAGTGGTTAAGAATCTGCCTGCCAATGCAGGGGACACGGGTTCAAGCCCTGGTTCCGGGAAGACACCACATGCCGCGGAGCAACTAAATCCGTAAGCCACAACTACTGAGCCTGTGCTCTAGAGCCTGAGAGCCACAACTACTGAGCCCATGTGCCACAACTACTAAAACCCACGTGCCTAGAGCCAGTGCTCCGCAAAAAGAGAAGCCACCGCAATGAGAAGACTGCGCATCGCAATGGAGAGTAGCCCCCACTCACCACAACGAAAGAAAGCCTGCACAGCAACAAAGACCCAATGCAGCCAAAAACAAATAAATAAATAAATTTATATAAAAACAGAATTTATAGAAATCTGACTTCAACATATAAGGAAAGAATTTTCAAAAGGAAAGCTGGAGCACTTTCAAGATGGTAGACGATGAGCTCAAACAAAATGTCAAATGGTCCGATAGCATTTTCATGTGTGCATGGCCAAGGTTTAGAGAAATCCCTGTGCGCTTTTATTAGATTAACAACGTGTCAGCTCTGACATGCAACACAATCTGCTATTGCAAAATGCACTTAGGAATCCTGATGCATTGTTATGTTTCGCTTTATTACACACATATCTTTTTCCTCATATCTGAAAGCCGATGGTTATGGAACAAAATTTCTGGAAAAGTGATACCTTACAAGCTCACACTTGAAATGGCTCTGAACAGTGATGGAAGGTCATAGTTATGGGAAAAAGAGAGTAGAGTTGGCTCACAAAAGGGTCAGTGTCCTGAGCGGCTGGGTAGGAATGCACCTTTTCCATCTCAGGCTCTGGTCTTCAGCCTACAGTGTAGTGAATAATCAGCCATAGATGCACAAGGGAGAAGCTAGGCAGGGCTTTGACATGGCCTCAGTGGGCGTGATGGATGTGCAGAAATCCAACCCTTCCCAGGGGGGTCAGGTGACACCGTCAAGACAAAGAGGGCAAATAATTTGGTACTGGAAAAGAACTTGTTTTTTTTTTTTTTTTTTTTTTTTGCTATTTGTGCCAAAGCATTACAGTATCCCTATTAAATTGGAAATCTATGCAAAGAAGGAAGAATAAAGCCAAAGTGAAACCCTGAATTGAAATATTCCTTGGGTAGAATATATTTAAATTGTGCTAAACTTTCTGTATCAAGAAAGAAAGAAGGAAGGAAGGAAGGAAAAAGACAAGAAAAGAAAGGAAAGGAAAGAAAAGAAAGGAAAGAAAAAAGATGAAAGAAAAAGAAAGAAGGGAAAAAGAAAGAAAGAAAGAAAGAAGGAAGGAAGGAAAGAAGGAAAGAAGGAAAGAAAGAAAAGAAAGAAAGAAAGAAAGAAGGAAAGAAAGAAAGAAAGAAAGAAAGAAAGAAAGAAAGAAAGAAAGAAAGAAAGAAAGAAATGACGTTCACTTCTCATTTCCAAGGTTGAGTTAAAAACATCTGCTTTCTGGATTACCGAGTGAGACGGTATCCAAGTTTGTGAAAAAACAAGATCTTGCAAATCTTTCCTTTGGAGGCTGTGGATAAAAACAAGTGAGGGAAGGATGAATCTCCCTCTAGCCCCAGAGGCTCGCCTGAGCAGACAGAGAAATAGAGTGTGTGCCTGCCCGCCATCCCAACTGATAAAACCTTGCGAAATACTACTTTTCATCGTCTTCTCGTTGCCTTTTTGTTGTCTCCCTGTCTTCTCACATCTCTGAACAGTGATTCTGATGGGACCTGGATTTATTTGAGCTTTTGATAAAACACATACCACTACCCTTTCCCCAACCCAGGACCCAAGGAGTTTTGAGAAATATCTATAAATTTTCCTAATTGCCAGACAATTTTTCCAGTTCTGGGCAACTGGCTTCCCTTAGCCATAATGTCAGGCTCTCACCTATGACATCAGGGGCTCCTATTTGATGGCTACCAAATGCTAAAGGGGGCTTTGGTTTTACTAACTTTTCTTCATCTAACTCCCAGCCTTGGAGCTGGTTGGCATTTTAGTCCTGGTCCTAGTATGCAGAAACCTGCCAATTCAGAAGGGAACCTGGGGAGATGACGAGAGTGTGCACCTGCTGTGTACCAGGCAGTGGGCTTAGCTTTGCCTCACTTTATGGTCACAAACACTTGCGAGGTCAATTTTGTCAGTCTTGTTTAGACAAATAAGGAAGTCAGAGAAATTAAATAGTTGATAATCTTAAGCCAGTAAGTGACAAAGCTGGCAAACCAAACCGAATCTGCCTGCCTCTGAAGCTTTACTTACCTACACAGCCCTGATAAGTGCAAGATCTCTCCTCATTCTTACTCCCCATAGAAACTTCTCAAAAGATACTTTGATGCTTGCTCTTCAGAACTTTTTATCACTTATATTAGCCCTAGTAACAGAGAATTCCCACACAGAGAATTGCATATGGCAGTAAGAACTTTGCAGAGGTCATTTTTAATATGCCGCAGCTCAAAATTAATTTCCACTTTCAAACCCAGATGATATCTCAGAGGGAGACTGTCAGGTGAGGAGATGAGGGTTGCCATATAATGCAAGTGATCTGAGTTATTCTACCAGTTCCCACACATCCCACAGCGACCAAGTTGTTCACGTGGCTATAAATGTATGCTCCTTTTAAATAAGTAAGAATTTGGATCCTGACAGTTTATGGGAAATTGTCAGAAGCAGAGCTGAGTCTGAGGGACCAATAAATGGGCAGCAAGACAATCAATTCAATCTGAAAACATAAGACCAGGCAATTAGAGGAATGAAGGGCTTCTTGGGCAACCCACCTACTCTCTATCTCCATTCCCCCAGCAAACCTTTGCTTGATTTCAGACTTTCCAGCTCCTGGTGCACTTTTTTATTCCAGATGTCTCACTGTGTGTGTTTATACAAAAGGACAGGGCAGTAACATGCAAAGGTCATGGGCTGTGGAATTAGAATACTTGTTTTCAAATTACTGTACCACACTGAAATACTGTGTGATCTTGAGCTAATTACCTAACCTCTCTGGGCCTTCTCTGAAAAACCAATTGCTCTGAATCTTATTGAAATAAAGTCAATAACACAGTTCCTGGCTTATAGTAGGTATCTAAAAAAATACTTTTTCTCTTCTCTCTTCTCTTTATTTGCTTTTTCAGGAATGCCCTGATCCTAAGGATCTTCCCTCTTTTTCTGCAAGCCTCAGATATTCTTAATTTGATGGTGCTGCTGAAGACTGAAATCTTCTATTCCACTTGGGATCAGTATAAACAGGACCTAGATTTGGGGTTCAGATAACTGGCAGAGATCTCTCAAACTCAGGGAAGATCCAGGCCCAGTGGACAAATTCTGACTGAAGACAGCAATAAAAATCCCATTCTCCTTCACCAGTGAGTGCTTCTAGGATGAGCATAAATAATCTACACTTCTGCCCAAAGAAGTGGAAAGGGAATTCTTAAGTTAGGGCCTCAAGACGAAAGAGGCATTTGTCTCTTGTTTCTCACTTGGGCTGCTTGGTGGACGTGACACCTCGAGAACTGGCAGCCAACTTGAATTCATGAGGTGTCAGTCACAAGGATGAAACCAATGTGCTAAAGATGGTGGGAGGAATGAGCTTGAAGGGCCCTTGGTAACATTGTGGAGTTGCTGAATGAGTCCTTGGCTGTCCATCTTCATATTTGTTGTCATATGAGATAATTAATGTTTAAGCTATTTAAGTCCAAGATTTTCTTACCTGCAACTAAAAGTGTTACTGATTCTCTGATGTCTGCTTCTCAGAACTGCTCTGAGGATTATGAACAACATATGTAAAGCATCTAGAAAGTGCCTGTCATTTAATAAACACCTGGCAATCATACAGCTTACATTTGTTATAGATGTTAATATACATGCTCTCTAGGGGAGCAGTGGAGTCTTCATCAAATGGAAGCTTCCTTTAAGCATGTGTTGATGTTGTTACAGAGAAAATTCATACATTCCATCAAACCTACTTGGGGCCTTCAAATCCCATCACATTGAGATTCCATGAGATTTTATCAATAGGCACAAATAAAATTTAAAAATTAATTGATAGTGAAGATGTTGCAACTCATATAAGAAACAGTATTAAACTGTTCTCATTACTAAGGATTTGGTGATCTTACTTAGCCATAAGTAGAACTCTTCTTGCGAGCTCTTCCTTTCTCCTCCCTTGGCTGTGAGCTGTTTTGACTTATCTTTTTGGCATGAGTGGAATTTCAAATCTGTCAGTGTCCTTGACTGTTTGGATAAATAGCTTGCTAGGGAAAGCCGGTTGGAACTGAGTCTAAACTGCCATTTGTTGATGGTTTGAGGATTATAAGTTGTCTAGAAAGTTAAAAAAAAAAAAGACTGAAAATAATAACTGTGGGCAAAAGTAGTCCATTCACAGATTCAGTCAACATTTATGAAGGTCCTGTGCTTGGTGTTGGGAAAATAAGGCCAGACAGGTCAGGGGCCTGTCATTATGGGCTTAGAGACAATCTAGTAGAGAAAGACATGTGAACAAGTGTATGAAAAAAATCTATTGAAATGACCCAAATAGCAGTGATACAATGATGATGAAACCAGGACAACTACTGGGATCACCGCTATGCATGGCTACCAGTGAGTGAGCGCTTCCCATGCACCAGGCTTGTCTTAAGTTCTTTATCTTGCACTGTTTCTCATGATCTTCAATACAGTTCTTTCTGATCATTCCGGTTGTTGTGTCCATTTTAGAGAGAAGCACACTGAGACCCAAATGCATACAACTAGTTAGTGGAGGAGCTAGAATTCACATCCAGGACTTCCTAAGCACAAAGCTCATAGACCTCACTATGCCAAGGTCTGAACAGGGTAAAATGGAGGTTGAAATGAAGGAAGTAGTTAGTTCTGCTTGTCAGTGTGCTAGGTCGTGTGCGGGTGGGGGAGGAAGGAAAGATCAGAAAACGCTTCAAACAGGACATGAACCTCTGTGGACACTTCCTTTGTGGAAAAAGATTTCTCAGAAGAAAATGCGTGGTGCATGGTTCTTTAGCATATTTTCTAGTGTGAGAGAAAATGAAAAAGGATGGAGGCAGAATGGTATCTGAATTGGCCCAGCGCCCCTGGAAAACTGCAAGCTCCAATGCAATTGGGACTTCAGGGACCTGGGAAAATTATTATAGTTGTTTGTTCTGCTCAAGTACTTGAAATCTCATGAATAAAATGTTTTCTATGAATACAAATTACTGTAATTATCTCCATTAGACCACAGAAACATTACATTCAAAGAGAAGGGGAGATGTACGAACATATTTATTTAGCATACGAAAGTGGTCTTCATGCCAAAAATAATTCAATATCATAGCAACCTACTTAGGCAGTGTCTACACTGACACAGCAGAAGATGTGACACAAAGATTTGGTGTCGGTAATTCATGCTAACCAAAGCCCCCAACATCCAAATTTGGTTCATAAGACTTTCCTGCTAAAGCCACTCCTATAAGCCCCTACCTTGTTCTATGGCTTCAGGCCCAGCGGTATAATTTTCAGCATTCCACTTGCTCTGTAGGGTTTTTCCATACAATTTCAACAATTAAGTATTTCAACACAGCTAAATTCTGGCCAACACTGTGAAATACAATAGGTAAACTAAGTTAAGATTTTGTTGACTTTTGGAATCAAATATCAAATTTTAACATTATCAATTTTTAATTACTTGAAGAATTTAATTATGTAGTTAAGTTCTATTTCTAGTAGATGAGGACTTGAACTTAATACTTTTCATCCTTTTTAAATGCATGTACAGTGGTTAATACACCTGCCTTATTTGAGGATATGATAAAATGTACCCCAAATGATATAAAACTAACTCCTCAGAAAATAATTTGATATCATCTATCTCATAGATAAATATTTTTATATTATAAAACAATTTCAGCAAGTTTTAAAACTGATAATCTCTCATGCTGTTTTTATCATATAAGTATATTAATTGTCTTATAGTTTTAATAATGGCCAATTAAAATGATCTTTTTTCAGTGGCAAGAAAAAAAATACTCTCAACCTAGCCACAATGACCTTCTTTCTGTTCCACAAATAAGCCAAGCTCTTTTCATTCTTGAGGTCTCTACACTAATCGTTTTTTTTTTTTCCTCTATATTCTTCCCATAAGTGTTTGTTTGTTTCAATCCTTCTTATTTTTCATATCTTAGATCAAATGTCAGATGTTTCCATTTCAGAAAATGGGACTACCATTCACCCAGTTATGCAGACCAAAAACCTGGGAGGTTATGTATCTATTTTTCCAGTACCTCCATATGCAATGCATCAGCCTGTCCTGGTGATTCTGCCTCTAAATTTTATCTGGAATTTGACCATGTCCTATCACGTCCACTGCTAATTCTAGTCTAAGCCACCATCCTCTTTCATCTGGGTTAATAGACTGCTTCTTTTTATCACAACTTAGCCTGCCATAACTAATATACAAACTGATACCTTGAAAGAAGATGTTGCTATGATATGAACTTAATATAGATGATATTGACTTGGTCAAAAAGTTAGATGGAGGAGATATATAAATAAAACAGGGTGGAAAGATAGACACCCAGCTTATGCAGTAACAGAACATTAAAAATTAGTAAAATTGCTGCCTGCAAAAACTTATAAGGCAGACCACAGGTCTACTGAGTCTGTTGAAAATGAAGTTAGAATGTTATGGTGTGTTACTTGCTGTTACATTTGGTTTATATAAAGAGATTACAAGAAGAGATGAGCTGATTAAAGAATTGGCTGATTTCCAATTATCAATTAAAGGCTTTGCAAGGTTGGAGAAGCCATTTGCTTCTGGACCCAAGAGTAGGAAATAAGTAAGGCTAAAATGCCTTCATGTGACAGAGGCTCAGTAAGAATGCTCAGCTATAAGCATGTTACTGCCCATCTAAGCTAAGTCATGTTTCAGAAGGCCTTAAAGTAAATTGAGAAAGGAAGTATGGGGGAGAAGAAGCATAGAGATAAAGCAACTATAGAATAATGTCCATGAAAAAACTTCGTATGGAAGCAGATAAATTAGAAGCTTTCTAAATGTTTGAGGAAAGTACATGGCCAAAGAAACCATGAGTCCTGTTTAAGCCATAAAAAAATCTTTGCACCCTTAAACTTATACTTGTAGGAAGAAATTGAAAATGTATGTTTTTCAAGGAGAGTATACTCAGAACTTTCTATAATTCAGATGTATCCATGGAAGGGAAATAACCAGGAAGAACTTCTCTAGGAGTCATGGAGTGAAACTGACAGGGAAGTTCCTATCAGAGGGTAGAATTACTGTCAAATTACTATCAGCTGAGAACTATAAAACATTGATAAAGGAAATTGAAGATGATTAAAGAAATGGAAAGATATCTCATGCTCTTAGATTGGAAGAATTAATATTGTTAAAAATGGCAGTCTACAGATTTAATGAAATCCCTATCAAATTACCCATGACATTTTTCACAGAACTAGAATAAATCATCCTAAAATTTATATGGAAGCATAAATGACCCAGAATTGCCAAAGCAATCCTGAGGAAAAAGAACAAAGCTGGAAGCATAACCTCCCAGACTTCAGATAATACTACAAAGCTACAGTAATCAAAACAGTGTGGTATTAGCACAAAAACAGATATATGGATCAATGGAACAGAATAGAGAGCCCAGAAATAAACCCACACACCTATGGTCAATTAATCTTCAACAAAGGAGGCAAGAATATACAATGGAGAAAAGACAGTCTCTTCAGCAAGTGGTGTTGGGAAAGCAGGACAGCTGCATGTAAATCAGTGAAGGTAGAACACACCCTCACACAGTACACAAAAACAAATTCAAAATGGCTTAAAGACTTAAATGACACCATAAAACTCCTAGAAGAGAACATAGGCAAAACATTCTCTGACATAAATCATAGCGATGTTTTCTTAGGTCAATCTCCCAAGGCAAAAGAAATAGAAGCAAAAATAAACATTAAGACCTAATCAAACTTATAAGCTTTTGCACAACAAAGGAAACCACAAACAAAATGAAAAGACAACCCACAGAATGGGAGGCAATATTTGTAAACAATGCAACCAAGAAGGGCTAAATTCCCAAAATACACAAAGGGCTCATACAGCTCAATATCAAAAACCAAAAAGGAAATAAGTAACCCAATCAAAAAATGGGCAGAACACCTAAATAGATATTTCTCCAAAGAAGACATCCAGTTGACCAACAGGCACATGAAAAGATGCTAACATTGCTAACTATTAGAGAAATGCAAATCAAAACTACAATGAAGTATCACCTCACACCATGGCCATCATCAAAAACCTAGAAATAATAAATGCTGGAGAGAGTGTGAAGAAAAGGGAACCCTTATACACTGTTGGTAGGAATGTAAATTTGTGCAGTTACTATGAAGAACCATATGGAGGTCCTTTAAAAAACTAAAAATAGAGTTTATTAGCAAGAATCCCATTCCTGGGCATATATCCAGAAGAAAATGAAAACTCTAATTCAAAAAGGTACATACACCCCAATGTTCATAGCAGCACTATTTACAGTAGTCAAGACATGGAAGCAACCTGTGTCCATCAACAGATGAATGGATAAGAAGATGTCACACACACACACACACACACACACACACACACACACACACACACACACACTGGAATACTACTCAGCCATAAAAAAGAATTAAATAATGCCATTTGCAGCTACATGAGTGGACCTATAGATTATCATATTAAGTGAAGTCAGAGAGAGAGAGATATCACTTATATGTGGAATGTGAAAAAATGAAACAAATGAACTTTTTTACAAAGCAGAAATAGACTCACAGACAGAAAACAAACTTATGGTTACCAAAAGGGAAAGTGGGGGAGGAACAAATTAGGAGTTTCAGATTAACAGATACACACTACTACATGTAAAATAGATAAATAACAAGGACCTACTGTATAGCACAGGGAACTATATTCAATACCTTGTAATAACTTATAATGGAAAAGAATCTGAAAAAAGAATGGTTCAATCACTTTGCTGTACACCAGGAACTAACATAACATTGTAAATAAATTATACTTCAATAAATAAAATAAAAATAAAAATTACAAAATCACTATGAGGACAGGGGATCTGCCTTTCTAATGCCTGCCCAGAAGACCATCATTGTTATGGACCAGGGACAGCTGCATTTTTCCCATGCTTTTTCTTTTCTGAGTTTGTATTGTGGTTATCCTATCTCTGCCCCACCACTGCATTTCATGTGAGTGTGATGAGTGGGGGGAGCAAATTCTTTCCCATTTAGTTTATGGACTAGGGAACAAAAACTGGATCTGACTGAAAGAATTGCACATCAACTGTTGTTTCACTTACACAAATCAGCAAAATCTAATTTATGGCAAGAAATATTCCATTGAAATGTTGTGCTGTAATGTGGGAAAATGTAAATATTTTTCACGGTTTCTATCAACGTGAAATAAAATTTAATTCTGACTTTTCTGTGAAAAAAAAAAAGAATTGCACATCACCTAGAGATCACGGACGTTAAGTTGCATGCATTGAATGGATGCGGCATTTGGATATTTCCATTGAAGTGTAGGTGAGTTTGTTCTTTGTCTGGGAAGCAGGAATCATATGGATTTTTGTTGGTCAGAGAGGCTGACTGGCAGAGATCACTAGCTGTCCCTCTAATTTAGCAAGCTCTTCCAGTCCCAGGGCTGACCTGGATGATCTTTCTGAGATCTCGGCATGGCTGCCCTTTTCTTGTATTATCAACATTTTCTTGCACTTTTCTTGCATTTTCAACATTTCCATGTAAATGTTGTCTCTTCAGTGACGACTTTCATCACCACCAGAGTTAAGTGACTCTCACCCCAGGCATTTCCAACCCATTACTGTTTTGTTTTCTTAGTAGCACTTATTGTTATCTGAAATTATTTTATTTATTCTTTGCTTTTCTTGTTTATTTCATGTTTCTTTTGACTAGAATATAAGCCCTGTGAAGACTAGACTTTGTCTGAATTCAAGGTATGTATTTTCACTGCTGAATTCCCAGAATTTAGTATTGTGACCTGCATAAAGATGGCATTCCTTAGTTGAATGAATGAATGAGGCCAAACTTTGAGGCCAAAGAATTCAGATCCTTTTGCTAACACTTGTAAGGAAGTTTTCCTAACCAAATCTCCAAGACCATGAAATTCTTTTAGTCATATCTGATTCTGTTTTATTTGCATAAACCCTGACTTGGATGGTGCTCATAATTTTCTATGAAGGAGTTATCAGAAGTTTTTTTAGTTGGCCCAGGTTTTGGGGCATCCAGTAGACATAGAATTGAGAGGCTATTTTTAATTCTTCCTGTAATTTTAAAGTTTCCCCAAATTGACAACTCATTAGCTGATGGTTCCCTGGTAGTCCACTTCTGGAGGCAATTTGGTAGCTTAAGAGAACAAAAACAAAATATCTCTGTCTAAAACATTTTGGTCCATTTCTTCATTTATAAATGTTAATTTATAAATCATTTTGTTTGAGGTGCATCTTTTATAAAAACAAACAAACAGACTTCAAAAACTGAACTACTCTGATAATGTTTTTGTTTGTTCTTTTTTTATGGGAGTATTAAACCATTTACATTTATTTTCCTAAGAAACATCTGTTGTGTTACATCAATCTTTTTGTTCTTGTTTTCTGTTTTATGTATTTGCTAAATTTCCTTTTTTTAACCCCATGTATTTATTCTATTAACAATTAACTTTTACCTAAAAATATACTATAATATTTTCATGTTTAAATCTGTGAAGAACATTTGTTTTCAATTTTTGAGGAGTATATACTGAAGAGTGGAATTGCTGAAACATATGGTAATTTTATGTTTAACTTTTTGAGGAGCCACCAAATTTTTCCACAGTAGTTGAATCATTTTACATTTCCACCCACAATGTATGAAGTTTTCAGTTTCTCCACAACTTGACAATGCTTGTTTCCATTTTAAAAATTTCTGGCCATCACAGTGGATGTGAAGTGGTACTTCATTATGGCTTTGATTTGCATTTCCTTAATGACGAAAAAAGTTGAACATTTTTCATGTACTTTTTGACCCTTTGTTTGTCTTTTTTTGGAGAAATGTGTGTTCAAGTCCTTTGCCCATTTAAAAAATGGGGTTGTTTGTTATTTTGTTGTTGAGTTCTAAGAGTCCTTTATACACTTTGTACATAAGTCCCTTGTACCCAGATTTGTAAATATTTTCTCCCATTCTGTGAATTATCTTTTCAGTTACTTGATGTTATCATTTGCAGCACAAAAAGTTTTCATTGTCATTAAATCCAATTTATCTATTTTTTCTTTTGTTGCTTGTGCTTTTGGTGCCATATCTTAGAATCCATTGCTAAATCTGAAATCATGAAGATATACCACTATGTTTTCTTCTAAGAGTTTGAAAATGGGTATATATATATACATGAATGTTCATAGCAGCACTATTCACAATAGCCAAAGGGTAGAAACAGCTCAAATGTTCATCAATGAATGAATGGATAGATAAACAAAATGTGGTATACACATGCAATGAAATATTATTCAGTCATAAAAAAGAATGACATCCTGATACATGCTAAAACAAGGGTAAACCTTAAAAACATTATGCTAAGTGAAAGAAGCCAGATACAAAAGGTATGGTATTGTTTCATTTATGTGAAATAGCCAGAATAGGTAACTCCATAGAGAGAGGATACAGTTAATGGTTCAGGGCCTTGGATAAAGGGGAATGGGAGCAAATGATTAATGGTTGAGAGGTTTCCTTTTAAGGTGATGAAGATGTTTTTGAACTAGGTAGAAGTGGTCACTGCACAACATTGTGAATGTACTAAACACCACTGAATTGTTTGCTTTAAAAAGGATAATTTCATGTTATGTAAATTTCATCTTAAAAAAGTATAAAGAGAAAAATAATAAAAAATAAGAGCTCTTTGAAAGCTAATACATTTGATATGCTTTCTTTCCTCCCTAAACTTCTTCCTAATTTTTACTGATATTATTTAGGATTTTGGATAAAGATCATTGATCTTTTATGTTACATTGTCTTCTATTTCAAGACTTATTGTTGACATTTGCATTATGCTTCATATCTACATTAACTATAATTATCTAGACTAAATTGTGAATTTTCTGATTTTACTGTTCGTTAGTATTTGAAGATAATACTAGCTCTTCCCCATCTTGAATATATTGCACTATTTCTTTGAGCAATTTTTAAAGGAAAGGTATATGTATGAAACTTTTTATGAAGCCTTTTACTCCTGAGGATGACTTTCAGTTGCTTTCAATTAATGAATGATTGTTTGGTTAGGTATAAAACTTTTTTTAGGACATCCAGGAAGATGGAGTAGATATGTTTTTTCCTATTACTCATGTAAGACAGAAAAAAACAATACAAAACCACTCAATATTTTAAAAACTCAAAATTAATACAAAAATTCATGATTCATAAAATATAAAAATTTTAAATAAAGACAGGATCTATCAGGGGCAAGTTTAGGAAGGTGAGTCATACAAGTACAGCATTGGATCCCTCCAATTTGAAATTCTGATATTTTGTGCATCATGGATTATAATTCTTTATCTTTTATTATTTCACACTAAAACATTGTTTCTCTTGGTTGCTGATTTTTTTGGTGTTCCCTTAAATTTTGCTCTTAAGAGTCTCATTTGTCTCATCTGTTCCTAGGTCTCCTTGAACACATTTTTATCCTCAAAATTCCCTAAGTTTTGTTCTGATATAACAGTTCTCAAATCTGGCTTCAGATTAGAATCTAATGTCATTAGATAAAATCTAATAACCAGGCCCTAACCCCAGACCAATTAAGTTAAACTCTTTATGAGTGAAGCTTCAACATCAGGATTTTAAAAAGCTATCTAAGAGATTCCAATGTGCCACTGAAGCTGAGACCTACTACCTTATTTTCTAATGCCTATAGATGCAGAGATTAGGAGTATTGACCATCTCATCGGAATGTATGACTTCAGCTATTGGTTTTGAATCCTTCGGCAAGTTATTTATCATTTCTGATACTCAGATTCCTATCTCATGGTGTTGTCCTCAAGATTCAGTGAAAAGGCACATGCAAACCCTAAGCACAGTGCCTAGATCTTAGCAAACCTTAAATGTTGGCCATTAAGATATTGCAGGTAGTGAAGATGGGAAAAGGAAAAAGCATGGCCGTAATTTATTATTGTTGTGGAGAATGTTGCCAGCTTAATATCCTCCCTGAAATGTGAATATTTCCCTAGGATTTTTCTTGGTGCCTGTCCCTTTTTTGTTTATTTTGCCTTATATTTAGTGAGCCCATTTGCTCTAATAATACAAATACTTCTTCAGTTAAATACACTTTTCTTCTATCATACCTTTGATTCTTTCTTCTCCCTCTGATTTGTTTATTCCTTCTGGTAATATCTATAGTTCTTTTTTCCTTCTAATTTCTGGGAGAATGAGTTAATTTATATTTTCTTTTTAATATAAAATACATATACATAGTTTTATGAGTCAAAAGTTACAAGCTTTGAAAAAATATCACAGTATCTCATACCAGTACTTATTCTCTCCAGAGCCACGTTAAAGTCTCATCTTTTCTTCTGATATTACCCTAATATTTCTTAATAGCATGTTTATAGAATTTTCATTGTTTTTATATATTTTTGAACATGTAACATATTCACTTTGTTCAAAAGTTAAATACATATAGATTTCTCTTATAGATTCTTAGGCAGAAGTTTCTCTCCCTTTCCACTCCCATCCACCCTTTGCCGCTACCACCATGCACAATATTTAATTACTTTTATTGTGTTTTATGTAACTTTTCAAAGTTATTTTCATGCAAATACAAACAAAGATAATGTATTTTTTTAGATGATTTTCTTGAAGTGGGTTTGTGATCACTGATTCTCTTTGCTGTAATATACTCTCATCTTCTCACTGCCATCCTTGGGGTTTTAAATTACATAAATATTTTTTTTACCTTCCTGCAGTCTTTTCTTAACTCAAGTTGCATTTTTCCCTCTTCTAACTGCCTATTCTGTATTTAATAATTTCCTAAATCCTATCAAAAATATGAATTTCTGACTTTCTTAAGCTCATTTCCTGACATATTACACATAGTAATTCTGTTTCTTGAGAGGATATTGTTTTTGATTCCTTAGAACTGCTAAATAACATTCGTAAGTTCTGGGCATTTAATAAATCTGGCCCTAGAAAAGAACATAGGTAGAACACTCTTTGACATAAATTGTAGCAATATTTATTTGGAACTATCTCCTAAAGCAAAAGAAATAGAAGCAAAAATAAAAAAATATGGAACCTAAATTAAACTTAAAAACTTCTGCACAGCAAAAGAAAACATCTACAAGACAAAAAGACAACCTACTGAATGGGAGAAAATGTTGCAAATAATATGACTGATAAAGGGTTGGTATTTAAAATATATAAACTGCTCATACACCTCAATATAAAAAAAAACCCTCAAAGAACCTAATTTAAATATGGGCAGATCTAAGGAGACATTTTTCTAAAGAAGATATACAGATGGCCAACAGGTACATGAAAAGATGATCAACATTGTTAATCATCAGAGAAATGCAAATCAAAACCACAATGAGATAGCACCTCACACCTCTCAAAATGGCTATCATCAAAAAGTCTGCAAGTAACAAATGTTGGCGAAGATGTGGAGAAAAGGGAACCCTAGTACATTGTTTGTGGGACTGTAAATTGGTGTAGCCACTATAGAAAACAGTATGGAGGTTCCTCAAAAACTAAAAAGAGAACTACCATAATGACCCAGCAATTCCACTGCTGGGTATATAGCTGAAGAAAATGAAAACACTAATTTGAAAAGATACATGCACCCCAGTGTTCATAGCAGCATTATTTACAATAACCAAGATATGAAGCAATCTGAGTACATCAACAGATAGGTGGATAAAGAAGATGTGGAAGATCTTCCACAATAGAATATTACTTGACCATAAAAAAGAATGAACTTCTGTCATTTGCAACAAGGTGGATGGACCTAGAGGGTATTATGCTTAGTGAAATAAGTCAGACTGGTAAAGATAAATACTTTATGTTTCACTTACATGTGGAATCTAAAAAATAAAACAAATGAATGTATGTAACAAAACAGAAACAAACTTACAGATATAGAGAGCAAACTAGTGGTTGCTAGTAGGATGAGGGAAGGGGGGAAGGAGAAAATAAGGGCATAGAATTAAGAGACACAAACTACTACGTATAGAGTAAATAAGCAACAAGGATATATTGTACAGCACAGGGAAATATAATCATTATTTTGTAACAGCTTTTTTAAATGGAGTATAATTTCTAAAAATATTGATTCACTATGTTGTACACCTGAAACTAATATAATATTGTAAATCAACTATACTTCAATTTAAAAATTTGGTAATTTGTTTCTATTTGCTCATCCCTGCAGAGGAAATTTATAATTTACCTTTTTGGAAAACTAAGGAAGATTTTCTTAGGCATTGAGTGGCTTAGGTAAAGAAAGGAAAAGATTAGATTTTCTCTAACTTTATTTTGCTAATACAGAGTTTCAGAAAATAGGAAGAAATAAGAAAGGAGTTGGAACAAGAGATATAAGAAAGGAGCTGGAACAAGAGATATAAAGAGTTCCTTTTCCCTGTTTGTCCCTGGTTCCTCAGCTCAGACTGAGGCTCCCACAGGCTTGGTCTCAGGTATTAAGAAGAATTTGGGGATTGAGGATTCCTGGAAATAAGGGAAGACAAGGAGGATGGGAGTGTACATGTCTCAAGTATCTATAATTACTTTATTTATGCAATCTCATTTTACACTAATGATGATGGTGATAGCAATGATTTTTATATTTAAATGTTTATTATTTGTCAGATTCTGTGCCAAGTTTAACACACATTAACTTACTTAATCCCTATGATCACCTTATGAAATATTCACTGTAAACATTGCAATTGTATAAGGAAAGGAAATGAAGCATGGGGATGTTAAGTAACTTGTTCAAAATGACATAGCTGAGTTTGCTGGGGCTGGGGTTCAGACCTGATTCTAGAAAGGCTACAATGATAAGCACCTTTTTAGAAGTGTAAGAATTGAGGCCCAGAAAGAATAAGTAATTTGCCTAAGATAAATAGTAAAATTGGTACTTTAACCTTTGTCTGACTTCAACTATACTACATGAAGCTACCTCTAGATGCTCAGAATCAGACAACCTTAAACTTAAGAACCAGAAACAGTCTCAGAGATTATACCATTTCAAAGCATAGTCCCTCATTTTACAGATAATCTGTAATCACTAAAATCTCTCACCTGAACCAATCATATGTCAGTTCTATGCAGCAAGACAACTTTATATATCAAAGGAGAGTTAATGTTTGAAATATTATTTCTATTTTAAAGAAATCATGATGAGGGATCCAGTTCTTGATGGCAACACATCTCTTCATAGAAAATTCAAATGCCCCATTGTTTCTCTGCAACAAGAAAACTTGGGAAAGGATTCTATAGACACTGAGCCCATTGTAGGGAGCTGTGAGACCCAGAGATTTTCATGAGAGTGAACATGCCCTTCGAGATCAAAGCAGATTGTCTTCTGAGAGGCGTCCAGTGGGCCATCCTCTGAAAAGTGACCCACTGTTCAGCACAGCTCTTTCCAGGACACTGAATTGGAGCCAGCTGGTGCCTGGAACGTACCTTGTGTGTCACCTTCTGATCTCTGTTTGAAGGCCAACTGTATGTGATTAAGCGTAACAGACACAGAGCTTGTGTTAAGCCCAGGATGTAACTTGTTGAGTGAATAGCAATTGACTTGAAAATTGGACAAACGGATTGAGTTTCTTCTCTCAGCCTCTCTTCTTTCGAATACAGCAAGATTAAATCCTCTGAGCCTAGTCAAATCAGTGCTTGCTGTTTCTGAGAAGGACATTCGTGAGGTGTAGTCCTTCAGGGATACTAATTGGGATTTGAGTAGGACGAAATTTTTACCCAGACTTGTGCGTCGCCTAACCAGGATGGCAAGAAATAGCACCAAGTGAAAGCATGTTTTGGCCTTTTGGCATTTCCCTATAGTGACCAAATAATGCAAAGTTTTTTGTTTTGTTTTTATAAGCTCTTGCTGTTTCTCAAAATTGCTTGCACATTGGAATCGCCTTGAAAATTAAAAAGAAAAAAATACTGATGCCACTGATTCTACCCAACAGACTTGAATTTAATTGGTATGAAGTGTGGCCTGAGAACAGGGATTTTTTAAACCCCTGAGGCAATTCTAATGTACAGCAAAGCTTGAGAACCACTAGGAACCACTTTTAATCTCAATCACTCTGATGAGGCACCAGCTGCAAGCACATTTTATACCAACATGTTTGCAGAGTATAAACATCGCAGTGCAAACTCTTGCACCCAAGAACCCTGGGCTGCTTGTGGACAACCTTTGGAAAAGTTTGAATTTGTAAACTGATAACACATATAATTCCATGGGCTCCATATGGTTCCTGTTATGTTGAGGGAACTATACACATTTGCCTTGCCCCGGGATGAAAAGATAAATAACAGATGTGGATAATCTTTATCATACTTGTAGTGAACAATAATAGAAAAATAAGAAATGAAGGGGGCAGTGAGAGAAGTAAAACACATGAAAATAAAACTCAAATCAATTATGCTAGGGTATATGTTTGTATTTTAAAAATCCAATTATTTAATAGATAAGAAATAACTGTGTCATGCAATTCCCTATTTCTAAGGGAGGCAGTCTCTACAATGACAAAAAACAATAATAAAACTTTGGGTGTAATGGAATAATCTCAAGTTGTTTATGATAATGATAACTAAAATGTATAAATTGTTTGCCATGTGCTAAGCACTGTTCTAAGCATTTTACACGTATTAAGCAATTTAATCCTCACTACAACCCTGAGATAAATACTTTTTTGTTCCGATTTTACAGATGAAGAAACTAAAACCAGAGAATTTAAGTAATTTGTCCAAGGTGACACAGCTACTATGTGAAGAAGGACGAACTGAGTCTAAACAGTCCAGTTTCAGATACCATTCAAAGGTATTCTAAAGGTGCTAGTGACAACCTGGTGACAGCCCCTTCACGGAGGGAAGACTAGTCCCATCTACAGAGGTGAAGTAGAGTGTAAAGCTGGAAGAATTTTATTGGAGAATGGCTACCAAGATTTAGGATGGCTGGGAGTAATAATAATCATAGAATAATAATAATACCAGACACTGATATATATTATGTGCCAGGCACTGGGTGAAGTTTGGGTGTGATTCACATCTTCTCTACCTTTTAGCAGTGGGATCTTTCACTCCTGATGGTCTGATTAAGAAGTCAATATGTGGTTGGCTAGGGTCTCTTAGGGAAGTTTTTAAAAAACATATATCTAGATTATTAAAAAAAAATTTTACTATGAAATACAGCATGCATAAATAGTGAATATATATAAATGTATAAATGTGCATGTGTGCATATACTCTAATAAAATCATTGAACAACCATAAATCCATTGTTAATACATTGGATCAGGAGCACAGGTTAAATCCAGCCTGCTGTCTGTTTCTGTAAATAAAGTTTTATTGGAACGCATCCATGGCCATTTGTTTACATATTGTCTACGCTGATTTCTTTTTACAACTGCAGATTTGAGTAGTAACATCAGAGACCATATGGCTCACAAAGCCAAAAATATTACTTTCTGGCTTTTTATAGAAAACATTTGCTGACCCCTGCCTTAGGTACCTCTTCCTAATAAATTTCCCTCTTCCACCTCCAGAAAGCAGCCACTCCTAAATTCTGTATGAATTTTTTTATTAAGAAAATTAATTGGTTGGTTTTGCCATTTTTGAATCTAACATAAATAAAATCATGGGCATGAAGTCTTTGGCAATGTGTTCCCTTCTCTTAATCTTATGAATGTGAGATTCATCCATATTGATGTGTATGGCTGAGGTTCCCTAACTTTCATTGACTTATGATAGTCTATTGTATGAGCATATCTCAATATATCTATCCAGTCTATTGCTGCTGGGTATTTGCATTGTTTCTAATTTTTGCTCTTTTGAATAAAGCTACCATGAACTTTCTTAGTACGACTCCTGATACACATGTACAAGACATTCTCTGGTATATATATTTGCTGGAATTGCTAAGTTACATAGGTACATGTGTACTCCTCATATACAGATATATATGTGAAATAATCACATACGCATACCCTATGTGAAAATCCTATTTGAACAATTTTGAAAGTGGTTGAACCAAATTATATTCTTACCCACACCCTATGAGAGTTCCTGTTGCTCCATGTCCTTGTAAACAATTATTATTGCCTGACTTTTTAAATGTTTGCCAATATGGGGTGTGAGAAATGATATCTCATTAGATTTTAATGTTTATTTCCCTTAGTAATGAGGTCAGACACTTTTATTTATGGATCATTTATGTTTCCTCTTTTGTGAAATGCCTAGTTATGTCTTTTCTCATTTTTCTATTTCTGCCTGTTATTGATCCATATAAATTCATTATATATTCTGGATATTAGATCTTTGTCAAGCGTATGTGTAATGTATGTCTTCTCCCAGTTTTTTACTTCTCTTACCATTTTCTTATGACTACTTTTTCATTAACAGTTATTTTAAAATATATTTTAATATATCAATATTTTTCTGTATGGCTTGCGAAATTTGCATCTTGTTTGAGAAATAATTTATTCTTATCTTCTAACATTATCATAGTTTTCCCTTTCAAAATTAGGCTTTAAAACACCTGGAATTGAGTTTTGTGTGTGTTTTCAGGTAGAGTCCAATTTAATTTTTTCCAATTGTATTAATGTTATTTATTTAAAACCCATCATTTCCCTCACTAAACAGTAATGTTTATTCTGTCATAAATCAAAATTTTATATATGCATGTTTTTTCCTCCAGTGATACCCACTGTCTTATTTGATAATTTCATAGTAATTCTTGGTATCAAATTATGCAAATACCTCACAGTTTTCCTTTTCATTCAGGAGTGTTTTGGAGATTCTTGCACATTTGTGTTTTTCATGTATTTTGAAATTAATTTGTTATGTGTCAAAAAAGAAGACTAAAATTTTATTGATCTATAGATCAGTTTCCAATCCATGAATATGATATATTTTTTCATTAATTTGTGGCTTCTTTCAATAAAATTTCATGATTGTCTCCATAGAGGTCTTACTATTTCTAAGAGCTATGTTTATAGACACTTTTGGATTTTCTATACAATATTATTGTAAGCAAATAGTGAGAGTTTTATTTCTTCCTTCACAATCTTTACAGGTTTTATTTCTTTTATGCCTTGATGTACTCCTTTAAGATCTTCAATATTTGGAATAATCTGGCCTTTGATTTTTTAATCTTTTTCAGCCTTTCATAATTGTGTATGTTCTTCCTAATTGTTTTGTAGATATCTTTTATGAGGTTAAGAAATCTGCTTTTCTAGTTTATTAAGAAATTTTTAAAAATAAATGAATGCTAAACTTGGTCAGTTTGACTCTATTACATCTCTTTTGAGATAATCATGTTTTTTTTTTCTTTCAATTTGTTCAAAAGATTTATCATTTTGATTGGTATTTTAAAATCAGGTTTATTGAGGTACAATTTATATACAGTAAAACTCACCATTTTAAAGTATACCATTCAATGGACTTTGGTAAATGTATGCAAACAATGCAACAAAAAGGTTTATAACTTCTGCATCACTACCAACAGCTCCCTCATGGCCCTTTGTAGTCAGTAACCATCCTCACCCAGCTTTAGTATACCACTGATCTGCTTTCTGTTACTATAGTTTTTCCTTTAATTTGACTAGTGGTTGAGAGTTCAGCCAGTCTTGTTTTCTGGATTCATTTGGTCATATCTTTTATAAAATGTTAATAGGTTTAATATGATTGGCACATAACTTTACTGTCTTGTGCTACTCTTTGCCTACTTGGTGTCAAGATCTTACAATGTTCACAAATGAGTTGGGGAAAGTATCTCCTTCCTACAGGCTGGAATAATTTATATATTATTAGAATATCTGTTCCTTGAATACTTAGCTAATTTTACCACGAAACCATTTAATCCTAGAGATTTTTGAAGGAAGATTTAAAAATATTGATTCCATTCTTTAACCAGTTATTCTGTTTATGTTAAGTCTAGTTTATTTTTCCAGAAATTCTTTTCATTTAAATTTTCAAATCTACTGGTTTAAAGTTGATCTAATAACTCCTTATTACTTGTTTAAAGACTTGTTTTTCTTTTAGAGCAGTGCACAGAAAAATTGAGAGGAAGTTTCCCATATACCCCCCACCTCCACACATGCACAGCCTCCTCCATTATCATCATCCTGCACCAGAGTGGTACATTTGCTATAAATGATGAACCTACATTGACACATCACCATTACCCAAAGTCCACCATTTACATTAGGGTTCACTCTACGTGCTGCATACTCTGTGGGTTGGACAAATGTATAATTACATATATCCACTATTATAGTATCATACAGAGTATTTATACTGCCCTAAAAATCTTCTGTGCTCCACATATTCATTCATCTTTCCCCTTGCCCCTGCTAACCACTGATCATTTTACTGTCTCCATAGTTTTACTTCTTCCAGAATGCCATATAGATGGGATTATAAAGTATGTAGCCTTTCAGATTGGTTTCTTTCACTGAATAATATGCATTTAATAATCCTCTGTGTCTTATCGTGGGTTGATAGCTCATTTCTTTTTAGCTCTAATATTCCATTGTCTAGATACATCAGCTTATTTATTCATTCATCTACAGAAGAACATCTTGGTTGCTTCCAAGTTTTGGCAATCATGAATAAAGCTGCTATAAACATATGTTTGTAGGTTTTTGTATGGACATAAATTTTCAGCTCTTTAGGGTAAGTACCAAGGAGATGATTGTTGGATCTATAGAAAGTTTCATTTTGTAAGAAGCCAGCTGTCTTCCAAAGTGGCTGCATTATTTTGCATTCCCACCAGCAATGAATGAGTTACTGTGTTCTACACGCTTGTCCACATTTGGTGTTGTCAGTGTTCTGGGTTTTTGTTGTTCTAATAAGTGTGCAGTGGTACCTCATGGTTGTTTTAATTTGCATTTCTTTTTTGACATATGATGTGGAACATCTTTTCATATACTTATTTGCTATCTGTATATCTTCTTTGGTAACATGTCACTTAAGGTCTTTGGCTCATTTTTTAATTGGGTTGTTTGTTTTCTTTAATTGAGTTGTTTGTTTTCTTTAATTGGGTTGTTTCTTTCATTTTTTAAATGGGTTGTTTGTTTCCTTGTTTGTTGTGCTTTAAAAGTTCTTTGTATGTTTTGGATAGTCCTTTGTTAGATATATCTTTTGCAAATATATTTTCCCAGTTTATGGTTTGTCTTTTTATTCTCTTGACAGTGTTTTTTTTATTTCACAGGGCAGAAATTTTTAAATATATTAATCCTTTCTTTCATTGATCAAGCTTTATTACCTTTTAAATTCAATCAGAATGAAGTTACGTTCTTCTTTTTATTCTTCCCCTCCCCACCAAGATATTTTTCTGTTCTTTATTTTTAATATAATTCCATTGTGATCAGAGATAATATTTTGTGTGATTTGCATCCTTTTATGTATATTAAGACTTGTTTTATGGCTCACAATATGTTCTATTTGGCAATTGTTCCCTGAACACTTAAAAAGAATGTGTTTTCTGCTATCCTTGAGTGCAGTGTTCTGTAAATGTCAATTAGGGCCAGTTGGTTAATAGTGTTTTTCAACTCTCTTATATCATTACTGGTTTTCTGTCTATTAGCTATAATCTGTTAGTGAAAGAGAGATACTGATATCTCCAATTATAACTGTGAATTTGTCTGTTTCTACTTGTAGCTTTGGTTAGTGTTAGCATAATACATCTTTTTCCACCTATTTTCCTGATGTATCTTTATATTTACATATATAAGGTATACATATTTCCTCACATTTTGCTTTCTTTTGTATCTTTTATTCCATTTTATCTTCTTTGTTGACGTACTCATAACTCTTTGTTTTGATATTTTAGTGCTTGCTTTAGGGATTATAGTATGCATTTTTAACTCATCACAGTCCACCTTCTAGTGATGTGATATTTACTTTACATATAATATAAGAACTCTGTCATAGTATATGTCCACTTTTCCCCTCCCAATAATTGTGCTATTGTTGCCATACATTTTACTTCTACATACGTTGTAAACCATACATGACTTTGGAATTATTTTTGTTTAAACAATGAAGTACTGTTTACTTCTATTTTTTGTTTTACATTTTTTTCCCATTTTATCGAGGTATAATTGACATACAGCACTGTTTAAGTTTAAAGTGTACAGCATAATGACTTGATTTACATATATTTTCAAACAATTACCACAGTGAGTTTAGGTAACATCCATCATCTCACATAGATACAAAAAGAAAAAAGAAAAAAATGTTTTTTCCTTGTTATGAGAACTTTTAGAATTCAATGTATTCTAATGAGATTTAAATAATAAGAGAAATTATATACTTATCTACATAGGCATAATTTTTTTATTTTGAATTTTTTTCACAAAAAGAACATCCCAGACTTAGAACAGGTGTTGACTTATTAACAGTAAAGCACTCTATAAAGAAGCCCACTCCCCTCTTAGTAAATAGGAATATAGTATAAATAGATGTGAAAGGAGGAGAACACATTAGGATTAAATGTAAACCCGAAAGTTGTATAAAACATTCATATATGGCTTACAATCTCATAGCAATATTATTTTCACAATGATGTATATGACATTGATACTTACTGGTAAGATGCTTTTGACTCAAAAGTTAAACAAAAATTCAGAAGAGGTGGTTTAGCCAATGCGAGGTGATAAAAAGGCTGTACCATGCTTTTGTTTTTCCCCCCAAATTTACAACCATTTCTTTTTATTCTAATTTTCTTCTCGATCAGCCAGGAAGATAACAATGCTTTAGGAAGAAGCCAATTCAAAACCCTCTAAGAACTGATTCCCTCCAAGTGGACAATGATGTTTAAGAAACAACTGCTTTGAAAGTTGCTTGGGAAGTGTCCACTATATAGTTCTTCATTCCCTTGTGTAGACCTATATTTCCATCTGTTATCATTTTCCTTCTGAGTGAAGGTGCTGGTGATAATTTTTTCAGCTTTCGTGTATTTGAAAAATTCTTTATTTTCTTCATTTAAAAATGCTTTTGTTACATATAAAATTCTAGGTTGACACATTTTTTTCTTTCAGTGTTTTAAAGATGTTGCTTCACTGCCTTCTTGTTTGCATTATTTCCAACAAAAGATCTTTTAAAACTTTTTGTTTTCACAGATTTTGAGTGGTTTTATTATGCTACACCTGTTGTGGTTTTTATTGTTTCTTCTGCTTGGGGTTCACTGAGATTCTTGGATCTGTGGGTTTATAGTTTTTCATCCATTTAGAAAATTTTTAGCCATGATTTTATAAAAAGTTGTTTACCCCTCCCTTTGGAAACTTCAATTTTGTGCATATTAGGCCACTTGATGTGGTCTCAGACCTCAGTGAAGCTCTGCTTCTTGTTTTTGTTTTGAGAAATTTTTTCCTCTGTTTTACTTTAGACAGTGACTCTTGCTATGTTCTCAAGTTAACTGATCTTTTCTTTTGCAATGTATAAACTTTTGATTGATTTTTCTCCTCATTATGGTTTGAACTTTCCTGCTTCTTTGCATGCCTGGTAATTTTTGATTGGGTGCCAGACATGATGGATATTTTTGCATTCTTTTAAATATCCTTTATCTTTTCTCTGGGATGTTGTTGAGTTACTTGGAGACATTTGATTTTAATATTTGTTCATTGGGACCAGAGCAGTGTTTAGTCTAGTGCTAATTATCCCAACTTCTAAATGTTCTACTAAATGCTAGATGAATTATGTTGTTTTCCTGTCTTGTGGTAGGAATAGAAACTGCTGCCAATCTTGTGTGCATGCCAGGCACTGTTGTATCTGAGTCTTTTGGGAAGATCTTTCCCTAACCTTGAGTAGTCTCCTCACAGACATGCACTGCTCACTACTCCATTGACTGTATAAAGGAAAACCTCTACAGATCTCTGGAGTTCTCTGTCTATGCAGCTACCCTCTTTGTATGCTGCCCAGTAAACTCCAGCCACCTTAGCCTATCCAGATGTTTAGCTTCAGCCGTTCAACTTGGGCGCCCTCCTGTGCTCTTCATCCTCATGCTGCGGCCTGGAATCTCTTGCAGTGCACAAATATGGAAAAATCCTAGGCCTTATCTTATTTTTCCTGTGTCTCTCAGGGATCACTGTCCTTTGTTGCTGATGTCCAAAGTGTTGAAAGCCATTGTTTCATATATTTTTTCTGTTGTGTTTGTTTGTTGTTTCAGGTGGTTTTGTAGATCCTGTTCCTCATACTCCATCTTGACTGAGAGTGGAAATTCAATCTTCTATTTTTTTTTAAATAACACTTTTATTTAATCTTACCAGGGGTTCATCTATTTTATTAGTATTTTCAAATAATCCACATTTGTCTTTCTCAAGTCTCCTTATGGTATATTTGTTTATTCATAAATATGTTATTTTTATATTTGTTTTCTATGTTACTAATTTCCACTGAATTTAGTTATCTCCTTTCTGATTGGCCAGTAGATTTACACAGATATAAAACATAAACTGGAGAGACTCCCACCCAGATTAACCCCTGGGCAGAATATTCACTTGCCAGATAGTAAATCAGCTAAAGTAACTCAGATGGCTCTTGTTTGGCATACAACATAAGTAAGCTCATCTACATTCCTGAGGGAATTTCTTACAGTGCAATAAAGTACAATTTGATAATGCTAATCAAACATTGTCACTCCTGAAGAAACGTGAAAACCCCACATACCAAGTGCTCTAAGCTGCAAAGAACCTACCGTAAATGAAGTACTCACTTGACAAGGAATTGTGTGATGGCAGGGTGCTCATGTCTATTGGGCCATAGTCAATCACAGGGAAATAGAGTTCAGGGTTGGACCCAGCTTAGAATCGAGATTGGGAGCTGATGAATTTTTACAGAAAACAGTGAACTCTATACAGTGTCCTGAGCCAGGGGATGCACACAAACAACCATGGCTCCAGGAATCTAGAAGGTAGAGAATTGGGTCATCAGAGGCCAGGGTGATCAAGAAGGTCTTCATCATGTGAATGGGAATAGCTTGAAACTATCCCCATGTACTGAACGGAACATTTATTAACTGAATATTTTAATTTATTTTGGAATTCTTCTCAAGAAAACAGCACCTATTATCACCAGCATGAGTGTCTATGCTTTATTTTCTCAAAAGGTTTGGATTCTTTCTCACAGATTTCTATAACACGTCCAGGCCCTGTGGCACTAACACTGTTCCCTAACACAAAAATTGAGTAGCTACTATTTGTGTTCTTAGAACCTAACATACTTTATTACAGAAAGACTACATATATCTTCCCTTTCTTACACAGATTAAAGAATTTGGGCTTGATTTTTCTGAGAGTCATTGAATATTTGTAATCAGGCAAAGAGCACATAATTCTGTGCCTTTAAGTCAAACTGATTGAGTCACATATCATATAACCTGCACTCTACAATAGGAAGCAGTGTTTGTTTCTTCCCTATTCATGGCAACAGTCCTAGATAAGCCCAATGTGCTGCCATGTGCTGTGGGAGGTGCTGTGATAAGTATGGCCATCTTCAAAAAGATCACAGTCCTGTGGAAAAGACTTAAAAACCAAAATATCTAGCAATGACCGGTTTTTATTGCATTTACATGAATGCCTTGTATAGTTACGGGGACCTATCTGTGGTGATTCATCAGAGGCACTATGGATAATAAGATCCTCAAAATACTATTTCCGCTGATGTTAAATCTGTTTTGATGAGCTATAACAACTAAGAATGGCCACCCTCGTTGGCCTTTACAAATCCCCCTGCACTTAAATGAACAGGACTTGAATTATGGCAGATCTGGAAGGAAAATCAATACTACAAGTAGAACAGGAAGTGTTGGCCTGCTGTTTTCTCTATGATATTCTAATAATTTAATTATTATACAGATTAGTGAAATACAGTAAAATATTTCTAAGGAAACCAATCCTATTGTCTAAGTTATATGCTATGTCTACTTATTTCCCTGTGTATACAATAATCTGTGACATTTATTGAATGCTCACTTTGTACCAAAGAATGTTTTGCATATACTGTCTCACTGAAGACTTGCAACAATCCTATGACACAGGTATAGTCACCATCCTTATTTTTTAGATGAAAAAATTAATGCTTTAAGTAACTCCAGGATCAGGCATGGTGAATGGGGTGGAGCCAGGATTTGAACAAGGAAAGTTAGACTCCATTATGGCTGGTTGCACTGAGCTCACCATGCAGCTGCCATGTATGAACTACAGATGTAGAGGTTGTCAGCCAGAGAAAGTGCCAGTGTTTCCAGCCATATTATTTGAAAGTAAAACAGATCACCTTTGTAGTAATGTTGCTGAAAGAAAAAATACATAAATGAACAGAAAGCTAATAGTTTCCTTTACAGCATATAGCCATAGACATAGAAAAATTATGTCTATTCTCTCAATAAAAAAGGTAGAAACCTGCAAGGGGGTGGAGTAGAAAGACCCTGAGCTCACCTCTTCCTATGAGCGCACTAAAATTACAACTATTTACAGAGTAACTATTGTAGAATGATATGAAAACTAGCTGAAAAGATTTTCTGCAATTAAAAATATAAAGAAAGAGTCACAACTGGATGGGTAGAAGGGGTGGAAATGTATATAGCCAAGAGCCATACAAACAGGGAGGTGACCCACAAATGGAAGGAAAATCACAATTACAGAAGTTCTCTCCAAAGGGTGAGGGGTCCTAGCCCCACATCAGGCTACCCAGTCTGGGGGTCCTGAACCAGAAACATGATCCCCCAGAATGGTTGGCTTTGGAGGCAGTAGGGATTGTGTATAGGAGAGCCAGAGGTCTGTAGCAAACAGAGCCTCCACTTTTAAAGGGATCACACAAAATCTCACATGCTCAAAGACCCAGCACAGAAGCAGTAATTTGAAAGGAAACTGAATCAGACTCACTTAATGATTTTGGAGAGCCTCCTGGAAAGGCAAGAGGCAACTGGAACTCCCCTGAAGACATAAACACTGGTGGCAACTATTTGGAGGAGCTCATTCTACCATGAGAACACTGGTGCAGGTAAGCACCATTTTGGAGTCATCCCTCTACCCTATTAGCACTGTGGGCTTACCCACCCACCAGTCAGTGGGCATCAGACCTAGGACCACCCAGGCCAAGCAGCCAGCCACCCTGGGACTTGGCCATGCCCACCAGTGGGCCAGCAACCTCTGCATGAGGCAGGGACTGACAGCCAACTTGGCCAGGGGCTAGCCCCATATACAAGAACAGCCACAGTAGTCCCACCACAATAGAAGTTTCCACACAGCCCACATAGAGAGTACCTCTAGAGCATGTAGCCCTAGCAACCAGAGGGGAGTGTGTTGCTGGGCCAGATAGGATATCTTCGTAAGGCCACTTCTCCAAGATCAAGAAACGTAACTGTGCTGCCTTATTAGAAATACAACAGAGAATTAAGCAAAATGAGGTGACAGAGGAATATATTCCAAACAGAGGAAACAAGGTAAAACCCCAGAGGAAGAACTAGGCAAAGTGAACATAAACAATCTACCGAATAAAGAGTTCAAGCAAAGATCATAAAGATGCTCAGTGAACTCAGGATAAGAATGGATGAATACAGTAAGAATTTTAACAAAGAGTTAGAAAGTATAAAGAAGAACCAAACAGAGCTGAAGAATACAATAACTGAAATAAAAAAATACACTAGAAGGAAACAATAGTATATTAGATGGTACAGAGGGACAGATCAGTGAACTGGAAGATGGGGTAGTACAAATCACCCAAGCTGAACAGAAAAAAGAAAAAAAGAAATTTAAAAAATGAAGATAGTTTAAAAGACCTTTGGAATAACATCAAGCGTTACTAACGTTCACATCATAAGGGTCACTGAAGGAGAAGAGAGAGAGGAAGGGACAGAGAGTTTATCTGAAGAAATAATAGCTAAAAATGTCCCTAACCTGGGAAAGAAAACAGGCATCCAGGTCCAGGAAGCACAGATAGTCCCAAACAAGATGAATCCAAAGAGATCCATACCAAGACATATTGTAATTAAAATGGCAAAAATTAAAGATAAAGAGAGAATCTTAAAAGCAACCAAAGAAAAGCAACTAGTTACATACAAGGAAACTCCCATAAGACTGTCAGATGACTTTTCAGCAGAAACTTTGCAGACCAGAAGGGAGTGGCATGATATATTTAAAGTGATGAAAAGAAAAAAACCTACAACCAAGAATATTCTTCAAGGCTATCATTCAGATTTGAAGGAGAGATAAAGAATTTCACAGACAAGCAAAAGCTAAGAGTTCAGCACCACTAAACCAGCTTTACAAGAAATTTTGAAGTGACTTCTCTAAGTAAAATCAACCACAATAAGAAGTTAAGGGATACACAGAACAAAAAGATGAAAAATATAATGTTAAAAACAGTAAATGTGGAGTGGGGGATAGTTAAAATGCAGGTTGTTAGAATTTGTTTGAACTTAAGAGATTGGCAACTTAAAATAATCATATATATATAGGTCTCATGGTAACCACAAACAAAAAATCTATAATAGAAACACAAAAAAAAGAGGAAGAAATTCAAACATAACACTAAATGTAGTCATCAGATCACAAGGGAAGAGAGCAAAGAACGGAAGAAAGGAACAAAAATGAACTACAAAAATAACCCCAAAACAATTAGCAAAATGACAATAAGCACGTAACTATCAATAATTATGTAATAAAAACGTAAATGGACTAGACCCTCCTAGAGTGGCTGATACAAAAACATGATTTATGTATATGCTGTCTACAAGACTCACTTTAGAGCTAAAGACACACACAGACTGAAAGTGAGGGGATGGAAAAAGGCATTCCACGCAAATGGAAATGAAAAGAAAGCTGGTGAAGCAATACTTGTATCAGACAAAACAAACTTTAAAACAAAGACTGTAACAAGAGACAAAGAAGAACCTTACACAATGATCAAGGGATCAATCCAATAAGAAGTTATAATAATTCTAAATAGATACACACCCAACATAGTAGAACCTAAATACATAAATCAAATATTAACAAACTTAAAGGCAGTAATATAATAATAGTATGAGACTCCACTTACATCAATGGATAGATCATCCAGAGAGAAAATCAACAAGGAAACACTAGCCTTAAACGACACAGACCAGAGGGATTTTAATATATATATATGTGTGTATATATATATATATATATATATATATATATATATAACATTCATCCCAAAGCAGCAAAATACACATTCTTTTCAACTGCACATGAAGCATTCTCCAGAATAGATCACATGCTAGGCCACAAAACAAACTCAATAAATATAAGAAGATGGAAACATAACAAGTATCTTTTCCAACCACAACAATATAAGGTTAGAAATCAACACCAAGAAAAAACTGTAAAAAGCACAAACACATGGAATCTAAATAATATGCTACTAGACAACAGATGGGTCACTGAAAAAATCAAAGAGAAAATAAAAAAATATCTGGAGACAAAGAAAATGGAAACACAATGATCAAAAACCCATGCAATGCAACAAAAGCATTTCTAAAAGAGAAGTTTATAGCAATACAAGCCTACCTCAGGAAACAAGAAAAATATCAAATAACCTAACCTTACACCTAAAGGAACTAGAAAGAAGAAAAAACAAAACCCAAAATTAGTAGAAGGAAAGAAATAAAAAAGATCAGAGCAGAAATTAATGAAATAGAGTCTAAAGTAGCAATAGAAAAGATCAGTGAAACTAAGAGCTGGTTCTTTGAAAAGATAAACAAAATTGATAAACCTTTAGCCAGGCTCATCAAGAAAAATAAAGAGAGGGCCCAAATAAATAAAATCAGAAATAAAAAGGGGAAGTTACAACCAGCATCACAGAAATACGAAAAGATTACTACAACTATACACCAATAAAACAGACAATGTGGAAGAAATGGATAAATTCATAGAAACATAAAATTTCTCAACTGAATCAGGAAGAAACAGAAAGTTTGAACAGACTAATTATCAATAATAAAATTGAATCTGTAGTAAAAAGTTTATCAGCAAACCAAAGTCCAGGACAAGACAGGTTCACAGGTGAATTCAACATATAGAGAAGTGTTAAGACTTTTCCTTCTCAAACTGTTCCAAAATATCATAAAGGAAGGAATAATTCTGAACTCATTCTGTGAGGCCAGTGTCACCCTGCTATCAAAACCAGACAAAGACACCACAGAAAAAGAAAACTACAGGAATACTACAGATGAACATAGATGTATAAATTCTCAACAAAATATTAGCAAACCAAATTCAACAAAATAATCAAAAGAATCATATACCATGATTGGGTGGAATTTATTCCAGGGATGCAAGCTGGTTCAAAATCTGTAACAGTGTGGGTACAGATGGAATGCACCACAGCATAATAAAGGCCATATATGACAAGCCTACAGCCAACATCATACTTAATGGTGAAAAGCTGAAATCTTTTCCTCTAATATCAGGAACAAGACAAGAATGCCCACTCTCACCACTTTTATTCAACACAATTTTGGAAGTCCTAGCCAGAGCAACTAGGCAAGATAAAGTAATGAAAGGAATCCCAATTGGATAGGAAGAAGTGAAACTGTCACTATTTGCAGCTGACATGAGATTAGATATAGAAAATCCTAAAGGCTCCACGAAATAACTGTTAGAATAAACAAATTCAGTAACATTGCAAAAATGTATTGCATTTCTATACACTAATGACGAACTATCAGAAGGAGAAATTAATAAAACAGTCCTATTTACAATTGTATCACAAAGAATAAAATACCTGGAATAAACTTAACCAAGGAGGTAAAATACTTGTATACTGAAACCTATATGACATTAAAGAAAGAAAGTGAAGAATGAAGAAATAAATGGAAAGATATACTGTGCTCATGTATTGGAAGAATTAATATTGTTAAAATGACCATGTTCCCCAATGCAGTCTACAGATTCAGTGCAAGCCCTGTTAAAATAACAATGGCATTTTCCACAAAACTAGAACAAATAATTCTAAAATTTGTATGGAAACACAAAAGATCCCAAATAGCTGCAACAATCTTGAGAAAGAAAAATAAAGCTGAAGCTATCATGCTCCCTGATTTCAAACTATACTGTAAAGAAAAACTACAGTAATCAAAATACTATGGTACCGGCACAAACACACACACATAGATCAATGGAACAGAATAGACAGCCCAGAAATAAACCCGCACACTTATGGTCAATTAATCTTTGACAAAGAAGGCAAGAATATACAATGGGAAAAAGACAGCATCTTCAATAAACAGTGTTGGAAAAACTAGGGAGCTACATGCAAAATAATCAAACTGGACTACTTTCTCACAGCACATACAGAAATAAAAAATGGATTAAAGACTTAAATGTAAAACCTGAAACCATAAAATTCTCAGAAGAAAACATAGGCAGTACACTCTTTGACATTGGTCTTAGCATATTTTTCTTTGCGTATGTCTCCTCAGGCAAGGGGGAAAAAAGCAAAAATAAACAAATAGGACTACATCAAACTAAAAAGCTGTTGCACAGTGAAGGAACCTATCACCAAAATAAAAAGGCCGCCTACTGAATGGGAGAAGATATTTGCGAATCACATATCTGATGAGATTAATATCCAAAACATACAAAGAACTCATATAATTTGACATCAAAAAAACAAACAACCTGATTAAAAAATGGGCACAGGACCTGAATAGACATTCTTCCAAAGAAGACATACAAATGGCCAACAGGCACATGAAAAGATGCTCAGCACCACTAATCATCAGGGAAATACAAAGCAAAACCACAATGAGATATTACCTCACACCTGTCAGAATGGCTACCATCAAAAAGAAAACAAATAACAAGTGGTGGCAAGGATGTGGAGAAAAGGATGTGCACTTTTGGTGGGAATATTAATTGGTGCGGCCACTATGGAAAACAGTATGGATATTCCTCAAAAAATTAAAAATTGAACCACCATATGATCCAGCAATTCCACTTCTGGGTATTTTTTTCAAAGAAAACGAAAACATCAATTCAAAAAGATAATGCATCCCTACGTTCATTGCAGCATTATTTACAGTAGTCAAGTTACAGCAGTGACCAAAGTGTCCATTAATAGATGAATGGATACAGAAATTATGGTATATGTATACAATGGAATACTACTCAGTCATAAAAAAGAATGAAATCTTGCTATTTGCAACAACATGGATTGACCTAGAGGGTGTTATGATAAGTAAAATAGGTCAGACAGAGAAAGACAAACACTATATGATTTCCCTTATATGTGGAATCTAAAAAACAAAACAAATGAACAAACAAAACAAAACAAAAAAACCTAATAGATACAGAGAACAGTCTGCCAGAGTGGAGGTGGCAGGGTGGGGCGGGGGCAGGGGTTGAGTGAAACAGGTGAGGGAAATTAAGAGGTACAAACTTCAAGTTAAAAAATAAATGGGTCACAGAGTGGAAATGTACCATACAGGGAATATAGTCAATAATATTTTAATAACTTTGTATGGTGACAGCTGGTAACTAGACTTACCATGGTGATTGTTTTGTGATGTAAAGAAATATTGAATCACTATATTGTGCACCTGGAACTAACATAGTATTGTAGGTCAATTCTTCTTGAATAAAACGCTTAATTTAGATATCTAAAAAGATAGAAACCTAACCAATAACGGCATATATATGCTTATATATATATATATATATTTGTGTAAAGTTATAGTGTATATATGTATATATGTACAGCTAATTTAGAGTATAGAAAAATAGTTAAGGCAATACATACATCACCATAAATTATCAACTATTTTTCTTCTCCTAAATTTATCACAATGCCTCAACAATTTATGAGATACAATTTTAAAGTTAGTGTTGAAGACACCCAACAGTTACTCTGTGTTTGTGTATATATATATACACATGCACACATATAAACACGTATGTACATATACATATATATGTTCCAATTTACTGGGAAGGAAAGTGTATTCAATTTCGTGCTCTTCCATGTCAGGACGTGTACGCAGCTGCTATTGATGGGAAGAGTTTCAGTTCAGATGAGGCCCCTCCACAAACCTTTCTTTCCCACCTCCCAGAACAAAACAAATTCCCTTTCTGGGCACATTGCTTACATCGCTAAAACAGACCTTCTTTCATGCTGGCGCACATGAAAGCTCACTGTGCACACGTTTCTCTCCCTTTCTGGACTTAAGTAAGGTTGGGAGACCTTTGTCTGGAGTTCCTGTTGCTGCTTGAACATGGGGGCTGCTCAACAGTCATGTCAACATGCGCTTGAATACTTCTTTCTTTCCAAATGAACCCTCTTCTGTTCAATAAGAACAAATTTTTGCTCACTACTGATTTCCCTTTGAGATGGAGTCCTTGTTAACATATCTTGATTTTTTAGAGAATGAGGGGTAAGTGTGAAAATGGGTACATTCACTTTCTATCTTTATTTACTTAAAGTTTTAATTTATTTTCAGGCAAGTGGATTCAATATATGACTTTCCCCAGGGTGAGAGGCTAACGGAGTGGGAAGAATGTCATTTTTCAGTCGACAGAAATAGAGGTAAATCAATCTGGTGCCCACATGCTCTGTGAATGCTGGCGGCCAGCCAGAGTTCAGGTCTCAATTAAGCAGATTAGGCCAAAGAAAGCACAAATGCACACTCAGGCAAATTACCAAAAATTGCTGTTATTCCAACATTCCAACACATTGGATTTCTGAATCTAAACTGTCCCCCCAAAATATTGTGGGTTAAGACTGAGGATGGCAAATCCTCTGGCTGACTCCAAATCTATCTGCTTGAATTTCAGATACACAAGCCTCCATCTGAGGCTACATACCAGGCAGAGGGCCTCTGGGACTCTGTGTGTGTGCGTACACACACACACACATGCACACTGCAGATTCATCATGTCAAAAGCAGTACTTGCTCTGCAGTCCTCATTAGAACAACCACATCACACAATGGTTTCTTTCTAAATAAACAGACAAGGAGAGCTGGCCGATAAGGTCCTTTTAGGATACACCAGGCCAAATTCAATCAGCGGCCCCTGAATGCAGACAAGTGGTCTTCTATGCTGGCTGGCTTGGGGGACGATATCATCCATCCTGTGCACAGGCCCCCATAATTGCATCTCATTCCTGACTCCTGCAAAATAATGACTCCCTCTTCCCATGGTTTGCAAAACACATGGAAAGGAAATAGCAGATCTGAGCTAACTGGCTCAAGAATTCTAACCAGATGATGGAAAAATGTTTTGTCAAAGTAAGAGTTCTTTGAATTTTTAAGAGCCCTGTATAATCTGATAAACAGTATTTTCAAGATAAAGTCCAATATGGGGCCAGCAGGACTATCCACCATTATTTCAATATCATTTTGCCAATTCTTTCCTTTTGGATTATCCAGAGAAGAATCCAAAGTACAGCATTCCTTTTTAGTCCTCTCACTACATTTCTTTTTGGCAAGAGTATAAAAGAGTTTTCCCCTTAAGCAACACAATAAATGACACAATTGAAGAAAAGAAAATGTCTTGTAAAACTTCATTGTACTTTCAACTTTATTAAATACACCTACCCATAAAAGTGATTTTAAGAAGTCTATTAACCTACCATTGGTTTGGTGGGGGGACTGGCTAGTATCTAGCTCCCCTAGTCAGTGGCCCCTTTTATTTTTTTTTTGTTTTCAGCTTTTTATTAACAAAAGTCACTTCAAACCAGGAAGCACTATTCAGAGGTTTTATGCTTTTGGCCAAGACTATGGATGGAGAAGATACAAGGCTGTACCCTGAGCACTTCCTTTGGGACCTCAGAAGCAACATGGTGACTGGCTTTCCTGCTTTCTGGAGAATACGGTCTACAGGAGTGAAGGCACAGTTTACCCATTTTGGCAAATCCTTCCTTCCGACCTCCTGACCATCATTTACCCAGATGTCCGTACTCTCTGCCAGGCCAAGCCTGCTGGGGACAAAGCTCTGTACTTCATGATAATCTTTTCTTCATTTTGAAAAATGTTCTTCCCTTTATTGCAAGTAGTTGAAAGCAGGAGAGTAATTTTATAATAAGACTAATTCACATCAAGGTAAGAATGACTGATGCCATTTTGAGGAATACCACTTCAAGTAATTTGTTCATACTTACAGAATAGGGACATACATTTCTTTGAGCATTTCATCTGTTTGAACATAATCTGTTCTGCCCCTGTGTGTCATACACTCGGTAGGTCTCAGTTTTAGATTTGGAATATATTATCATGATAATGTTAACCCAAAAGGATAAATCTTTATTGATAACATTCTAAGGACTGTGATAGATAAAGAAGACATCTCCAAACCCCCAGATTATACCATACTGGAAACTGATTACCCAGATCACTCTGTAATATTTCTATATCTAAACCAGGTCCAAGGGCTGAAAGCCCTCCTGAGGTGTCTTTGAAAGATGCTTCCTTTGCATGGGTGATGGAGCAGAGTGGTTAAATATCAGAAGGCATGTTCTATAGAGTAAAATAAATGACTGCATAATTAATTCCCATATAATCCATTCTCTTCTCTGTTTGGTCAAAACTTTCTACCATTTGATCCTCTATCTGCGAAGTGAGTACAGAAGAGGTACAACGAGGCAGCTAGTAGTATAGGAAGGGGCTTTCAGAAGACTTGTAGCTCATGTGGATACAGAACCGCAGAAGACAACAGTCAAGGTGCTGTAAAATGAGCTGGCGAAAAACTAAAGGCAATGGACTCGATAGCGTGAATTAGGGGTTAAACCTTCAGAGATTCAAATGGTTTTCCTGGTGGAAAATTCATTTATCTTGACCTAAGACAGGAAGTGAGGAGCAGAGAGCAGCTACCAAGCAGAAGAAAACCTAAACATTTGAAGAGAGAAAGTCAATGTGCTCCAGGTGCCTATAGTGTAAACATTTCAGGAAAAGTTCCAGAAGTTTGATGGAGCTCATGTGTATCAGTGGAACTGTGCCCTTCCTCCATCTTTCTCTAAAGGGCCAGTAAAACCCAATGCAGGTCACCATGCTGGTTGGACTTCGATGGGGAGGAAAAGGGAACAGAGAGAAACAGAGAGAAGGAGTGATACCTCCAGGAGAAATTTTCATGAACATTTTATGATAATAGGATGGACATCTTCAGTGGGGATGAAAGATGGGGAGCAAGTAACACTGAGAAGAAAGATTCATAAATTTAGAGTAGAAAAATTTGACTTGGAATTCCCAGCATTGCTCCCAACTATTTCAAAAGGCCCCTCTTGACGTTGTCTGTCACTATTATGAAAATTTAAGTTTTCTGCAAAGTTATGTGCTGTTTAACTCCCAAAGTAATTATTCCCCTCAAAGGGAGGAAGTCACTGATGGAAATACTCTTAAGTTTATTGGACAGCAAATTTGCATTTATCCCTTCTGGGAGAATTGGCCTGAAGCACTATTACTTGAAGGAACTCTATAAAGAGTAAATATAGATTGAAACTTGACCTTTTTTCTCAATAATCTAGAAAGAAGATGGGCTGTAAATGTCCTGCAAATGTCTTTTTTCTTCCTAGGACCTATGAAACCACTCTCCCAGTCGTAGGCCATCTGGTGTTTGCATTACAATTTCATGTGGTTTTTCACTCACAAGACCAGGTCATCACCCACACTCTCTCATGCCAGGAATTTTATCCCAGCAATGCTTTGTCCAGCACTTCCACTCCTTCCTTCACATGTTTCTTGAAGCACCATGATTTCTCTGAATAATAAAAGTTTTTTCTCCCTATCTTTTCTCTTCTATAGAACCTCCAGGTATGAAATCAAAGGTTGTACATAAACTGTGTACATATTTTATTTGTTTATTTATTCATGAGTATTGGTTGTTTGTTTGCATGCATGGTTTAGATGTTCTGTGTAGAATTAGTCTCTTCTATTTGTGTCAATAATACCCATGTTAAGTTGTAACCTATTTAATGGTAGAAAGTATATTCTTTAGCAAGTAATTTTCAAAATCAAAATATATATATAGGTAGAAAGAAAATATTGGAGCTTGTATATTCATACATTGAATGTATATGAACATATGTGTATATACACATATATATGTTTATTTTAATGCATCCTTTTAAAAAATTTTGTATATATTTCCAAACGTTCAAGTTTTTTGTTCGGTGGTTTTTGTAAGCATAATTTCCTGATGATTAAAATATTTTTCTGCTTGGAGTGCGTGATCTCACAGTGGAGATGTTATTTACACCATCATGAATAAGCCATAGCTAAGTGCCATTTGATAACGAACCAATTGTACTGACAATGATGTTCACTCATTGCCTGCATTTTGTTACTTTTTAAAACTGCCTTCAATTATAATGTGATCTTTGATACTGTTTTTTAATAAGTGAAAAACAATTTATAGTAACTGGCTTTCAGCAATCTGGGGTGAATCATTTCAGATAAAAGTAAAGATGGAGAACAGAAGAGATGGTTTGACTTTACAGTTTACTGAAAACTAGGAGTCAGTGATATTTACAAGGCAAATGGGAAAGGCATCCTTCTTTATTTCCAGTGTTATAACATCTCACTGTGTGGTCAGATTTTTAGGGACACGGTGGGGCAACCTCTCCGATATTCCCACTGCAGAGCTCCACTGATACGCTGCTTGTGTTTATATTGGATGGTTGGGATTGAACCCAGTAGCAGAGCTTTGATTGTGGAAGGGAAAGGCTGGTTTGAGGCACAGTGTGTGGCTGATATTAGCCCCTTCCTGACCCAGATACCTCTGCACATGGATGCGCCTCTACAGAAACCCAGTGTATCTCATGGTGGGGGGGGAGGGTCAATGGAAAGTGTGACATGACTTTAGGGAGAACAGTCTACAGTTGCAAAGCCTGAGCAACACCACCAAAGGAGGTTCCTTTGCTTCTGAACTTTCCTCCAGAGAAGCTTCTACCAGAACGGCAGTGACCATGATAGCAAGACTCAAGTTTTCTGTGGCGGTAGATGTTCTAGACTGGCAGCCCCTCTTAACCTGATTGAGGTCCCCACCTCCCTCCCTGCAATGTCTCCTGCATTGTACTACCTAAATTTGGCTGCAACAAAGGCAGCAGTCCCCAAGAAGTAGCCCTTTAGTCAATGGTAAAAAGTCCTGGTTTTCTCTCAATAAAGGGCTGATAAAAGAGGTCTGATCTCTTGGTAATGTCAAGAAGGTTCAGAGGTCCCTGAGAAGAGAAGAGAGAAAACCTCTTAATAATTTGATTGGAGAGCTGGAGTCACTATACAAGCACTGAAAAAACACTGAAAAGAAATAAGGTCGACAAATGTAAAATAGGTAGCTAGTAGGAAGCAGCCACATAGCACAGGGAGATCAGCTCCGTGCTTTGTGACCACCTAGAGGAGTGGGATAGGGAGGGTGGGAGGGAGGGAGACACAAGAGGGATGAGATATGGGAACATATGTATATGTATAGCTGATTCACTTTGTTATAACGCAGAAACTAACACACCATTGTAAAGCAATTATACTCCAATAAAGATGTTAATAAATAAATAAATGTATTCATTTGATTATTAAAAAAAAAGAAAGAAGGTCGAAAAGTTAACTGCATGGTGAGATTTTAGGTGATTTCATTTTTCTCTTTGTAGAGAAAAATTCTCTACATAAGCATGTATTTTTTTAAACCAGAAAAAAATATACAATGTTGAAATATGCACCCCAAACCTGAACACAGTAAAACATTTTAAAATAATTATGCACTCATGTACAAAAACCCTAAACAAATCAAGGTTGTCAGAAATCACAAAAGATAGTTTTATTCAACTTAAAGATGTGAACAATTACTATCTCATTTTCAGATATTCACAGAATAAAATAGCAGGACTGAATTGTGGTTGTGGATGAGAGACGATAGCTTTGTTTTCTCTGTGTCAATTGTTTCTGTCTCTCTAACCAAGATTACATTTACAGAATATCTGCTTCTCCCTTTCTCCTGCCTTTTATTTTTCCATGGTTGCAATCTCCTGTAATTATGGGAAAAAGTCTTTCCTGGAGCAGCAGCTCTGAGATTAGCCAGTTTGGAGCCAACCTGAGTATTCCCAATTGGTGCTAATAATCTTCTTTGTAGGAACACAGTTTTCAAGACAGAGTCAACTCTGCTCTGAGACTTAAGACAGCTGGAAAATGCATGACTTGACATGCATTAGATCTGACAGCATGTGAATCCACTGTTCAAAAGTACTTAATACCTATTTAATTTTCTTTTCTTGCATTTTATTTTCTTGTCCTTAAATAATCACCACAGTAATCAAAAGCATTTATGAATGACTGAAGTGGAATTCAAAATACTTTAGCCAATTGACTTCTTGGATAAACAAATGCCAAAGTTCAGGAGAAGGTCAGAAAGTTGGGTGTTGTCTTTTATTTTGAAGAGCTCCATCTTTAAATTGCACACATGTGTCCTTGAACTGTCTGCATTCAGCCTGAAAGGGCAAAATGATCCCCAAATTAAGTCTTCTTGCACCTTGGCGATATACATTTATTTAAGAAAACATGAGATCGCCCTTCTGTTAATTTTTTTAACACCAATTTAGTCTTCAACGTTTAACAAACACAGTCTTTGTTAATGACCGTTTTAATTAATTCATTCGTTCATTCTAACCTCTCTGGATTATGTCAAGGAATAAAACACACAAAAACGTCCATGTGGAGCTTAAATTCTAGTCGGTGAAGAATAAACATAATAAATAAGTAAAATATGTAGTATGTTAGGTGCTATGGGAAAAACAGAGTGGGACAGGGGAGATCAGGAGAATGCAGACTGCGGCTTTAGATAGGGGAGGGAGGGTGGGAATCTGGGTCAGTTTCATTGAGAAGGTGACTTTTAGGTAAAGACTTGCAAAAGGGGAGTGGGTTAGTCAAGAGAAGGGAGTGACCCAGGCAGGCAGAATAAATGGTGCCAGAGTCCTGAGGAGGGAGGGAGAAAGGGAGAGGGGGCTGGTCAAGGGACAGCCTTGCAGCTGGAGAGAGTGGGGGAGGGGTGCTGCTGGGGAAGTTGATGTCAGAGAGAGCAAGGGTAGGGGGTGGGTACAGATTATGTAGGGCTCCTAGGCCATGGTGGAGATGTTGACTTTCCCTTTGAAATGAGAGCCATAGCAGGATTTATAAAGGAGGACTGGCTTGACCTGACTTCCAGGGATCACCCTGGTTGCAATGTGGAGACTAGATGGAAGCAGGCAAGGGTAGGAGCAGGGAGACCAGGGAAGAAGTAACCGCAGTGCTTCTGACGCAGGTGCTTAGACCAGGTTGGCGGCAGAGCAAGGGAATGGGAAATGGTCACACTGAGCCCGTTGTTGAGGTAGAGCTAACAGGGCTTGCTGTTGGATGGGAGCTGGGTGTGAGGGGAAGAGAGAAGAAAAAGATGAGGTCATCCAAGTACTCACGGGCTGAGCAATGGAAAGGGTGGAGCAGCCATCCACTGAGTCTGTGTTTCTCTATTTCAGGGACTCAGTGGTAAACTTCCAGAAGACAGGGGTCAGCGTCCTGTGTGTTCTGTAAACCTCATTGAAACATGATAAAAATTATGTTAAACACAAAATAAAGGTGAAAGTTTCCCTCATTTGGCCTTTTCTGGCCCACAGGGAGGTCTCATCTTTTACCTTGGGGCCAGCCAGCCACGGATAGCTCCCCTCCCCATGCTGTTAGTCACCTACTTGCTCCCCAGGACAGTCCTAATGGTGACCTTTGGACGTTATGGGGGGTGGGTTTCTTCCTCTCTACTCGGGTATTATTTTACCCTCTGGGCTCCACATGGGTCCAGGTACTTTTCCAAACAGGTGCAAGTCCACAGAGAGGGATGGGGGAAGAGGAGGGAAATCAGCTCACACCCCTGCTCTATCAAGTTCTCTTGCTGCAAGCTTACAACAATGTGGACTTAATCCAGAGGACATAGGACAAGCATTTTTGAAGCTTTTTACAGGGCCATTACAGGAATAGAAATGCCTGACACTGGCCAGGTATAAACAATAGGGAGTAATTTGTGCCGATGCAGCAAACCATAGTCTCAGGCAATTGCTGCTGCGTGGAAATATAGCTGCAATAAACTAGGTATGTGTGTGAGCTGATGGCAGCCCAGGACCCCACCCCAGCCCCTGGCCCCGGGCATCAGAGAAGTCCCATGAGGACCTTCCCTTGGTCATTTGAAGGCTCCTCCTTCTGCTAACTTTCCTGTTCTTCCCACAGTCCCCTCTTGGACCCATTCATTGCTGGTGCTCCTTACTCACTATCCTTCGTAATTTCCAGACTCAGGAAAAGTAACCAGGTCCTAGATGCTTTCAACCCTCTGTGTCTTGCCAGCTGTCGCTGTAAATGCTGCAGGGGTTTGTCGATAGATATAAAGTAATTCACATGTTTTACATTTCAGTATTTGCTTATAAAAATTTACCAATGTACTCGCCCTGAAGCAGGCTGCAAGGGAATCTGTAGCATGCCAATACTAGAGGCTAACAATCCTTTCCATTTTTGCCAGGTTGGCAGAAACAGTATCACATTTTCTTTTCATCTGCACTTTCCTGACTACTCGTGAGACTGAATACCTTTTCAAGTGTTCATTGGCCGTTTGTATTTCCTTCTGTGGATTAACTACTTGTACCCTTTGACCCTTTTTCTACTGGATGATTTGTCTGCCTTTCCTTTAACAGTTGTATGTTTTGCAAATATTTTCTCCCAAGTTGGTTTTTAAAATTTATTTGTTTGTATTTTATGTTGTTAATGGTATCTTTCATAGTGCAGGAAATTTTCCTCTTAAAGTCATCAAATTCAATTTTATTTTCCCTTCTGGGTTCTGGGTTTTTTAATCTTCCTTAGCAAAACTTCTCCATATCAAGACTGTAAAGAGATTCTTCTTTACTTTCTTCTAATAAATTTATAATTTTGGTTTTTACATGTGGCCCTTTGCAATATTTTTTTGAAAATTATTTTTATTTTATTGAATTAAAAAAATTTTTTTTTTGCAGTACGCGGGCCTCCCACTGTTGTGGCCTCTCCCGTTGCGGAGCACAGGCTCCAGATGCGCAGGCTCAGCGGCCGTGGCTCACGGGCCCGGCCACTCTGCGGCATGTGGGACCTTCCCAGGCCGGGGCACGAACCTGTGTCCCCTGCACCAGCAGGCGGACTCTCAACCACTGCGTCACCAGGAAAGCCCTGGTCACCTTATTTCTGATAAAGGAGGCAAGAATATACAATGGAGAAAAGGCAGCCTCTTCAATAAGTGGTGTTGGGAAAACTGGACAGCTACAAGTAAAAGAATGAAATTAAAACACTCCCTAACACCGTACACAAAAATAAACTCAAAATGGATTAAAGACCTAAATGTAAGGCCAGACACTATAAAACTCTTACAGGAAAACATAGGCAGAACACTCTATGACATAAATCACTGCAAGATCCTTTTTGACCCACCTTCTAGAGAAATGTAAATAAAAACAAAAATAAACAAATGGGACCTAATGAAGCTTAAAAGCTTTTGCACAGCAAAGGAAACCGTAAACAACATGAAAAGACAACCTCAGAATGGGAGAAAATATTTGCAAATGAAACAACTGACAAAGTATTAATCTCCAAAATTTACAAGCAGTTCATGCAGCTCAGTATAAGAAAAACAAACAACCCAGTCCAAAAATGGGCAGAAGACCTAAATAGACATTTCTCCAAAGAAGATATACAGATTGCCAACAAACACACGAAAGAATGCTCAACATCACTAATCATTAGAGAAATGCAAATCAAAACTACAATGAGGTATCACCTCACACCAGTCAGAATGGCCATCATCAAAAAATCTACAAACAATAAATGCTGGAGAGGGTGTGGAGAAAAAGGAACCCTTTTGCACTGTTGGTGGGAATGTAAATTGATACAGCCACTATGGAGAACAGGTTGCAGGTTCCTTAAAAAACTAAAAATAGAACTACCATACGACACAGCAATCCCACTACTGGGCATCTACCCTGAGAAAACCATAATTCAAAAAGAGTCATGTACCACAATGTTCACTGCAGCTCTATTTACGATAGCCAGAACATGGAAGCAACCTAAGTGTCCATCGACAGATGAATGGATAAAGAAGATGTGGCACATATGTACAATGGAATATTACTCAGCCATAAAAAGAAATGAAACTGAGTTATTTGTACTGAGGTGGATAGACCTAGAGTCTGTCATACAGAGTGAAGTAAGTCAGAAAGAGAAAAACAAATACCGTATGCTAACACATATATATAGAATCTAAAAAAAAAAAACAGAAAAAAAATGGTCATGAAGAACCTAGGGACAGGACGGGAGTAAAGATGCAGCCCTACTAGAGAATAGACTTGAGGACACGGGGAGGGGGAAGGGTAAGCTGGGACAAAGTGAGAGAGTGGCATGGACATACATACACTACGAAATGTAAAACTGATAGCTAGTGGGAAGCAGCCGCATAGCACAGGGAGATCAGCTCAGTGCTTTGTGACCACCTAGAGGGGTGGAATAGGGAGGGTGAGAGGGAGGGAGATGCAAGAGGGAGGAGATATGGGGATATATGTATATGTATAGCTGATTCACTTCGTTATAAAGCAGAAACTAACACAACACTGTAAAGCAATTATACTCCAATAAAGGTGTTAATTAATAAATAAATAAATAAAAACGCTGTACAAGTTAAAAAAAAAAGATCAATTCCAGTGGCTGCCTACAAACTACTCACCTGTGGTGCGATCTCTGTATTGCTTCCACCACTGTAGGTAATACTTGTCATTTGTTGTCAAGTTTGGAAATTGGTGTTTATTTAATAAAGATACTGTTGTTTTAAAAAAAGAAGAAAGAAAGAAAGAAAGAAAGGAAAGGTGCTTTAATCAGAAAAGCCTGGAATCTGGGGAGGAACTGGACTCGTCCTGAGACCAACTGCGGAAGATTCTGCTCAACCATGACAGCTTTAAAGGGGAAAAAGGGGGAAGAATCTCAGTGAATCATGGAGGCAGGAGGTTCTGTGTCATTCTCCATTGAGTGCAGACTGGCTGACTCTTCCTTCAGATGTTATCTTGCCTGCATGATCTGCCTTCAGGATTGCAAAAGGGGCTGTTGGGGGTAGAAAGCTAGTCATTCTTTAACTACTTGATTCTTGATTCTTCTTTTTATCTAGGAAAAGAATCAACAGGTTAGGCAAGGCATGCTGTGCGTTCAGGAGAGCATAAGTCAGGAGTTAGGTTAAATTACCTAGTGATCTCATTCCTATAATTAGGTTCTTTTAAGGTTAGAGGGGAACAGAAGTGGGTAAACAGGAAAGGGGCAAAAGAGCTGCTTTCAACACTACTTGGAGTGACATCTTACAATGTTTGTAACCTTGAGAGGCTCAGTCTTTGATTTCTGCAGGATCTTGTTGACTTTGGACACTCCATCTGGTGACTACGCTGCAGAATGCCTCTGCTTCTCACCTCCTTCACCTTCCATACTCCTACATTCATCAGTGGAATCCAACTAAACAGAGATCGACTGAAAAAATCTACAGTGGAGGCCAGACACAAAGAGGCTGGACCTTTGAGGGGATGAAGCCTAGGGGAATAAGGAATAAGGTCCAAGGATTAGGACAGACACTGCCAACTGCAGAAGTGAAGATAGGGCTGGCCAAGACTAAAGCCCTTCACCCCACAGTTCATATTAAACATTTTAACCAGATGGTCTTGATTATCAGAAAGTATGCCAACCATAACAGTGGCACCCTACTTGTCAAAGCTTAGGGAGGATCTGGGGCCACCAGCTTTGTGTGTCAGGGGAAGCATTCAGTGGGGTTCAGGGAAATGACCATTATTTATCAACCATTATGTCAGTATTTCAATATTTAACAAACAGCATGGCCTTCCTAGTGTGTGCCAATTGACTGCCAGTCCTGCCACATTCATGGCAAGAATCAGGGGAAGGAGCTGAATGGATTAGAGAAAGATGCCCAGACTTTCTCCCTTGTGGACTTTGTATGGTGAGAAAAGATCACATGAACCTGAAATAAAGGCCCAACTGCACATTCTCTGGAAATCTGTGTGTCGGCTTCATCACGGAAGAGGGAGATTGTATCTGTAGGAACCACACTTTGCATCCATGGTAAGAGCTGGAGTTACTCAGTGACTGTCAAAAAGAAGAGTCTGGAGCCCTGATCTAAGTTGCAAATTTTGTTCATTTCTACAATTGAGCTCTGACATACCCCCCTCACTTGCCTCCCACAAATAGCTCTGATAACAACTCCTGTTTAGAAGGCACTTTAACCTCTGTGAGGTGCCTTCAATGGACATTTTTTATTTGGGTTCTAACGTCAATAAGGTGATGTAATGTATATTATCCCCAGGTTGTAGATAAGCAAGGTGCTGCTACCATGGTGACTTGCCCAATGAAACTGTGATTTAAAACTAAATCCACCCCCACTCCCACCATCCTGTGCTCTTTCAACATGATGTCAAATGAATCACATGTTTTTAGTCAGAAATCATCTAGGATTTAAAAATTTAAAAACATTTTTTCAAAGTTATTTAAAGAGTGAGAGGCAACTCTAATCAATTACAGGAAGAACTTTCTTCCTTTAGACCAAGGATCCTTTCCTATTCCCTACTCCTGCCAGCACAGGAAGCCCATATGACTGGAAAAGGAAAGGGGCTAATGAGGAAGTCAGTTTAAATCCTGGAGTCTCTTAAGAAGCTCTAAGATTAGAAAAATCTTAACAAGTGGTCCCAAAAAGAAACCTCAGAAAATGAATCCTGAATATGTTTTTTAAAAATCACCAAAATTTACTGATAATCTGTCATTTGAACTTAGCACTTTTAGAGTGTATTCAACAAATTAATATTCTTCGGGAACACGTTTGCCCTTGTCAGTTGTTGTACAAGCATACCTCGGAGATATTGTGGGTTCTGTTCTATATCACAGCAGTAAAGCAAATATCATGATGAAGCACATCACGTGAAGTTTTTGTTTCCCAGTACATATAAAAGTAATGTTTACACTAAACTGTAGTCTGTTAAGTGTGCAACTAAGTTATGTCTTAAAAAACAATGTATATACTTTAATTAAAAAATACTTCATTGCTAAAAAATGCTAACCATCATGTGAGCCTTCCCCGGGTCGCAATAGTAACATCAAAGATCACTGATCACAGGTCACCATAACAAATATAATAATGATGAAAATGTCTGAAATATTATGAGAATTACCGAAATGTGACACAGAGACACCAAGTGAGCAAATACTCTTGGAAAATGGCGCCAATAATCTTGCTCAATGCCACAGGGTTGCCATAAACCTTCAAATTGTAAATTTCAATAACTGCAAAGCATAATAAAATGAGGTATGCCTGCATTTCAACAGTGCTTTCTTTAGGAAAATACTCTCCGTTCCTTGTAAATTACTGAAACCTCTAAGGGTTCAAACTAAAGGTTCTCACTTAGATTATTTACACAAAAATCTTCATAATCCCATAGAAAAACAAATCTTTATTTCAAAATTGATTTTCATGTTTAAAAATCTTTGGGGAAGGAAGTTTAAGTACTAGGAAAGGTATACTAAGAAATAAATTGTGGGAAAATTAAGGGAAGTTGAGGGTAAAAACTAAATTGATGAGCATATTTCAAAACAGCTTTGAGCTACCGATAGCTCATCTCTCCACACCTGTTCCCTTGTCCCTTCCTATGTGAGAACTTCATCCAAGAAGTGGGACTATTTGTTACCAGCCACGTCCATTTGTTCTTTCTCATTAAAACAAAAGATTTTAAATTCATTTGAGGGATTTAAACTCTAGTAAAATTTTCAGCGCTTCCAAAGCTACTTAATACTCTCCGTTATTCTTCAGAGATCAGTATAATCCCCTAATTTATGTTTATTTTCCTCTGAAGGTATGAGTTTGGTTTTTAAAATGTGAAAAGCCACCACAGCAATTTTCTTGGAAAGTTCATGGACACAAATAGTTTTACCTTTTCACCTGTTTTATTGGTTCTGTCTGTTTTTGAACATTGACTTAATTTTATAAATCTAGATATTCTCATTTCACCCGTTTTCTGTGCCCTCAAGGTGGTCCAAGTGGGAAGGGAATAGGTGAACCTGATTTTTCTTCTGTGAATGTGAGCACAATCCTCTCAGCCTGAGGGCACAAGCTCTGCAGGCCTCTTGCCCTTACAGGCATGGGGGTTTGCACCCTGCAGAGACAAAAAATCATTTCAAGTCCCCTGAGGACCAAAAGACCCAGATTAGAGGGCAAAGTAACAGCTGAGAGAGAGAAGAAAAGAGGAAATATCAATATTTGACGGGTCTAAAACTTTAGTTTTATGCCCAAATAAGTTTTTGAAAGTTACCTTTGGGTGAGAGGGCTCACTGACTTTTTATTTCTTTAGTTTCTTTTCAAGTCCTACTTCTGTGTCTGCTGCTGGATTGTCAACTCCCTGGCACAGAAGAAGGCACGGAAGTTCCCAAGGCTTTTCAGAGAACAAAAGGGAGCCTGCCTCACACTGATAAATTACTTACGTTAGCACCTGTAAGTCTGTTTCGCATTTCACTCCAACCTTTATTCACTGCTGATAACAGCAACCGAAAATGAATCCTGACAGCCTGTTGCGATTTTACAGTATCAGCAGGAAAGCCCAGCTAATTGTGAGCATATGATTTTTTCAAGCACCAAATTTTATATTTAGTTCACTGCTCTGATAAACCTACTTATTCAGCGGTTGCTAATTATCGAGGCATTCATTTTTTTTTTGTCTCATGATTTGAGCAAGATGGAGTTTGTTTTATAAAAAGCAATTTCTGCTAAGCTGGGAAGTCGTGGTTGTTTCTTCATGGACTGTCCCTGTGGAGGTGTTTTTTACTGAACTGCTCCAAGAAAAAAAAGCTGTTGGAATACCAAACAAAGGCCCCTGTGCTGGAGTCTTTCAGGAAGGCAATTCCAGTGGTGTCTAGTTTCAGGCCAGAATACTAAAGTCATAATTTCAGGCCATCGATGGCTCTCCCAGATGTCTTTGGTCAAGTTAATCACAGTTTGCCTGAAGGCTGAGTTTTCAGGTAATCCATCCTTGTGTGATTGTAAATCAAGAGCTCCTTCTAGCTGAAAGTTGGGAGTTTTTAGCTCAGTCTCAGACTCCGAACAGTTAACACAGAACCCCTAACCTCTATCTTTCCAGTTTTGCAACTGAAGGTGATTCAGTGACTCTTTCACAAATGTTGAAGAAAGCTCAAGAAGTTACATGTCAAGTGAGCAAATGAATATATCATCATTTGTGTCATCAGGAACACATCAAAATTTCTGAGGTCTCAGTGAGACTCAGCCCTGCAGTGGGCCCTCCACTAGCCAAGGATTTTCATCCCCAATGGTACAGAGTTGACACCACACTGGGAGTCCTCAGCCAGTCCTCACTGGGGTGCTGAGTGAGTCGGCCAAGTGCTCTTGTTGCTAGAGAAGAAAAAGCACCTTTTCCTGTTTCTCCCAGCTTTTCTTTCCCACCTCTCACAGCCCCTCTTAAGACAGTGTCGTTTTTCTCCATCCTGAAATTAATCTTTTCTTTGATTCATATTTAATTCCTATTTAGATTAAAAAACCTGATATTGAAGAAATTAACTCTAATCTACACTAGAGTGTTTCTATCCTTACTGCCCAAAATGTTACTCATGAAATCTGGTAAAATATATACAAAAATTTTATTCACACACACACACACACACACACACACACACACATCTTATTGTGTGTTCATTATACACATCATTTCATGAGTCAGGTACTATTACTATCCCTTTTTCACAGATGAGGAAATATTAAAGTTAAATAAAACATTGTCCATACAACCTGTGTCCATCAACAGATGAATGGATAAAGAAGATGTAGTACGGATCTACAGTAGAATATTACTCAGCTGTAAAAAAGAGTGAAATTTTGCCATTTGCAACAGCATGGATGTACTTGGAGGGCATTATGCTAACTGAAATAAGTCAGACAGAGAAAGACAAATACTGTATGATATCACTTATATGTGGAATATAAAAAATACAACAAACTAGTGAATATAACAAAAAAGAAGAAGACTCAGATATATAGAACAAACTAGTTATTACCATTAGGGAGGGGTGGGGAGGGGCAGTATAGGGGTGGGTAGTGAGAGGGACAAACTATTGGGTGTACAATAGGCTCAAGGATTTATTGTACAGCATGGCGAATATAGCCAATATTTTGTAATAACTGTAAATGGAAAGTAACCTTTAAAATTTGTATAAAAATTAAAAACAAAAAACATTGTCCAGGGCTTTCTAAATTACATGTGCACAGTCAGGATTTAGAACCCTGTCTAGCTGTCTTTAGAGAGCACGTGATTCATTCAAACTTCCATGTGTAGATCCCACAAGAGTGAACTGGTATTTTTATTTTTCCCATCACTCATTCTGACCTCCTACCTTGGCGCAGAGTGGGAAGCACTGCTTTAGAGTTCACACAACACCTGCTCATGCAATGAATGGTGTGACTCCAGGAGCTCTGGCCTGTCTTGGCATCGTCTGGGAGGTGTTGCTTGGTTTCTGTCCCAACCTGAACTTTCCAATGGTCTCTCTTACAGTCAGGGAAAATTGGGGTGATCAGGGAGGAAAATAAGACCCTGGCTTTCTTTCTACACCTGTACCAGTTCTAGACCTGTTTAAAAGAGACTCAACACGTGTGTTTTTTGAAGTCTCAAAACCGTGTCACGATCTGCTCAGAAAAACACAGCAGTGGGAGTCACAACATGAAAGGTATCAGAATTGAGGCAGTCATCTCTATAAGTATCCCAGATCATGAAAAGCAAGTATTTTTTTTTCTGCATTTTATCCAAAAATGTTTGCTATGGAACTCCAGCTAAACTTCAAAGTCAATTCTCAGTCCCTCTTTGTTACATTCATTTCTTCTTCTTGCTTCTTTTCTTAGTCTACAGCAATTTAAAAATGGAATTCCTCTCTCCCTCCCTTCTCCTCTCTAGACCAGGAAACATTTCTCCTCAGCTTCCCTATCTTGCTTCCTTTGCAACAATTACATCAACCTTTTGAAGAGAGGTTTACTACTAATTACCTTGAGGGAACAATTGAGATAGGACACCACATCTCCTCCTGTGTTTCTGGCCTTGCCAGGCAACCTTGGTTGGTCAGAGCACTCTGAGTCACTGAGCCCTGACACAGCTTCACATGGCGGTCACTAAATTTGGTCAGCCTGTGCAGAGGATGAAAAGAAATATTTCATTGCACACTTAGGATGATGCAAACAATAATAGCATGATAGAGAGTTGTCTTTTTAAAGAAAATGTTCTAGTCAGTGCTGTCTCTGGTAAAGTTCCTCACTCTGAACCTCCTTTTTAAATTCCCTTCTTGTGTAGTTGGGACCAGGGGACTACAAAAGGCCATGCTTATGAGAATTAGTGCATGCCGTGAAGGATGGACTAAGCCACCACTGAGAATAAATGAACCCCCAATTCTCAGTCCTCTGTCTTTCCTTTGCTTAAGTATCTACCATTTCAGGGAAGAAAAGTTGAAAAATGTCCTAGTAAGAGACAATTTGCTGACCATTAAGAAGCAGGAGCTTTCTCTGAACTAAAAAATACTTCCCTGAAATAGATATTCTTGATTCAGGACCCCTTTGCTGCTCATCAGGTCGGAAGTCAGGAGCACTTTAACTGGATGTTTTCTTGATTAGATGACTTGGATGCCGGTCAGTGTGGGTGTGAGGGGGTTATCTCCTCATATTCTTTGTACACAATTAAGGGCAGCCCGGTTGACTCCTGTCTATGATTCAGGGGTTCCCTCCTCAAGAGCCACAACTTGAATGGAGAATAAGGAATTAGCTAAATGAAAGAACATCTCATATTTGTTGTTTTACAGGGTGTTTCATTCATCTCCTCTTTTTGGCTCTTCAGAAAACAATAGGTATTCTTAATAAAAAGATTCAACAAACTAGGAATAGACGTAAACTTTCTCAGGCTGATAAAGGCCATTTGTGAAAAACCCACAGCGAATGCTCTCTCCCTAAGATCAGAAGCAAGACAAAAATGTCTACTCTTGGGACTTCAATATTTTACTGGAAGTTCTATCCAGAGTTGTTAGGTGATAAAAAGAAATGGAAATTAAAAGACATCCAGAATGGAATGGAGGAAGTAAAAACTATCTCTATTCTGAGATTACATTATCCTGTATATAGAAAATTTATTAAAAAACTATTAGAACTAAAAAAATGAGTTGAGCAAGGTTGCAGGGTATAAGATCAGTATACAAAAATCAATTGTAGTCTATACACTAACAATGAACAACCAAAAATAAAATTAAGAAAACAATTTTATTTACAAGAACATCAAAAAGAATAAGATAGGGCTTCCTTGGTGGCGCAGTGGTTGAGAGTCTGCCTGCCGATGCAGGGGACGCGGGTTCGTGCCCTGGTCTGGGAAGATCGCACATGCCGCAGAGCGGCTGGGACCATGAGCCATGGCCGCTAAGCCTGCGCGTCCGGAGCCTGTGCTTCGCAACGGGAGAGGCCACAACAGTGAGAGGCCCGCGTACAGCAAAATAAATAAATAAATAAATAAATAAATCTAGGAATAAATTTAACCAAGGAGGCAAGAGATTTGTACAATGAAAATTATAAAATATTATTGAAAGAATGAACCCTAAATAAATGTACAGACATTCTCTCTTCATTGATCAGAAGACTTATCACTGTTAAGACGGCAACATTTCCTAAATTGATCCATAGATTCATTGCAATCCTTATCAAAACTCCAGCTGCCTTTTTTTTTTTTTTTTTTTCAGCAATTGACAACCTGATCCTAAAATTTATATGGATATTAACTTGAGTTAGCCAAACTCAAGGCTAAAGACACAGTTCTCCAAAAGACTGTTCTCATTTCAGAGACCAGCCACAATTCCGGGGATCCCCAAGACTATCCTCACTTCTGGCCAGCTGGCTACAAATTCAGGGGTTCCCATGATCATCCTCAGTTTTGATAATTCATTAAAACCATTCACAGGACTCAGGAAGTGCTATACTTAGGATCACGGTTACAAATTAGAACCAGCTAAAAGGAGAGACACATCATGTGAAATCTAGGAGGATTCCAAATGGAAAGCTTCCATTTTCCTCAGGGAGGTACCATCCTCTTAGCATCCAAGTGTAACCATACTCAGAGTATTGTCAACTGGGATAGCTTACCAAGCTTCAGTATTCAGAGTTTTTACGGAGGCTTCATTACAAAGGCATGATTGATTGAATCATTGGCTATGTGGTTAAACTCAGCCTCCAGCTCCCCTCCCCTTCCCAGGGGTTGTGCCGATATCATGTGGCTCAAAGCCTCAACACTGTAATCACATGGTTGGTCTCTCTGGAATGACCAACACCCATCTTGGGTCATCTCCTTAGCATAAACTATCTAAGGGACCACCATGAGTCACCTCATTAGCATAAACTATCAGGTGTGGTCCCAGGGACCCAACATGAATAAAAGATACTTCTTTGACTCAGGAAATTCCAAGGATTTAGAGGTTACCTCTCAGGAACTGGGGACAAAGGCAAGCCAAGTTCTTTATTACACAGAAATGGAAAGGACCCAGAATAGCTCAAACAGTGTTGAAAAAGAACAAAGTTAGAGGACTTAAAGTTCTTGACCTCAAAACTTACTTCAAAGCTATAGTAATTAAGATGGTGTTGTCCTGGTATGGGAATAGAAATATAGTTCAATGGAATAAAATTGAGATCCAGAAATAAACCCTCATGTTTAGGGTCAACTGATCATCTACAAGGTATCAAGATAATTCAACAGGGAAAGAATAGTCTTTTCAAAAAATGGTGCTGGGAAAATTGGATATCCACATGCACAAAAAGGAAGTTGAACTCCTACCTCACACCATGTAAAAGATGAACTCAAATGGATTGAAAAACCTAAATGTAGGAGCTAAAATTATAAAACTCTTAGAAAAAAATAGGGATAAATCTTCATGACTTTACATTACATTAGACAGTGGTTTCTTAGCGCAAGTGATGAAAGAAAAGACTGATAAAATGTACTTAATCAAAATTAAAAACTTTTATGCTGCACATAGTAGCATCAAGAAAGTGAAAGGACAATCCACAAGATGATAGAAAATACCTACACCTTATATGCCAATCATATACCTGATAAAGCATGTGAATGCAAAATACATAAACTTATACAATCCAACAGTAAAAAGACAAATAACCCAATTTAAAAATAACCAAAAATTTTGAATAGATATTTCTTGAAAGAGTATATGCAGAGATGGATAACCAGCACATGAAAAGATGTTCAATATCTTTAGTCATTAGGGAAGTGCAAATCAAAACATAACAAGATATAACTTCACAATTTATGAGGATGGCGAAAATAAAAGAGACTGGTAATAACAAACCCTGACAATGATGCGGAGAAACTGGAACCTCCATACTTTGCTAGTGGGGTTGTAAAATGGTGTGGCCACTTTGGAAAACAGTTTGAAAATTTCTCAAGATGTTAAATATAGAGTTACCTTATAACCCAGCAATTCTACTCCTTGGTATATTCCCAAGAGAACTGAAACATCTGTCCACACAAAAACTTGTAAATAAGTGTTCACAGCAGCCCTGCTCACAGTAGCCAAAAAGCAGAAACAATCTAGACATCCATCAGTTTCTGTGTGGATAAGCAAAATGTGGTATAGCCATAAAATGGAATATTATTCAGCCAGAAAAAGAAATGTATTCTTACATGCTATGACATGATTGAACCTTCACAGCATTACGCTCAGTGAAAGAAACCAAACGCCAAAGGCCACATGTTATGTGTTAACATTTATATGAAATATCCAGAATATGCAAATCCATAGACAGAATGTAGATTAGTGGTTGCTGAGGGTGGATTGTGAGTGACCGCTAAAGGGCACAGGCTTTCTTTTCTGGGTGATAAAGATGTACAATGAGATATTGCTGATGGTTGCACAATTCTGTGAATATTTTAAACACCCCTGAATTGTACACTTAAAAATGGTAAGAGTTTTATATATCTATATATAAGGTATATATATGATATGTAAATATATCTTAATAAAGCTGACATTAAAGAAACCAATAATTGCTTCCAGAGGCGATCTTACGCCTCATTTTTTCAAGAAGAAATGTTTAGGGTGCATTGCTGGGGAGTGAGCAAAATTATAGTTCTCCTAGAGTTTCAAGGGTTACGGGTTGGAGGGCCTCGCTCCACTGGGTGCCCCAACTGGGAGAGAAAATTCAGGAGGAGATGCTGGTTCAGGGAGGAAAAGGATGACTTCAGGTGTGGAATAAAGACATGATAAATTGCAGCATTCCATTCCAAATATAAATAAATGAATGCGTCACACACAGGTAGGAGAAAAAGGTAAGGCAAATACTTTCTTGTCATTGCATACGTATCCTAGAATTATTCTTGGCTTAGTTCTGCTTAGTATTTGTGCTCTACCTCAGCTGATAAGAATGAGTCCTTGTGAGATAAAAGAAAACAAACAAAACACAGGTTTACATCTCATCAGCTGTCAGGGCATCTGGATCATGCTTTGTAAGTTGTCTGATCAAATGTCCTTTCTCCGCGAGCCTGCTTCTGTCCAGCTTTGCCTTGTTTTCTCTTTCTTTCTTTAGGGACAGCTTCCTCTTCCTGCTTTCCTCTCCCTTTGAGAGTGGACACGCAGGAGACCAGTGTATCTGCCTGAGCGCTTCCTATTCAACCTGCCTCCTGGGGACGGCTTTGGTGCACTTCGCAATATCACTCCCTTCCTTGCTGCTGACAGAAGTCACAGCATTTTACAATACAACACATCCATGCTAATGAAAAGTCAGTCATCATATATAAACAAAGATTCAAATAACATAGCAGTTATATTCAGCCACATTGAGTTGATTTGACCATGACAATAAACCGTATTTGAAGTAACTTTCCGAGTAGTATTCTGAGCCTTTAAGAGGAGCAACACGTTCTAGATGTTACAGCTCGTTCTGCAGTAAAGTGATAGATGACTCGTTCTGGGGGCAAGTGGCGGTAGTTCACCACCACTGAAAGGCAACTTCCTCTGACTGGGAATAGACACTCATTCTAACACTCTAGTATAGCTCTTCCAAATATTTACAAGAGAAAGCAATATCCAGTTACACTTCCTGTCCTACCACAGGAGAAAGTTTAGGGAATTAAGTATAATTAAGCAAGCTGATGTTTTAGGATGATGGTTTAATTCAAGTAGGCTTTGATTTACGGTGACAGGCGTGATACAGTGCAAAATTCAGAAGGTAGGGACGGGAAGGAGTTATTCAAACTCTCTGAATCTGCTTCCTTAAAATCCCTGCAGAAGGGCAGGGTTATACCGGATGACTCTGGCATCTTGTTTACCCTGAAGTCCATGGTTAAGTGCTTACTGTGTCACTGTGGTAGAGCCAGGGGGAGAGCACATCTAATCGACCTGTTTAGTGGTAGTGAGAACAGGCTTTCTATGACATGATGCTCATTGCAGTTTCTATTGCGACAAGCAGTTGTGATGTTTACATGAGCAAATAGAAGTGTGACCTATGTTTTACAATAATCACAACGGAATCTTTTTTCAATCAACTTATGCCATTGTTAATTCACAAACTATAATGATTCATGAACCATCATGTGTTCAAAAGTTAAAATGTTTTGCTTCTCTGGGATGTCATGATACGTTTCTACAGCGAGCACTGGGGAGGCCCAACTTGGGGGAGGTAAGTGTGACATCTTTAGGGATATTGTCCTCCATCTCCCTCACCCAGTGGTTCCCACTGGGATTATAATACTCTGTAATAACCTACCAACCTCTAGGCTTCAAAACATTGTAAAACTCAACACTCATTTTGAAATGTTTCAGACGTACAAGAGTGTAAAGAATAACATAATGATCCTCTTGTACTAACACCATCCACCTGAAGAAATAAAACATTACAAATACAGGTGAGATGCTCACAGCCCCTCCTCTGCTGCATCTCTCCCTCTCTGAGGGGGTCTCCACCTGGCATGACTTTTCTTTCTTCTTTAATTAAACCTTATGCATAACTCATTTATGCAGAACCCTACAGACTAGAATGTTTTCATTGAACAGTGAGGATCGTGTGTGTGTGTGTGTGTGTGTGTGTGTGTGTGTGTGTGTGTCTGTGTGTAGATAGATATAAATATATATATATATAAAAAATATACTATGGCACTTATTTTTAAAGGAAGTTACCACAAAGTTGAGGTGCTAGGTCAAAGACTACATGTATTATTCATTTTAATAGATATTGCCAGATAGTTTCCCAAAAGCTATTTATTTGGAATTGAAGGTTTCTACATCTGAAACACTGGTTTGGAATCTTGAATTTCCTGGAACATTTTGAGGATCACTGGCCTTGGGGTTTAAGTCATTATGTTTCTGCCATGGTTGCCTATGTGTCCTCGGCTAAATGTGAAACTCCGTAAAGTATCTTGGTTTCCTTGTCTATGACGCAAAATGGAGAAATAAAGAAAAATGCCTGGCTGGATACTAAAGAACTGAGTGTAGGCCTGACTTCCTGTTTTCCTGGACTAACTGTATGGTTTGGAAAAGGGACAAAGGTCCCCAGAAGGGGGTAAAGGAGACTTACACTTATACTGCATTTCAGAAGAAGCATAAAAAAATATTGGGAAGTAATTGAGGAAAGCTCCTCGTTGTTTAATGAAGCATTCAGTTCTGTGGGGTTCTGCATCTTATTCAAAAAAGGGACCCTTCAGGAACTCAATATTCCAGCATCACTTTGTACAAAACTAGATGAAACAAATTACTTAAAAAAAAAATCAGAATCAAACACTCTTCTCAAAAGTAGCTTCCCAAAGTCAGTGTGAGAAAGACTAGATGAAACAGAACAGTTAATGTGAAATAAAGTTTAGAACACATCCTTTGTGAAAACCTAGTTGTAGCTCATAGGAAAGACTGGGTTTTAATTAACAAATCTCAAAAGCAAATTTGGACCAAATCAAAATACACAAAAAATTCATATCTGCTGCCCTGGATTTTGGGGTCTACTTTGAACTCCTGTCCTATATATTCTCATGGATTTTCTTCTTAAGCCCTTAAACTCTCAGGGGGGTAGACTAATGACCTCTTAAAGGCACCTGAATTTACACTTTGCTGTCACCATAAATAAGCATAGCACATCTCTAACAAATCTCCAGATCAACCCAGAGAAAGTAAATCTTAGAAAAGAAGAGAGGAAGGAAAGGAAGAAGGGAGGGAGGGGAACAAAACATTACCCAAGCAAACCTTCAAACATTCAAAATTTAGACCTAAGGACACTGTGGCATTGGACAAAAAAAACCCAAAAAACAAACAAACACACAAACAAACAAACAAACAAAAACCCTCCATCTTGTGCCAAAACGTGAACTGCTGAGACTTAAAAAAAAGAGAGAGAGAGAGAGGTGAAAGAAAAAGTTAAAATAAGCAACTAAGCAAACAAACAAATCTATGGTATAAAGGCAAACATTGGGATGCATTCAATGAATCCCTTTTAGATCAATTAATGCCATTGTTTATTTAATCTCTGAATTCCATCACATGTGGCAGGCAGGCCTGCTGTTCTTCTTTTCAACTGAAACAGCACAAAACATAGTCTGGATCCAAGGAAATCTTGCCAGAATCCCTGGCAATGTATCACTTCTTTAAGCCCTGTTTTGCTTTTGTGCTCATGGTAACATTTGCAGCTGTTGAACGTGGCTTTGGGCTGTCCGACTCCCTTGAGAGAATTTATGTGTTTTTCTACTTCCTTTCCTTATTAGGAGGCAGGAATCTGCAACACCTATTAGAACAAGTATGCATAAAGGGTAATGACCGTGCAATTTATTAGTGGTCTGTTCTTCCTCAAATGAGCCCTCGGCCCCCAGCTCCGAGAGGCCGTGCCCATGTTTGAATCACCTCTGCTTTCTCGGCAGCAGGTGGGCCAAGCAGCCTTAATCAAGGGGGTGGGAGAGACATTGGCCTCTAGGAAAGCAGTTTTTTTCTTCCACAGCAAGGCATGGAAGGGCCTGGAATATCACGGTTTGAATTTCATGAAGATGAAGTACTAGCTGACAAAGTGGACAGGATGAAAGTAAGGAGAAAACGTGAGCTACAAACTTGCTCATGACAGCTCTGTAGCAGAAGAAAATGTCTCAGATTCTTTCTCTTTCCTTCTCTCTAAAATGGGAAGCTGTGAGGGTAATTCTTTTTCTTCAAGACCTGGGCTAGGGGGATGAGCCTTTCTCAAGAAAGTATGGGAAATCCTTGCTTCCTCTGAGTTTCCAGGGAGGAGGTGGTGGGGAGCCACCATTCAGGGAAAGGATGACTGAGAAGCTAAGAGTGGTCTCATGTGGGCTGACCCCTCCCCAAAATCTGCCAACAGGAGGCAGGAAAGAAGTTACGGTTTCTAAGAAATTCACATCATCAGCGGGAAATTGTCAGGCCAAACTCGCCCCTTCCAGGAATCATGGTAAGATTTGGAGTACAGACAGAAAGTTCAGGAGAACAGAATGCTTGGGGACATAGTCATTTCTCATAAAATTACAGGTATATTCAAGAAAACGTAATCCACATGTTTTTGATTTGTTCACGTTTAGCTTACCAAAATGTTTTGGGCAGCCATGTACACAAAGCTTTTTAAGTCATTTTTCTTCAAGGCAGGAAACCATTTTGGGCCACAGAACGTGGATCCTAACCCCTGGAAGGCGGGGTTCAAACTAGAGTCTCAAGGTGTGAGTGGGCTCTGCTGAGAAATAGCGGGACGAAGAGCACACACACTTTACTTGTGCAGCTTTTAGGTGTGGGTAGTTTTGCAGGGGGAAGGCAGTGAGCCAATGTTCTTTTGAGCATGATCTGTATTGTGAAATGAAGAAAATAATGCAAATGTACTCTAACTAGTATGGTAAAAAAGTCAAAATTTCTCCATAATGGATTGTTTTTTTCCCATGAACCCTCAAAGATTCTTCTTTTCTTCTAACATCACCTGTGCCCCCCTCCCTCACACACTCGTTTTCATGTCCCTTTGGCCCAGTACCTGGCACGTTCTTCTAGGCCCTGACAAAGCTGACCTGAGCTGAAATGACATGTGTTTTCAATGTACTGATCATACACAGAGCATTATACCTCTGGCTTAGATGAAATGATGGCCAGCAGCCGGTGCTGTTAAAATCGGAGAATATGCATTCTGTGCTGAGAAAGTAAAAGTGATACATAGAAGGAAAACCCACTGGTACAGATAAGCAGGAGGGTAAACAGGTAAATAGGAAACATTGGAATGTGTACTGGTTAGCTTCCTTTTCTCCCTAGTGTTCTTGAGCTTTTTTCATTTTGAACATAACACTGGAATAAAAAGGGAAAGAAACCTGCTTTAGGGTTTATCCAGAGCAGAGGGAGAGCATTTCATTGTGGTGCTTCAAGTAACTGACTCAGATCCCCCGACACATTCACCCCAAACTGCATAAATCTCTCAGTGAGCAGCAAGTGAGACCCGTGTTTTTGTTTCTGACTAAACTCCTGGCTTATTTTCCCTCTTTGCTCAGTCATTTCAAGTCGACTAGCCAAAGCTGCTAATTAAAGAGGGGATAATTTATTTCATAACTTTCTTTTCCCTTCAGGAAACATAACTCAACTCCAGGCCCAGCAAGTTTGCCTTGCTCTATTCAATATATTACACCCACCTCATTAATACTTCATTAGGAAAATTGAAAACCCCATGACAGAACCTCAAGGAAGGAAGGGGTTGACTGGTTCTGACCCAGAAGGCACAGCGGACCTGATCAGAAGGGCCTTCGGGCTCCCGGGCCAGGTGGCTGACCCAGTGGGTCAGCTTGTGTGTTTAGGAAGTTCATTCTGTCCTCCACTGCTTTCCTTGGGTGAATCATTCACTCATTTCTTCTCTGTGAGGTGGAGGATAGGGAAACCTGTCTTTAATCTTCTTACGAATTGTCATAATTTAAAAAATAGACCCACAGACATAGAGAACAAACTTATGGTTACCAAAGGGGAAAGGGAGGGGGAGGGATAAATTAGGAGTTTGGAATTAACATATACACACTCCTATACTGTATATAAAATAGATAACCAAGAAGGACCTACTGTATATTGCAGGTAACTATACTCAATTGTTTGTAATAACCTATAAGAGGGAAAATAATCTGAAAAAGAATAAGTATATAAGTGTATAACTTAATCACTTTGCTGTACACCTGAAACTAACACAACGTTGTAAATCAACTGAACTTTAATTAAAAAAAGAAAAAACTAAAACACTATGGACAACAAAATGTAGAGGTCAGTAGTCCTTTCTCAACACAAGTTTCCCCATCAATGAACACATCACCGTGGTTTAAGCCCATGATGCCTTTTTTCTTTCTTTTAATAAACGAGAGAGGCCCCAAAGCTTATACATGGTTGACTTAGCCTTTCCATATATAAATGTGAACTGGAGGAGAGCCAGACCATGCCAGCTCCCCAGATTCTCTATACATATATGGCAAGTCAGTTCATCAGTGCACTGCAGAAGCAAATATACGTACAATGAGAAATCTAAAACTAATATCCACTTAAGGTACTTTGGATGTTCCAAGTAGTCCACTAATGTTTGACCTGAGAGTTATAGAGGTGAGACTGCTGCTTCTCAAACTTCAATGTTCACACATATCTCCCATGGGTCTTATTCAAAGGCAGATTCTGAAAAGTCTGAGGTGGGTCCTAAGAATCTGTATTTCAAACAAGTTCCCAGATGATGCTGATGTTGTTGGTCCGTGGACCAATCTCTGAGTAGTAACAGGCTGGGAAACATCAGCCAGCTTCTGGAGTTGCCTGGTGGATCTGATAATACTGGAGTGAAAAGGTATTCAAAACCAGGTAGCAGTGTGTGTTGTATTCCTCCTCCTATAAAACCATCCTGCAGAGTAAGGTTGGCAAACTTTATAACGTAACAGTTAGCAACCATTTTAGGCTTTGTAAGCCATCTAGTCACTGTTGCAACTACTTTACTCTACCGTTATAGCACGAAGGTGGCCATTGAAAATATGTAAAGAAATTGATATAGCTATGTCCCAATAAAACTTTATTTATAAAAATAAGTCAAGGGCCAGGTTTGGTCCATGGGCTGTAGTTTGCCAACTCCTATTCTATACCAATGACTTCCAAAACTTTGTGACTGTACACCCAGAACAGTAAGCCTCTGTGATACTAGTACATTTATTTATAAATCCTATACACATCCTACAGCAGTAATGCAAAAATGAAATGCAAAAGAAAGAAAACTGATATAGAAACTCTAATTTTTCTTTGTTCATCCCAATGGAGTATCTTTGCTATCCCCTGCATACGCAAACTCACCTTAGAAACCAGTGACATGGAGAACTTTAAAATGTTTTTTCTCTGCAAAAATGATCACATTGATAACAGAAGTATTTGGGATATTGATGGTCTTTGGAGTTCTAGGACATGGAACAGCCATAATATATCGAGATCTTTACAGTAAGCAAAGTGAAGGAAAGAACTGAAAAGAATTATTTATGCAAATCAATAAAGTGACATAGTCACTCTGCCCTCTTTGGGGCTGATTTGAGAAGTCTTACGAGCCAGGTGCTGAACTAAGCACTCTGTACATACTATCTCATTTAATGCTCACATCGCCCTCTGAGGTAAGGGCGACTATTCTTTCCATTTTACAGAAGAGAAAACTGAGACTCAGAGAGGCTATTACAAGCGAATACAATTATGTTACTATTTATTTATGGTGTGATGACATCACACTGATGGAAAATCCCACCGGTTATAGTGAATGGGTTTAGCAGGCCCTACCCACAAATCCCTTCATTCTGCCAGAAGTTGCATCTGGAGGAGGTGGTGATAGCAGGCCTCTGTGCTGAGAGAGAGGGCCAGCTAATTTCAACTCAATTGTTGGTTTCTTTAAAGAGATTGCCTACTGGCTATCAAATGTACCGAGAAGTCTCCCTCATCTCAACAGTCATGTGCTGAAAGCCCATTTACCAAAACTCAATCAGAGATGACCAGGTTAGCCGAATGCTCATGACTATTTTGATCGATATGTAAGGAGGAGTTTTTTGTTTGTCTGTTTTTTTTTTTTTGCGGTACACGGGCCTCTCACCGTCGTGGCCTCTCCCGTTGCAGAGCACAGGCTCCGGACGCACAGGCTCAGCGGCCATGGCTCACGGGCCCAGCCGCTCCGCGGCATGTGGGATCCTCCCAGACCGGGGCACGAATCCGTGTCCCCTGCATCGGCAAAACACCAAAACACTCACCTGACATGATTATATGATATATTTTGCCTAATAAATGAAAATATAAGTACACATATATAGACAAAACCTCCAGCCTTGAGATCTTTATTCTACACTGTTTTGAGTTTAGTTCCTTGGCACAAAATTTGGGCTTTTCCCTTATCATACTTTTAAGCTTTCCATAAAATTGTCTACATTCTTTTCACAATTTATAAATTCCCTTAATATTAATAGATAAGGCATTATTATTCCTTTAATAATAATTTTGTCTCTGAGATGTATTATTATAATTCAGATTAAAAAAAATACTTCTCTAACTTTCAAAATGCTTAATTTCCATTAGTGACATAACTAAAAAATACTGTGATTGGTTCAGAAAGGAGTGTTCAATAGAGATATAATGTCTATTATACCTGTGCCTTAGTAGAAAAATAATTTTTTATTGTCCAGCAGTCAAAACCTTCTTTTTCTTTTAAGGGAAAATCCCTTATTGTATGTAGTATTGTGGTGATTCCATGCTCCATAACTTAGTCTGCATTTTCTTAGAGGCAAACTGAGGGACAAGTTCGATTGCAAGGAGCTTGTTTTGAAAAGGACTCCAAGAGACACTGGCGAAAGGGTGGGTAGGTGGGACAGCAAAGGGAATGAAACCAACAAATGCTGCCTTATCAAGCGAGTCATCCCTGTGGGCAATGGGAGCTTACTCCCTACATGGAACTCTGGGAAATGGTGCAACACAACTCTCAGAGTTTTCACACCAGCAGGAGGGAGTGGGGAACTTAAACATGAATGCTGTGATGGTTCAGTTCCTGTGTCAACGTGGCTGGGCTAGAGTGCTGAGATGTTGGGTCATAAACCAGTCTAAATGTCTCTATGAATGTAATTTTTGTTTTTAGATCTGATTAACATTTAAATCAGTAGACTTTCAGATTACCCCTCAAAATGTGGGTGGGCCTCATTCAATCAGTTGAAGACCTTAAGAGAAACAGACTGCTAGCAGACTGCCTTTGGACTCAAACTGCAACATAGTATCTTCCCTTGATCTCCAACCTGCTGACCTGCCCTGCAGATTTCAGACTTGGCAACGCCACAATCATGTGAACCAATTTCTTAAAATCTCTCTCTTTGCTTTACACACACACACACACACACACACACACACACACGTATACATCTTATTTGTTCCGTTTCTCTGGAGAACCCTGTCTAATACAAATACTCTTCAGTATTGGTATTTGGTTGAGGACTCCTTCAGGTAAAGAGGTACAGGTACTGGCATTAAGAAGCTGTGCAGGTTTGCAGTGAAATGAGGTGAGGGGATGATGGCAGGTTACCAGCAGTGGCTGCTGTATACTCTGCCTCCCATTACTAAAGCCCATATAATCAATATCTAAGGGCAGTGGCTTCCAGGGGGTGAGGGGTGGAGTCTATATGGTACCACATAGAAATGTGGATCCAAACAACAAAAAAAGAAGGGTGCTGAAAATGATTTGAAAATTAGGGCAAATATAAAAGATACTTTTTCGTTTTTAACTTCTGTATACTTGATTGTCTGAAGCAAAAACAGTACCAATGCATTTTAGTATTTAGAACATCCGTAGGAATAAAAAGTATGACAAGAATTGCATAGCGGATAGGAAGTTAGTACTGAAAGTATGCAGTTATGGGTTTCCTATACTGCACTTGAAGTATTATTATATTTTTGAAGATAGACAGTACTACATTAGAGACGTAAATTGTAAACCTTAAAGCAATTATTAAAAAAGTAAAATAAGAGGTACAACTTACAGTGCAATAGTGGATAAAATAGGAGCATAAAAATAATATTCAATGAATCCAGAAGAAGACAGGAAAAGAGCTTTGGGGGAAGAAAAGGAACACACGGGACAGATAAAAGTAATATGAAACTCCAGTAAAGATGTTTAAAAAAAATACTAATATGGAAATGGTATATTATAGTCAATAGGATGGCTATAATCAAAACAATAGACAATAACAAGTGTTTACAAGTATATGTAAAAATTGAAACCCTTATACATTGCTGGTGGGAATGTAAAATTACATAGTCATTTTGCAAAACATTTTGGAAGTTCCTTAAAATATTTGAGTGAACATGACCCACAAATACTACTCCTAAGTGTATACACAAGAAAATGAAAACGTAGGCCCACATAAATGTTGTACACAAATGTTCATAGCAACATTATTCATGATATCCTCCAAATGAAAACAATCCAAATGTCCAACAACTGATGAATGGATAAAAAGTATGATATATTCATACAGTGAAATATTATTCAGCAATGAAAATGAATGAGGTACTGATACATGCAATGACATGGATAAATCTTGAAAACATGTTGCTAAGTGAAAGAAGCCAGTCACAAAAGACTACATATTGTATGACCCCATTTATATAAAACCTCCAGAATAAGCGAATATAAAGACAGAAAGTTGATTAGTGACTGCATAGAGCTGCTTTAGGAGGCAGAACGGGGAGTAACTGCTACTAAGTATAGGATTTTGGGGGGTGGGGATGAAAATTCTCTAAAATTGGACTGTGGTGACGGTTGCAAAACTCCATAAATATAATAAAACTCACTGATTTGTGTACTTTAAGTGGATAAATTATATGGTGTGTGAATTATATCTCAGTAAGTCAGCTTCTTAAAACAAAAAAAGACAGATTGTCAGATTGGTTAAAAAAGCAAGAACCAACTCCATGCTTTTAAAATATAAGAAAGCATTTAAAATATAAGAAAGTCAAGTGGGGAGCAATGAGGCTGCAGGGGTAAGCAAGGACAATATGATGCACAGCCTATACATGGCACTGAGAGCTTGAGCTTTACACTGAGGGACATAGAGATTTCACAGAAAGTTTTTTTTTTTTTTTAATTGAAGTGTAGTTGATTTACAATGTAGAGTTAGTTTCATGTGTACAGAAAAAGTGATTGTATATATTTGTATATATATATATATATATATACATATATATTTATAAATTCTGTTTTAGATTCTTTTCCCTTATAGGTTATTACAAAGTATGGAGTATAATTCCCTGTGCTATACAGTAGATCCTTGTTAGTTATCTATTTTATATATAGTAGTGTGCATCTATTAGTACCAAACTCCTTTATCCCTCCCCACCTCCTCCCCCTTTGGTAACCATAAGTTTGTTTTCTATGTCTGTGGGTCTATTTCTGTTTTGTATATAAGTTCATTTGTATCATTTTTTTTAGATTCCACACATAAGCGATATCATATGATATTTGTCTTTCTCTGTCTGGCTTACTTCACTTAGTATGTTGCTGCAAATGGCATTGTTTCATTCTTTTTTATGGCTGAGTAATATTCCACTGTGTATATGTACCACATCTTCTTTATCCATTCATCTGACAATGGACATTTAGGTTGTTTCCATGTCTTGGCTATTGTAAATAGTGCTGCAATAAACATTGGGGTGCATGTATCTTTTCGAATTATGGTTTTCTCTGGATATACCCCCAGCAGTGGGATTGCACGATCACATGGTAGCTCTATTTTCAGATTTCACAGAACAGTTTTAAGCAGAGCAATAATGCAACAATCAGGGCCAGGATGCGGGGCTTAACAACAGTTAAGGTGAAACCCATTCTCTGGGTCATGCACAGAACGCAGCCCCCTATTCTGGGTTGGAACTGGAAGCATCCAGTTGTGGGTTCTTATAGGCTTGAAGTGCTATAATATTTTGGAGGATACACAGTAATACATTAAAGATACAAGTTGTAAACCTTAAAGCAGTCAGTCACTAAAAAAATAAAATTAGAGACGCAACTTATAAGGCAACGGTTGTGCCTACTTAGAGATTATATCCTGAGTGCTGGCCTGCCTCACCTTTGTCCTGGCAAAGAGCAACATGCTTTTGAAAATGCACCCTCCATACTCTACAACTGGAATGGATTTAAAGAGAGAAAAATCAGAAGCAGAGAGATCAGTGAGAGGTTTATTCATTTGTTCTACACATTTGCTTTGTGATGAAGAGAGAGCCACTCTTTCATGCAGCCAAGATTCTGGTTCTGGCAGAATCTTGGGAGCCAACTATGGAGTCAGGCTAAAATAGTTACACCTTTCTATAACTAAAAAAACAATAGGGGCTTCCCTGGTGGCGCAGTGGTTGGGAGTCCGCCTGCCGATGCAGGGAACACGGGTTCGTGCCCCGGTCCGGGAAGATCCCACATGCCGCGGAGTGGCTGGGTCCGTGAGCCATGGCTGCTGAGCCCGCGCGTCCGGAGCCTGTGCTCCACAACGGGAGAGGCCACAACAGTGAGAGGCCCGCATACCGCAAAAAAATAAAAAATTAAAAAAATTAAAAATCTGGAACAAATGCCAAATCAAATAGGATGCCAGGGCAAGAAGCATAAATGGGGACTGTCCCAGGGCTGAGTGGCACTGTGAGTAGCCCAGCCCGGGGCGGCAGGACTTTCTGAGGTGGAGACTGGTGAACAGAGACCTGAGGGGAAGGTGTCAGTGCCCCAGTGACCTCAGGGAGAAGGGTTGCAGGTTGAGGGAACATTAAGGGCAAATAACCTCAGTAAGAAGACCAGTGTGGCTGCACAGAGAGAATGGCGGGGGGGCAAGGGTAGAAAATGAGGAAAGAGAGGCAGGCATGGCCAGATAATACAGGGTCTAGGAGACCATTGAAAGGAGATTCGATTTTATTCTAAGTAAGTGGAAAGTCACCGGAAAGGGAGTAAGTGATACAATGGTTTACATTTCAGAACGATGATTCTAGTTATTTTATGGCGAATGGTCACCAGGTGGTGGCAAGAGTGAAAATTAAAAAGAGAAGTCATTGCAGTATTTGAGGCAACATTCAATGTGGCTAAGACCAGTGTGGTAGCAACGGAGAGAGGGAGAGATGCTCAGATTTGGGATATGTTTTAAAGGTAAGATCCAGAGAATTTGCTTATGGATTGGATGCAGGTAGGGAGGGGTAGAGAGGAGGAGAAGACTCCAAGCTGAGATTCTAGAATGGGTGGTGGTGTCATTTACTGGAAAGGGAAAGCGAGAGGTGGGAACAGGGTTTGTATGTTGCTTGTATGTTGTTTTGTTTTGTGGGAGGAAGAAATCAAGGAACTGGTCTAAGAATCTGGACAGTAATAGTTGACTCAGGCAAATGGGGGTGTTTGATAAAGAATTGACAAGACTTGCCTATGAGTGTGATACTGAGAAAAAACGGAGGGAATCAAGAAAAATGTCCAGTGTCTGCTTAGGCAAGTGAGTGGATAGTCATAGTAGGACAGCATATGGTTTGAACATCCAAATTTTCAAGCACACCTGAGATATCCAGGTAGCAAGTCTCTAGATGGTTTTCCAATGAAAAGATCTGAAGCTCAAGGGAGATATCTTTATGGACTAGAGAAATTTAGAGAGACCTCAGCATTAGGTGTGTGTGGGGGGGAGAGGATTGTCTGAGAGTTTGTATGCTGAAATGGGAAGAAGGGATGAAACACTGGGGGAAAAGAGGATAGATTCCTGATGGGACATGAGCATCCAAACCCTTGTGAGGTAATGTAAGGTTACTTCAAATCTTAAAAAGAGACAGATGGAGAGAGAGAGAGAGTTAATTGCAAACAATCATGCTTACTTTAGCATTTTGCCTAAAGCTGGTCTTCAAGCAGGGATGATGGATGACATTAAATTTATCAGTGCTTCTCAAACTATTCTTTGCCCTCCCCCAGAACTACTGATTTAAAATCTTCTGGAGCAGGACAGGAAATCGGCAGCTTATTTCAATGGTGGACATTAAAGCTTGTGAATGATGGTGCTAAGGTTCATGACGTTGAGGGAAGTCCCCCATGAATCACTTGAGCTGTTCATGCTTTACAGACACTGGGGGCTCCATACCATTGACTCATGGATAGACTTGCTTTTAGATCATGTCACAAAAGTCCATGTCTTAGTCCAGTGAGCCCTGAACTCATCTGATCACAAGGATAATCTGGGACTTTGGTAAAAACACACATTTCCAAACCAATTCCCTAGAAATTCTGATTCAATGATGCCTGGGTCTGTGTATTTAACAAGTAGTCCCAAGGCAATGCTCATGATCTGCCAAGGTTGAGAAACATTGCTTTAGTCAAAGTATTTTTTGTCTCATAAGTGAAAATCTAGGAGCAGATCAGAAGCAAAGGGCAAACAAACCCCCAGCTGAAGAAGCAAAATAATATCCAAAGCCTTCCAGATGTTTCCATGTTTATGAAGCGAATTCTGGTTTCATTAGCTGCCTTGATTTCATTTATGCTGCTGGTTGAGTCAAGAATTCAGATCATACAATACATTACACAGAGACAATGATGAGAATAGTCACTTAGATTATGAAAAAAATAAATAAATAAACAAGCCAACAAACAAAAAGAGGATGCAAAAAAGATGGGGTGAGGAAGGAAAGTAGGAAATTCTAAACTCATCTCATTAAAGAGAAGAGATTTTTTGAATTGACCATAATATCAGAGGTTCTCTGCTCTATATAATTCCTTCCTCATTGCCACTTCCCAAGTCATTTCTCAACTCTCTTACAGATAGGTCTTTTCACTAACTTGTATTTCATTGCCTAGTCACAGTTAAACAAAAAGATCTACTGAGGTTTCTCACATCTCCACTGTTTTGTTCCAACCTTCTTCCTCCCCCATGAAATATGCATTTGGGAGTTGATTAATGTATCCATCTCAAACCAATATACCAAATTCCTGGTTCCAATATCGAATATTCAACTATCAAGTGTAGACAGCAAGGGAGGAAGGATTATCTGAATTGATTTGTTTTCTAAATTTCGGAAAACAAGCAGCAAGTCTTTGACTGGCAAGAAATTTATCTGAAATTGCCTTCTAATCTTTTCGGCTTTTGAGAGCAGAGGGTAAAATTTGGAGAGCAGGAGTTGAAGGAGCAAGGGGTTGCCGTGATTTATCATCAGTGACACTACAGCAATGTGGTGTCAAGCATTGTTCATAAGGTAAATATTCGAGACCTGAGTCAAATGTGTTACTTGTCAAGTATTTGAGAAAACACCAAAATATTGTCACCTCTAAAACATCCTGTTTCTTTTTTCCTGGTTGGAGCTAAAAACCACACATTGGATTGTTTTAAACATGGATGAGCATGGAAGGAAAACACAGATGTTTGGCAAATTATGCCTCGACACCTTCCCCATGGCACCAGCCACAACACAGAGACCCCATGACCTTGAACTTCAACCATATTTGAATATTGCATCATTGGGTCTTTCATGCAAACTAATCTTAGAATTCTGTGATGTTTCTCCTTAATCTTCTCCTTTGAAATATCCTTATAACTACCCTTTCTCTCCTTCGCATACAATATTTGTTACACATGCCCAGCTCTGATGTAAAATATCTTTTATTTTAAAAAGTAGACGACTGATAAATAAATTATGTAACACATACAGTGGGAAAATATTCATTTAGTGAGAGTGATAATGTAGATATGTATTTATTGACATAAAAACCACATGCATATTATTTAGAAAAAGATACTCTATAACAATAATGAATCTATCATTGTTAACACATACACACACTCATGTTAAAGATTTTCAAACATATTTGCCTATTGTCTAGGTAGTGAGATTGTGGGCATTATAAATTTTCTCTTTCCTTTTTAAAATTTATGATTTTTACCTTTTATGTAATTACTTATAAGGAAAAATAACTATTTGTATTCAAATATTAAAATGAAGATTTTCCTGGATTAAATTTGCATATTGACATCTACAAAACTAAGAAAAAGCTAATGATGTTGTGGTAATGAGCTCTTTCTGTCCCATCTCTGAGTTACAGTATGTACAGAAAAAATGTAAGAAGCTCACATGCTCACTGTTGATTATATTACCTACACATTGTGCTGGTCTTGAAGTACAGTGTTGTGAGAGACAACCAATGATGTGTAACATAATTTTTTCCTACACAGTTGAGTCTGTATAGGAATGAATAAAAATATAAGTGTTTCCTCAACTACAGAATGAAGATGATAAAAAAAAATCTAGCTCCTGGAGTTGCTATAATGATTAAATAGGAGAATATTTTATAATGTGCTCTATAAAAATTGTAGATCAGACTTCTTCTGTTGCTTATACCCTGATTGAGAGGGAAGTAGCACATTAAATCAGACCCCCTCACTTATCTCAGGAAAAAAAGTGTAAATCATTGTGTTAATTAGTCTTAAGAGAAAAGTTAGTGCATTAATTAAACATAAAAAAGATCAGACAAGTATACATAAGAATTAGTAGTGTACAAGAGAAAGAAAGCCTTGGGTCAGAGGGAATCAGACTTAAGGATCTAACACCTCATGTCTCCAAATTCTTATGGTTCTTTCTTTTTTTCATAATTCTTTTTCCCCTTTAAAGGTGACAAGATATTGAAGTGTTTAAAGGGAATCACAGTAAAAAATTGAAGGCAAAAACAAAGCAAATAGAAAAAGGAAATCCATAGGAGTATGTATACAGTTTACATCCATATTTTTCTGCCTATAAGAAGATAGATACAGAGATTGAGATGGGAAATGGATAGAGATACATACAGATGAATTGAGATTATGGGTTGATTTGGCTTCATCTACTTTGTGACCTCTATATTTTTTCTTTTTTCTTTTTTTTTTGGTTTACTTTGTGACCTCTAGATTGTTGATAAATTTCCCAAATTTTATAGAACATCACACTGAGCTACTACAATGAGGATATTTTAATGTGAGATTTAAAAAATCAGTATTTTTATTTTATTTCTTCATTCAAAATTTTATTTCTCTCTTGAAATTTTTACCCATATTAGATAATATGGCTTGACACAAACCACTCGGTGTCTATTTTCAGCTTCCAGGGTCCTCATACATGTCACCGTTGAGACCATAAACTATGAGAAAACATAAATAAATACAGTAAGTGTAGAATGATTGGTTGATAAGATAATTGGAGAAGTTTCTCAAGGTATTCTAAAGACTTAAATGGATTTAGAGCCAATTCTATTGATTTAGCATTTGGAATAATAGAAAATTATAAAATTTGTTTTCATTTTTAATCCAGGTTATACATTACTAAGTACATAAAGCTAATTGTTATGGTACAGTTATTTCCTGCCACTACTTCAAAATTCTCTCTTCCTCCTTTTTCCACTTTTTTTATGTTCCTGTTATTTTTGATGCCAGAAGGAAGCCAAGAGTTACGAGAATAATATGTTATGTAAGGGTAGCTGATTCTGAAGTATCAGCTGATAAGTTCAAAGAAGAGAATAAGGTTAACCCCTTAGTGTTCCATTGGCAACATTTTTATTATTCCATATGCTACTGACAACTTTTTCCTAATTTTTTCTTAATTTTTGGAGCTCTGGACCTCTCTGGTGTTTATTTCCAGGTTCTTCGTGTAACTGGGATTTGAGATTATATCTCTTTCTGTAGTTAATTTATATATGTTTTTAAGCATTTCTAAAAGCAGTTGTCAAATGTACTCAGGGACTAGTAATGGAGGCATAAATGCAGGATTTAATAAAGGAGCTATTTCTCAGATGCATTATTCCATGCCATGAAAGGTAAGCGATATATTCAGTGCTTAGAAAAAAATGAATCAAATGATGTCATGGGTTGAAATGTGTCCCTAAAAAAGATCAGTTGAAGCCCTAAACCCCAGTAAATCAACTTGTGACCAGATTTTGAAATAGGGTTATTGTAGATACAATTAGTTAAGTTCAAATGAGGTCACAAAAGCAGTAGGTCATAAAAAGTAGCCCCTAATACAATATGACTGGTGTCCTTATAAGAAGACAGAGACACAGGGAGAATGCCAGGTGATGACCTAGGCAGCGATTGGCTTGATGCAGCTTCAAACCAGGAAACACTAAAGATTGACAGCAAAATACCAGAAGCTAGGTGAGACCAGGAAGGATTTCCGTACGTCTTTAGAGAGAGCAAGGCCCTGCTGATGCCTTGATTTCTGAGCTCTGGCTCCCAGATCTATGAGACAATAAATTTCTGTTATATTAAGCCAAATAAACAAAGGGCAAAAGCAAAGAATAATCATTTGCTCTTTTAAACCTTCCAATTCTTTGTCCCTATCTATCTGGTATTTTAGTCTTACATTCTCCGTCTGGTCTCTAAGACTCCTACAGCCCTTCTCGGCATTCTGTTTGTAGTGCATTTAAAATACAGCACGGAACAATGTGTTAAGCCCACCTTATTTGATGGTGCTCACATACCGCTAAGACTGGATAGCTGTCTCTTTGGTGTGCAGAGAATGGAAACCTGAGGCAAAAGGGGCACAGAAATTATGCTTTTAGGGGACTATACTCAATATTTTGTAATAACCTATAAGAGAAAAGAATGTGAATCACTATGCTGTAAACCTGAAACTAACACAGCATTGTAAATCAACTATACTTCAATAAAAAATTTTGAATTAAATTTAAAAAAATAAGAAATGTTTCAGTTTTATTATCCAGAGAAGAGCTCTGTAGCCTGGGGCCTACTTTATAATTTTCTCCTGGTATCAAATCCATCTTTTAATTAATAATCATTTTAAGACTTAGCTCTAAGTTCACAGAATCAAGCAAGAGATGATTAAGAGCGTGAGGTTTGCAAATGAGTTGTGAGTTTTGCATTATGCCTGGCAAGGTGACATTGATCAAGCTACCGCACTTCTCTTAGACCCGGCTCTGTCGTGGGTAAAATAGGGATAGAAATTCCTCTGACATAGGATCGCTGCAATGATTAAATATGCTAATATCTATAAAATATTTAGCAAAGCGCCTGGCCTGCGGAAAGCACTAAATAAATAGGACCCATCATTGTCACCAACCTTATTCTGTAACCACTGCAACACCCTTTACCTTTTTGCTAATTTAAGAGAATCCAATCTCTAACAGGTCAAATACAGTGTATTTTCCTGCAAGGTGTGGCTCCTGTAATGTGAATTGTTTACCAAACAAATGGTAAACAGGGAAGTGCTACCAGTGTGACAGGAAATTCGTGTTAGCTCACACACGAAATTTCCTGGACAATGGGAGGCAAAGAAGAGTAGAATTATAACCTTCCACAGGGAAGGAAGATCTCTCAACCTGGCTGCTGTACTTGTGGAACAAGCCCTTTCATCTATGATTTAGGAAAATTTGACACAAATTCCTGCATTCCATCTTTCTTGCCCCTCTCCCACTCTCCCCCACTCTCCCCCAAGATATGGTCTCCCTGCTGTGAGGATGCTATTGGCTCTGGGCAGGTTGCACTTGCTCTCACCTTGGCAGCTGCCCCTTCCACCAGCCTGGTCTCAGTTCCTGCAGCTGTGATCCAATCTAATGGATTGCTGCCAGGTTCAGTCTACTGGTTTTATTCATTTTTAATATCTGCAGCCAAGAAAATTCATGATGCCTTCCCCAGATTCAAGTCATTGCTTTTGTTAAGGCTCTAGATATGCAGGGCATCAGCACTGAGTGCTTTGCCACCCTCCTCTTATTCATAAGCCCGCTTATTTTAAGCGCATGATTTTACAGAATGTAAAGTTTTTCAGGAATGCTTTATTTAAAAAACACCTCAAGTGTGGTAGGCACTAGCAGGGGATCCATTGAGGAATTACTTCCCAAACTCTCATACAAAGTAACTCGATAGTGAAACTACACACTCCAGTTGAAGATCTTCCCTCCAGATCATTTGGCTGATATCAACGATGGTGGGGGAATTCAGGAGGACTGGACAGAGATTTCAGAGAGACAGCAGCATGAAACATGGGGAAAAAAGGGAAAGTACATGATAGACTGTCTTTCTAAAAAGTAGTCATAAATCTTGAAAACAATTTATTCTATTTTGCAACAGCACACCCACAGACATTCTTTCCAGTTGACTTTTTGATTTGAGAGTTTGTGGGTCATTCACTCAGTGTGTGTGTGTGTGTGTGTGTGTGTGTCTGTTATAACCTTGGTTCAACTAAAAATAAAGTGGGGTTAGAGTCAGCAATCTCACCAGGCAGCCTGAGAGGCTGGGATCAGAGCTTGGGATTAGTGGTCAGGGGTGCTGTCAAAGGAAACCGACCAGGTCATCATCCTCGGGATTACAGATGCCTCAGTGAGGATAAAATGCAGGGCTTTCTGTGGCCCTTGATATTACTACTGTGTTAAGTTTCTTCTTTAATCCAAAAGACATTTAATACAGTTGATCCTTGAACAACACAGGGCATGGGGAGAGGGTGGTGTTGGCAGGGTGTAAGGGCACCAACCCGCCACTTAGTTGAAAATCCTTGTGTAACTTATAGTCGGCCCTCCATATCCACAGTTCCACATCCATGGATTCAATCAACCTTGTAATATTGTACTATTTACTATTGAAAAAAAGCCGCATATAAGTGGTGGATCCACACAGTTCAAACCCATGTTGTTCAAGGTCAACAGTGTTTACAGTTACTATTGTCAGAAACTTCCAAAAGATTACCTTTTAAAGAATCAGCAAAGTGGATTATAAAGAAATACATCAGTGTGTTTCTACCTCAGGGATTTGGTCCTCGCTGGGAATCTGCTGGGAATCTGCTTTGCACAGACATCTGCGTGGCTTATTGCAGGGACACTCACTGACTGCCTTTCCCCAGGTGTTTCCTATCCTCTTTCTTGATTTATTATTCTTCAGAGCATTATCACCACTTTATACACTCTATGGAAATTGTGTTTGTTGACTGCCAGCAGATGATCCAGAAAAAAAATGTTTACAAATTCTGAGGCTATCCAAATTAAAAACCAGTTTCCTATTTGATTTGCTCCAGGTGGGAAGATATTTTTTACCAGGAGAAAGAGAAAAACAGAGAGAAAAAAAATTGAGAGATGGAGAGAAAGGAAGGAAGGGGGGAAGGAAAGAAGGAAGGAAGGAAGCGGGGAAGGAGGGAGGGAGGGAAGAAAGGGAGGGAGGGAGGGAGGAAAGAAAGGAGGAAGGAAAGAGAGAAGAAATATAATTGGAGAAAATACTTTCATGTGTAGCCTTGTTCAAGTCCTTCTAAATCACATCCCAGATGACACCTTGGACCCAAGATGACATCATGAATATTTTTAGAAGAGGGCAGAAAACATCTTCTTAAAAGCCTTTGCTTCTTAGGTATTCAAAGGTATCAATTTTCCTGCTCTGGGGTCACTTTAAAATATAATTAAACCATAGAGCTTAGCATGGTGGATGAGCGGTGGTCACTGCAGTGAAAAGTACAAGGCCATGTGACTTTGGAGAGGCATGGGGGACAGAAAAAAGAATACAATTTTTACAGATCAGCTAGGCACAATTCAAGTTAAGAGATGGTCTAGAGTTGTACTTGAAAACATACTTATGAAAAGGAATGAACTGCCTTCCCTGGTGGCGCAGTGGTTGAGAGTCCGCCTGCCGATGCAGGGGACACGGGTTCGTGCCCCGGTCTGGGAAGATGCCACATGCCGTGGAGCGGCTGGGCCCGTGAGCCACGACCGCTGAGCCTGCGCGTCCGGAGCCTGTGCTCTGCAACGGGAGAGGCCACAACAGTGAGAGGCCCGCGTACCGAAAAAAAAAAAAAAAGGAATGAACTTCCGATATATACAACAACATGCATAAAGCTCACATACATTACGCTAGGCAAACATAAAGCCTTTGAAGCCAAAGGCTGTGTACTGTAGCATCTCACTCATCTAGCACTTGGACCAGGCAAAACTATAAGGACAGAGAACAGGTCAGTGTTTACCAAGGTCAAGAGAAGGTGGGTGCTGGTATTGTCCCGATTGGTTGGAAGCCATCACATGATGTGGCTATGGCCGTGGGACTCAAAATCAAGCAAACTTTGGAATCACTGGCACAAATTCTCACTACCAGAACCCTAAAAAATCAATGGTAGGTATGCTAGGGCCTGGAGAACAAGAATGAATATGGGGCATGCGCCCCGGAGTTGGTACAAGGACGGCAAGGCTTGGCAACAGACAGATGCTGCCACAAGCCCAATCAGAGAGGATGAAACACTGTGGATTCTTGATCGTCTGAGGCTGAGTTAATCAGTATGTGGATTATTCGGTGAGGTTCCTCTAATCAAAGCTATTCTGCCTTGTCAGCATGTCCTTAACTGCAGTCCATCTTCTTCTGGATCATGGGCAGTGGCTGTATTTTCTGTCTGAACCAGAATGCAGGGTATCTGTGGCCACCACCCCACACACCCAGTACCCTGGTAAGCAGAAACCCTCTGAGCAGGGGAGTAGAGAATCTGAAGCAACTTCACCCAGACTTGGGGAGATCCAAGGAGGTCTTGCAAGGTGTGACTTTTGAGCTGAAACTTGAAAAATAAAGTTCTGAGATGGGGAGAATATGGAGAGAAGTGCTTCAGGAGGAGGAAACTGCATACTCTAAATATGAATGCGTAATTATGATGTTAAATGTGGAGTACTTTGATACATCGTTGTGTGTGTGTGTGTGTGTGTGTTCATAATGTAACTTTTTTAGAACATAAAAGTGGTGGAAAGATAGGCAGTGCTTGGGGAGACCATGGAGGAACTTAATTACCATCCAAAGACTGTAGCTTTTTTTCCTCCCTCCTCTGACACTTCTCTCCTGGAAGGCAAGTAGCATAATCAAACTTTTGCTGATGTTGCATGAGACAGAGCATCACCTGACCATTTGTTCAAGGGTGAGTAAACTGGTAATCTTATGCTGAACAGCAGAAACTTGTTTATATCTATGACTGTAATGGCCAAGAATCAGACGCACAGGGTAAAAAATACGTTAAGACAATGTCATTTTTTACGTGGGCCAATTCTTAACCTTAGCCACATTCTAAATTCCCATGTATCTCTCCCTTGAGTTAATTAAAATTAGCAGGGACTCACCAATCATCAAAGGGATTCACAAGCTTTAAAAGCTGAACCATTAATTAAGGCTTCTCTGTGTCAGCTTCAAATTGATTTTTCAAATCTTGGTTGACTCCTACACATGCAAGTATGAAGCAAGGAGAATCACCATTTTCCTTAGAAAAGAAATCCGCAAATCAGAACTGGTTTAATTCCAACATAATTTGGCAAATTACAGAGAGTTAGAAATAAAGAAGGAATATCAGTTTTAGTGAATGTGAGAATAAAAAGTTAACAGCATGATTTTATTTGGGACAATTCCAAATTGGCTTATTTTCGTCTCATATTCCAACCAAGGCAACAAGTCCATGTGGAACCGGTTCTTAGTATGAAATTCTTCCATTTGGTGTTGCTTCCAATTCCCAGGGGCTGTCCTGTGAAGTTTGGATGGGGAATTTTCTGTTGAAGTTCTCTGTGTATTGCTTAATACAAAATAGTAACTCAATAGAGACTCATATTATCCAAATTTGAAAATCAAACTTAATGCTCACTATCTGAGCCTCACCATAAACGTGTAAGTAGAATCACTCCCATTTTACTGATGAAGAAACTGAGTCTTAGATTTAATTCCCAGTTCTCATGGTAGGACAATGCACATTCCTCCTTCGTAAGAAGATTAAGGTGCTGCTGTTTTGTTTGCTTATCTTGGCATATATCTCCCTAAAATGTGTTTCCTAAAAGATCTGTTTACTGTCTGCCTTCCCCATTAACCTGTGTATCCTAAAAGGAAGGGACTATGTCTGTCTTGTTCAGAGCTCCACGCCCAAAGCCTAGAACACTATAGAAAACTGAAGTTTCTCAGTATCTGTTGAATAAGTACACCACAAAATATACTTTAAATTACTTTGTCCTCTCTCCAGCTACTGCGGTTTTTCCTATTATTTGGAGGTTTAGCATTAATCAAATGGGTCCTTATACCTAGATACCCATTAATAGGTTTTATCTCTAAAGAAAAGCAATGTGAACAAAGGTTTGGATAGCTTTGTTTGCTCTCCACACAGCAGAAATGAGCAAATTGGTGTGTACATTCTAAAGTCTCCGTGAGATCTGTTTACATGGAAGTGCAATTATTATGGGGATACTAGGCTCACACTTACAGCTACAGCTGGGCTTGTAGGAGGAGAGGACCTGAAAGTGTTGGTTGGATTCCACTTGTCTAAATATTGCTGGCCTGGCCCCGCCATCCCCTTTCATCCTGCCTTTCAGATGATTTATCTTGAACGAGGAAAACTAAGAAAGGAGTAACAGATTTCTGTAGTAGGATATGAGAAATAGGATCACAAGGCAATTGTACATTTCAAAGCTGTAGAAAGAGACTCTATCTCATGCATACATTTAAGGAAACATAAACCTGGAATAATTAATTTTCCACTAGAAATGATCTTGAGAACTTTTATTTTCAATGAAATTCCCAATCACAGTTGGGGATGAATTTAGCAACAATAAGGTTTTTTTTTTTTCTATCTCAGCTTTACTTTCTGAAACTGTCTTTCAAAAGGCCAGAAAGCAAGTTTGATTTTTTTCACATGCAGAAAGAAAAAAAAAAAACAAAACACAGAAGGGTTTGTGTCTTGAGATCTAGGGGCAAGCTTAGTGCCTATGTCTGAGTCCTATAAAACACAAAGAAACCACTAACAGTGAGCTGAAAATACAGAACTTTGCACCTTTATTTCAGTTGAGTTGATGTACTTTATTTATTTAGCCATCTGGACAAGGGAGTTTAATATTTTCATGCTGTCACACGCAGATGTGCCAAGACCTATATGCAAGGGGAATATTTCATCGATTAATCCATGTCCGAAGGCAATGCTCCCCTTCCTTCCTGCAGTCATCTGCCTTCATTAGTGTAGATAACACACATGATACTCTTAACCACATGACAGGGACCTGCTAAGCGCTTTACCAGTAATGTCTCACAACCACCCTCCAAGTTTTCTATTTTTATGATCTCAATTTTACATATGAGAAACTAAGGCCAAGAGAGATTAATTTCCCCCAAGGTCACCCACTTAATAAGCGGCAGAGCAGGAATTTGGCATGTTTAGTTCCAGAACTTGGGTCTATAATCGTGATTCTGCCCTCCCGCATCTCCGTAAGCACGTGTTGCTCAGAAATGGGGGCTTCTCTAGTAGCTGTATCAAAAGGACACTGGAGAGACAATTCCATAGGTAATTATGTCCTTCAAAAATGCATTTTTGATGACGATAATAACAGTGATCCCCCCCCAAATGTGTTTTGTCTCTCTCTGGCTCACCAAAGGGGTAACTTATAAGACAAAACTTATAAGATACAACTTAAAAGATAACAGTAAATGTGCCTTGCTAAGACAAGTAGGGCTGTCGGCACAGCCAACATACATTCAAGTTGACAGTGGGATTTCGCTATGTTTACTTTAGAAGCCAAAAGCCCTGCATTGGGGTTCAGGAAACCTATATTCTAATTCCAGCCCGATAACTTTGGGCACTTAACCCTCCTGAGCCTCCATTTCCTCATATGTGCATTGGGGAATAATACTTGTTTTGCTTACTTTGCCTTAGTTACTGTGAAGGGAAGGAAACTGCGGCAACAGGGAACACCAAAGCTTAGATCAGTGTATCATTCCCTCAGCCATTCACGTAACAAACATTTTTACTGGGCATGTACCCTGTGCAGGCACCATGCTAGGTGTTGGGGTTACAAAGTCTTCACTCTGGGGGAGGAAGATTCTGGACTGAAATTCAGTTTGGCTTTTTGGGTGGTTCATAGCATGAACTTTGTTGGACTTCTTTTTAGGACTCATTATGTATAAACAGAATTGAAAAATTTGGAATGTTCTGGATCTCTCATTCTATATTTGGCCACAGAATGCATGGAAACCAAAACAGAAAACAAAGCAACCAAAAATGCATCAATGGAGCCCAGCCTGGATGGGTCATATCAAGGGAAAACCTGGCTGTCAAGAGGGTGACGGTTCCCATGACAGCAACACTGCTCCTCTGTGCATGACAAAAGGAAAACACACCCCACTTGAGCTATGTCCGATATGGCCCAGCCAGTTCTGCCCTCGACACGTACCTACTCAGATCTGAGTTTAGCCAGTTGGTCGTAGTGCCTGATGTTTTCGGGGTGGTGGAGGGGCAGCGGCAGGCGTGCTGTGGAAGGAGTTAGCTTCTGCCACCCATGGCCCTTCTGGAACCCTTCTATTTCCTCCCATTCGGATGCATGTCTTTTCATGTGTGAAATGAATTTTCTGATTTCTGTGAGGTCCTTAGGGAAATAACCACGGCAGTAAGCATGCCTACTGGCCACCTTCATTGGCAACAGGGCCCTGCACTCAGAAGTGTCGCTCTTAGAGTTCAGTACTCTGCAGTTGCCATCTTGAAATTCCTAATAATCTAATCTTCCACTTTGTTTTGTAAACGAAGCCTGATGTGACAACTGAGTATGCACTGGATCTTGAAAGCTTGTTCATACAAGGTCCAGCTTCCCACTGCCTCTTTCAGGCATGCTCTGGGTCTTCCCCTCCCCACTCTCCGGAGCTCTGGGTCCTCTCCAGCCTCCTTCAGCTCCCACCCAACAAGTGCCCCTGGCGGGGAACTGGGCACAAGGATGGGGACGGCTGCGGTGTCGCACGGTGGCCACAGCAGAAGGCCCAGGGGATGGGCAGGGGGAACGCAGCAGCCAGTACGCTGCGCATGCGCACGCACACACGACGGTCTGACGGCGGGCCCCCGGGGGTTCATGAGGGTCTGCGCTCACCTCGGGGCATCCTGGTGCCCAAGGGGGCGTGCCATTAACTAGGAAATAAACACCATGGCAGATAGAAGCCAAGAAAAAAAAAAGGAAATGGTTTCTATTTTAATACCTTCCATAGCAGTGTTTGCTGCTTTGGAACAGAGCCCTGCACTTTCATGTTGCGCTGGGCCCCCTAAAATTAGGCAGGGGCCCTGCTGGGAAGCTCAAGTTTCCCGGGGTAAAGACCTGACTCACTTTTTAACGCTCACAGGTTAAAACAAAAAACAAAACAAACAGCTGACGAAAAGGACCCATCTCCTCAGTGAAGAGGAAAGGGAAAACACGGGGAAAGTTACAGTTACTAATGCCCTTTCCCAGCTGGACCGAGGCTGATGCTTTGCTGACATCATCTTTTAAAAACTCCCTGTTCGGGGGGGGGGGGGGGGGGGGGGGGTGGGGGGGGGGAGAGATTAGCTTTGTTTTCAAGATGAAGGAACAAAGGCTCAGGAAAGTAAACCGACTTGCCCAAGACACTGAGCTGGTATCTGATGCACGGTCAGGATGCAAACTTGGGTTGCTGGGTGCTAAAGCCCACAGGCTCTGTGTTCCCAGACCTGGATACGAAATTTTTGTAAAAGGAGAAAAATGCCATGGACCCCAACTCAATTCATCTTTATTATAATGTCACTTAAGTGTATAAGAACATAAACCTAGGTATTACCTCTTTAGGCTTGATATAAGTTCTCAGGTTAAATACAAAGGAAACTGCAAAATCAATTAAATTCACATTAAAAACAATAATGTAATAGATGGTGTTTTGCTCAATGTTAATTAAATTCAAATTAAATTTTTATTATTTAATTTGAAGGTGTTTTTATTATTTTGTTTTATTTTATTTCATTATTATTACTGTATTTCAAGGTAAGGGTTATCAGACCTTATGCTTAACAAAAATCACCACTCTTTTTATTTATTTTTTTTTTGCGGTACGCGGGCCTCTCACTGTTGTGGCCTCTCCCGTAACAAAAATCACCACTCTTGATGGTGAGTTGCTTGGTCACTTATAAAATTGTACTGTTCATTTAAAGATAAATTTAGCATGACAACATTAGCATATCTGTTCCAATTATTTCTGGACTAGGGATTATAACACTTTATTGCACATTTACTACTACGCTTTCTGCTAATGAAATGTTGTAAATAGTTGACTAGAAAAGACAGTGGCTACTAGCCAATTGGTATGGAGGTATTCCAATATTTTAACACATGGTTATGGCTGCACCGTAACAGCTCAATACGGTACAATACAATACAATACGTGCCTGTTACAGAAACTTACTCTGCCCTTGGCCATGGCCTTCCCAATCACTGCTCATCAAAGAAAGCATGTAAATATGTGTATGCTTGTGTTCCTGTAGTGTGTAGGATTGTGTGTGTTGAGTGTGAATGTACAGATCTATAAATACATATGTATATATTTGTGAATATGTGTATATGTACATGTCAGGAAATTTCTGGGCCTGGAGGGAAAATACGAGGGCTCATCTTTTATCCTTGCTATTGAAAATATTTGTTCTGTACATAATAGGTTCACAAAAAATGGTACTGAATCTTATGTTACCAGATGCTCTCTTTCTCAGGCGTTATTTTTCCCTCGGTCTTGGGTTCCCTGCCAACTCCAACCCAATAAAACATGTTATCCTATTGTTGGATTATCTCAGGCTGGCAAAATAACTTACATATAGTTACTTTATTATTGTTTTATTGGTTTAACCAATAATTACGTAGTGCTTACTTTGAGTAAGGAAGAGATCTAAACGTTTTATAATATGAATTACTTCATAGTTGTCTTAGGTTGCGTTTCCCTGTGACTAGGATTTAGAGGAAGTAGTTTGTTTGGGAGGTGATTCCAAGGTGTTTTTGTCAGTTTGGAGAGTGAGATTGGGAAGGAAAAGAAGCCACTGTGGGTGCATTCATGAGCGGTTACCATTGTGGGGAGCTGGGCTTGATTCTGTTGGGGGCCTCTGAGAGAGGATGGTGAACAGATGCCTCAGAGACTCCCCAAAGGGACAAGAAAGCTGGAGTATTTCCTACCCATCTCTTCCTTCACTGGTTAGAGGAGCTGCTCCCAGGGGCCATTAGCTCCATGGCACTCCTGGCCTGCCTCACATGTGGCTGAGTGGTCCAAGAGCCCCTTCCAGAGAGGCTCGGTAAGCTGCAGTAAGAAGACATTGGTGTTCAAGAGGAGGGTGCCCAGGGGGCTTAAGGGGGCCATCACAATCTGCTGCCATACTAAGAGCAACACCATCATCACACACATTTGACAGGCGAGGAAATGAAGGCCCAGGGAGGTTAAGTGCATTGCCCCAGGTCCTAGAGACAATGAGTGCAGGAGCTGGGGTTCTTACCCCGTGGTTTGGTTACAGTCTGTCCTCTTAATAACTACAAAGGGAATCAGAAGGAATTTTATCCCTCTGAGTATTTTTTCCCCAAAACTTTCCACTTCAAATCATAAAGAGGTCTTAACGATGCATACCTTCTAATTCGCTGTAGAAGAAATCTGTTGGTAATAATATATTCTTTCCTTTTCTGTTGACGCTGAACAAATATTTCTGAATGTGCTTCTCCTTTTTCTTGGATGGTTCTTGGATGACTCTCTAGGATAAAGTCTGCAACTTTTCTATCGAACGCAAATTACCTAAAAGGAAACAAAGAACAGTAACTGTTTGAAAGAGATAGGAATGATGTTACAGTCAGGGGTAGAATTATGTGTCCCAAGGATCAGGGGATGGGACTGGGTATCTCACAAAATACGAGTCATACTATTTAATTACAACACTTGCTAAAAGTAAAGGGGAGAAAGGCTCAGAGTCCAGGCGATGGGCCCTTGTTGGGAGACGAAGTGTGTCTCCCACTCCAGTAACGAGATCCAAGGCTGACATGCCTTTTACGGGATGCCATCTGGAGTGATGTGAGGTGGAGACTCCATGGGCCTGTGACTCACAGATCAAAGTCCTGGAACTAAGTCACATCCATTTCAATCTGACTCAGACATGCACAGAATGGGCCTAGCTCACTCATTCCACATCTGTTCCCTATGTTCAGTGTTTTTTGTCAGGTGACATGACAAAAAAGGCACAAGACACAGCCCCAACTGCAAAGAACAACCCGATGTTGCAGGAGATGTATTGAGATATTCATTTGAGTCTGCTCTGACTACAGACCCCTTTCCAGACCCCTCCCTGCTTCCAGAGGGGCTCCTTTGCCTCAGGGGAGTTTTGTGGCAGAGCAAGAAACTGAAGCTTCTGGAAGCAAGTAGTCTATCTCTTCTTGCTTTTGTAAAAGGCTGGATTGATGAAGACATTTTTCTGGGTGTCCTTGATACAAAGGACTGAAAGGGGTGTATCTTCAAGGGCAAAAAGAGAGAAGCAGAGATTTCCCCCACACCAAGAAGCAGGTTGAAGTGTTGAGTTTGGGGAAACAGGGACCTATAAGGGTCCCAGGAACTGGGATCTCAGCCTTAGCAAAGATTCTGAGCCTTATGCGTGGTCCCAAAGCTGAAAGCCACCATACTGTACGGCAACAGTATCATGGTGATTGTGACCAATGGGTCATGAGAGACCCTTCCCTCCCCCCAAATTCCAAACAGAAGCCTCTCAAATTCTTAAGAAATCTAGAGAGAGAGAAGTCACAGCAATGACTAAAAATGACTTTCTATTCTGCCCAGTGTGATGAAGATGAGGGCAGTTTTAAAGATATTTCTTGAATACTTGAATCTGTAGAGTGTTTCATACTCAACACTGAATAATAGCTAACATCTTAATATGTGTTTCAAGGACCTACCTGGTGGCGCAGTGGTTAAGAATCCGCCTGCCAATGCAGGGGCCACGGGTTCGATCCCTGGTCCAGGAAGATGGCACATGCCACAGAGCAGCTAAGCTCGCGTGCCACAACTACTGAAGCCCGCGCCTAGAGCCTGTGCTCCGCAAAAAGAGAAGCCACTGCAGTGAGAAGCCCGCGCACCGCAACAAAGAGTAGCCCTTGCTCAATGCAACTAGAGAAAGCTGGTGAGCAGCAACAGAGACCCAACGCAGCCAAAAATAAATAAATAAAAAAAAATAAAATGAAAAAAAAAAGTGTTTCAGTGTGCTACACGCAGGGCTAAGTACTTTGCATGAATATCTCATACAATCTTCATACCAATTCTGTGGGTTTGATGGTTTTGTTTTCCCCGTTGCACAGATGAGGAAAATGAGGCTGAGTTTGTGACTTAGCTCAAGCTAAGGCCCCGTCAGGTGAGATGTGACCAAGTCTGGCTGACCAAAAGGTCTGTGCATTTAACTCAATGCTGTAAGTCTAGCTCATGAAATAATTAGGGCACCACACATAAGAGTACATGGGTAAGGATTAAATTCAGTGTTTCAGCTATAAGTGTTGCAACTTCAGAGGAGAGACCAGTGAAGGCTGCAGAGAGGAATGTCAGCACCATGAGGGCTGAAAATTTGGTTGATTTTGTTCATCGGTGCATTCCAGGTGCCTAGAACAGCACCTGGCCCATATTAGGAACTTAATCAATATTTGACAAGTGAATGAATGAATGAATGAATGACAGGGACCCGGAATCCTGCCTTTTATGATGAGAGGGCTTTCGAGAATCCAAAGGAAAGCCATTCCAAGTGGGGTAAACAACACTTTGACAAATCACCTTGTAAATGGCTAGGGATTTGTATGACCAAACACAACTTGATGCATTTCCAAAATGGGCTCATTATCCTTGCTTGTCTCCTCTTCCAAGCCCTTAAGTGAAGGAGAAGGAATTCTTTCTGATTCTAGAATACAGGTAGACTCCATTAGCACTAAATAGTATTTTGGGTAAAGATGAGATAAGCCGAGGTAAATACCTAGATTAATGACAACAGATCCATATGTTTAGCATAGAATTATGTTTTGATTGTCCATAAACATATAACTGCTCATTATGTCTTCATTAAAGAGTTTCCAGGGATCCCCGGATGAATTATAATGATTAAAAGTAATGCAAAGCAAAGAGCTTTTGCATCTACCTCTTGGAACACAAAGACTCTTCTTAGAAGGGGATGGTGGCTTGACTCTAGAATTTTCATAAAACAGTCTAAGACAAGGAGAAGTCTATTGTAGAGAGTTTTTAGGGTAGAAAATACAAGGGTGTGAATTCAAGAAGATTCATTTTAAAATAAAACTATAAAGCAATGCAGCAATGTGTTTCAGAGATCCTGACAAGAAAATGGCTTTATTTCTGTTTTACTACTGGGGCAAGTCAGACCAGGAACACATAAGGGATTTTCCCTAGGATAGCAGACCCAAGCCTCCTAATACCATCCTTAAATCTATGGAGAGACACCGTGACCAAAGAAAAAGTTTGAAGGAGAAATCACCTGTTAATATTCTAAGACAGTCTGCAACCAAAATTAATGGTGAAATGGAAAAGTATATACATACTGTTCATTTCCTATATGAACTCAAATGACCTTCTGGCTTCTGTAAATGAGAAGTCTGATGTTTCCCTTGGCAGTATTGCTGGGGAGATAAGATAAATTGGAATTCCTGAGATGACCTGGGATACTTATCAGTAGAAACAGCTTCAAGGGAAATGTCTGCTTTCTATCTCTAGAAAATTAAGAAACCACTGACAGGAAGAAACTTTGGTATTTGATAATAAGAAGGCAGCATGTACCACAATATTTTAGGGCATATAGTAAACAGAAATCGATCTGCATTAAAAACTGACTCATCGAAACACCACTGCCTGCTCGCTCCTGCCTTAGCTGCCCCCAACCTGGCTCCTCTGTCTGCCCAGAGCAGCAGTATTGTTATGTCAAAGACCCACTGTCCTCTTTGTGTCCATTGGGGTCATTGTTACCTTTTTTTTTTTTACCGTTGTTACCTTTATGTAAACACTGGCACTTTCCTGACACACGCTCCAACACCAAGGAGAGCAAGGGGAAGAAATGTCGGTAGTGACTGTCAGTGTCTAGGGATATAGTTTACAATGACAGTGGATTCTATCCCACTTTCTGGACTTTAGGGTAATGTTCACCGGGGTCACTGCCCCACCGGGGTCAACTATGGGAGTGACATTGGCAGTGCCGCACAAAGAGTATGTAAATTTTTTGGTTCTTTCCCAACGTCAAATTTAATCCCCAAAGGCAAGCACTCATTTCGCTCACTTTCCTAAGACTCGGTGTTAAAATTCCAGTATGTTTTTCTGCTATAAGATTTGAAACTTTTATTGGTCCTGGAGGTACCAGAAAAGGTACAGAAGAACCCTTGCTTGCAGTACCAGCTTCAAAGACTTTGAGCTAAATGCAGGAAACTCGAAAGCATCAAATGTAAAGGCTATTTTGACTGAGACAAATCTTTTGCACTTGCATTCAGATGCGAATTCAGATGGCAAGATGAACATTAATTACATAGAGAAAGATCTACTTAGAGGTGAGATAACTCTGCCTATTTTCAGAGAGAACGGCTGGCGTGTGTTGCAGACAGATTGTGCAACTACAGTGGCCTCTTTGAAACACAAATCTGACTGTGCCACTCTCCTGTTTAAAACCTTGCACTGGTTCTCTTTGACATTAATCCATATTCATCAGAATCCTGTTGTAAGGCACAAAAACCAACTTAAAATGGTTTAAGTAAAAAGTATGTTTATTGGCTTATGTGGTTGAAAATTCCAAGGTATGGGACAGGTTCTAGATGGATCCGGGGGTTCAAATAATACCGCCAGGAATTTATCTACTTCAGGGCGGGGTCTGGAGGGAGGCATGCTGGGTGTCTAGGGTGCAGGTTTTGAGGCAACTGAGTTGTGTAAGTGCTGACCCCACTCTTAAAGGGTCCTGAGAGCCAGAGCCTGCTTGCAGGGCTTTGCCTCCTTGTATTTGCGCCTTAGGCATGTTGCTGACCTCACCTGTCAAGGCCCTGGGCCATCTCCATCTCTCAGCTCTCGTTTTCACCTTAACTTCTTTTTCAGGTGAGTTCTTCCCTTGCAGTGGCCATAAGGTCCAGACATGATTCTATCATTTTAGTAAACTTTCCACTTTCCACCTATGCCTCCCTCAAAATCCTTTCCTTGTAATGCCAAGAAAGAACAATTCCAGAATTTGGCTGTGATTAACTTGGGTGTGGCAGAATCATTTAATACTATGTGGTCCCCCAATTATTTCCTTTTCTTCCCGGGCATACAGCTAACCTATATTTTGCATCTCGGTTGGGTCATGGATAGTGATCTCCACATGATCTCCCTCTCCACTCATTGATTGGTTGGTACAGAGGATTCACCATGTGGTTCCAGGGGCCCAGAGGATTCTGAGGTCCTAGGTTGTGACACAGCCATTGTTGAAAGGAGCCTGGATTCCTGAGTCACCATTTGGAGGAAGCCATCCTGAAGAGCCACTTGATCAGGAACATATGCGTTGGGTTTTTTGTGAGAGAGAAACCAAACACTGAGATTTGGGGATGTTTGGTACAAAAGTTAGTGATTCTTGTCCTGTTTAATCCATTGGGTATGTGCTTGTTCCTGAACACATTACTGTTGCCAGAAAGGATGTTGTATTCTGACTGGCTAAGCCTGGGTCATGCACCCATCTTTGGGGCCCTGAGTTAGGTAGAGCCCTGCCCCAAACCACACAGATGCAGAGCGAGGAAGGAGCATTTCCCTAGAGGACAATCAAGATGCTGTTACCAGAATAGGGAGGGGGGTGTTGGACAGACAAACAAACAAACCAGCAGTCCACTACAGACCTGCACAAAACATTTAGGCTTCCCCTTGCAATGTTATGCTGTAAGAATGCCCAAAGTGATGAGTCATTAATTATGTTATCAAAAACCATGGAATCCTCAAAGCAGGGATGGGCCTCATCATCACTTCATCCCCAACACTGAGCACAGTTCTTCCAGCTGTTGGAAATGTTCAGATGAATGAAGAAAGGAATATAGTCCACTTATCCAATTGTGGACTAAACTCACTTTTCCAGAGGATATTCATGAGATATTGAAATCTAATTTTTCACTCATATCATTAAGTAAGAAATTTAGCAATCAAAAATGATCAGTAGCATGAATATTTCTGAAACCACTTATCTATTTTACAAATCTTACTGTGTTAGTGAATCTAAAGGATAACTTTTGAATATAAGGTACTTATACTTTATTTCAGAATAGAGGTATTATGATAACTTAGTTATATCAAGAACTTACGTGCCTTATTCGTGTGTGCATGTGTGTGTGTCAAGGGAAAAACAGGCTAAAAAGCAAATTTTAAGTGAAAACTACTTTGTGGAAGTAGGGTTTACTCTTCGCTTTATTTTTCCTTCCTTTTCCCGTTGTTTGGGGCTCTTTAGAAGGCTAGTATCCACCATATGGCTGATATGAGGATGAAACTGTAAGCAATGTCTCAGATTTTATTGTGATCTTTCTCTCTTAAATAAAGATAATGTCCTCATTGTCTGATTGAGACAGAAACTCCCCTCCTCCCTATTTAAAAAAAAAAAAAAAAACAGCCTTGACCAGGAGGTTTCTGAAGCCTCCATTGATAACACACAATGGCCTGTTCTTACAGGAATGTTTCATGGCCCTTAAGCGAGTCACTGTTGCCTAATATGATGAAAGAGTGAAAAATGGAAAAAGAGAACCTGAGGGCTCATCATCTAAACCCAGTCCTGGCAGGGGACTGGGGGTATAGGCAGAAATCCACAAATAGCAGGCTAGGATAAGAGATGCCAAGTTTTATGTTAATGATGAGAAAAAGACAAACCTTCCAAGTAAATGTTTTCCAGCATCTTTTAGCTCAGGGGAGGGGGGAAGAGAAGGAAAAGGAAGGGGCACGAATGAGCACTGCCATAAGCCACAGCCAGAGCTCTGGGTGGCTTTGCCCCCTCTCTCGTGGGCTCTCCGATGCCAGGCTTGACTGTCCTGAGCCACAGCTGAGACCACTTTCCCGTTGTATAGAGGTGAAGGACCCTGTGTAGATGTATTACGCTGAGCTGTGTTTGCTGCCTCCATGCCTGGAAAAATAAGATTGCCACTTTCTATCAGCTTGACCTGAGGCTCATCTGCTGTGAACGTCCCCACCCTAATCCCTGGAACTTGTTGTATTACAAGGCTCTCCAGAGTTTTTATTTATGTATTTGTTTATCTATTTCTTTGTTTGTTTATATAAGAGGAGATTTATTATAAAAATTGATTATGGAAGATGAGAAATCCTACAATCTACCATCTGCATGCTGAAGAAACAGGAAATCCAGTGGTATAGTTCAGTCAGAATCTGAAGGCCTGAGAACCTGGAACCCCAATGTCCAAGAGCAGAAGACGGCTGCCTCAGCTCAAGAAGAGAGAATTTTCCCCTTCTCTGCCTTCCTGTTCTATATGAGCTCACAGTGGATTGGATGCTGCCCGCCCAGGTTGGGGAGCGTGATCTTCTTTACTCATTGTACTGATTCAAATGTAATCTCTTCTAGAAACAACCTCACGGACACATCCACAAATCATTTTTTTTAATCAACTTTCTGGGTTTCCCTTAGCACAATCAAGTTGACACATAAAATTAACCATGATACCTGTGAATATATTACCTTGTATGGCATAAGGGACTCTGCAGGTGTGCTTAAGGGTTCACATTTTCAGATGGGAGTTTATTCTGGCTTATCCAGATGAGCCCAATTTAATCATATGAGAATATTTCCTAGCTGTGGTCAGAGAGAGAGATGTGACAACAGAAGATGGATCAGAGAGATGCCACATTGCTGACTTTGAAGACGGAGTGAGGGACCACAAGCCGAGGACTGTGGACAGCCTCTAGAAGCTGGAAAAGGCAAGCAAGTGAGTTCTGCTCCCTGCCCCCCAGCCCGGCCAGAGCGCTCGGAAAAGAAAGTAGCCTGCCAAAACCTTGATTTTACCCTGTTGAGATAACGTCAGAATTCTGCCCCACATAACTGTAAGATAGTAAATCTGTGTTGTCACTAAATTTGTGGTCATTTGTTATGGCAGCTATAGAAAACTAACGTATCCACTAACAGATCTTGAAAAGAAATAGTGGTCAGAGGCCAAAAAAAGACTTCATAGTCTGCTTGACAGTGGAAAGTGAGAAATAAACATTAAATTGTGTGTCCTATGCTTCTGCCTTCTAGTCTCATTCTGCTCAGTTATACACATATGCAACAAGAGGAGAGAGCTTGGAAGGAACAAGCTTGAGTATTTAGTTACTGACTTGGAGCAGAAGAAGATGACGAAGGTCAGCGTGAGAGGAGCTGTCTCTGACCACTTAGGACAAACACAAGTCTGGAGAGCCCATAGTTGTGAAAATTATATCTTGAAATCAAAGCTGGGAGGAGGAATCAAAGTTGGATTACTGTTTTCAAGCTCCAGGATCATAAATTTTTTAAGATGATCAAATAAGATGATGCATGTGAAATCTCTTTGAAAGCTACACAATACGAGGTGCAGTAGGCTGGATGGTAGCCCCCAAAAAGCTATGTCCATATCCTAATTCTTGGAAATTGTGAATGGGACCTTATTTGTAAAAAGTTTTTTTGCCGAAGTGAGGAAGTTAAGGATCCTGATAAGGGAAGGTTGTCTGTGATTATCCAGGTGGGCCCTAAACGCAATCACGTGTCCTCATAAGACAAACACACAGAGAATGAGACATCCAAAGAAGAGGATGAGGCTATGTGACCACAGAGGCAGAGACTGAAGTGATGCAGCCACAAGCCAAGGAATGCCAGCAACCTCCAGAAGCTGGAAGTCAAGGAATAAAAGCTCTCCTTGAGCTCTGGAGGAAGTGTAGTCTTGCTAACATCTTAATTTCAGTCTTCTGGTCTCCAGAACTGTAAAAGAATGCATTTCTATTGTTTTAAGCCACCCAGTTTATGGTAATTTGGTATGGCTCTAGGAAGCTAAAACATGTAAGCTTATGGACTAAGCTATAAAACAAAAGTATTGGTAGAAATTACAGCATACACATTTATTAGCCCTATTAAGTTGTCCAGAGACATTCCCATATCACAGAATGATTATCAGCATGGGAGCCCCAATCCAATTAATTTTAAATTCATGATTAGGTGGTGAGGTCCTTGAGGATTCTTATCTCCTGGTGCCCATCCCCCATAGAACGGGGTGCCAAATAGGCGCTCACCAAATATTCTCTGATTTGTATCACGTAAGAGGAAGTAATTCATCCAGTGAGGAACTCCTTGGGAATGCAGAAAAGTTGAACTGCCAAGACCAGAAGAAGTGACCCTGTGCGATCCCAGCCCACCCTTTCTCTTGGAAGATACTAAATTCTAAGGAAAGACCTAAACCAGATCCAGGAACTCCAGGGTCATCTGAGAAGCACAGTGAGCCCTCTGCAACTGTTTCCCTGTAGCTCCTTACAAGAGGAGTTTCTGGTTGGATGCCAAAGCCATACTGGCCAGATGAACCCACAGAAACAGATGGGATCAAGTTTCCAAGGTGATGGGATCTGAAGCCACCCTGCCTCAGGGTTGTGCCCACCAGGTCATATTCTCATTGGTCTCCACCCAAACTTGAGTCATACTGCACCGTGAATTTGAGATGACTTCTGGTCCTCATAGTGCCACCTCATTTCTTTCTAGAAACCTCTAGAAAGTTTCCAGTAGTTCCTTGAACGTTTCTAGAAATAGTTATTTTGTATGGAAACACCCAGTGTTCTTTTCTGGCTAGCTCTGGCTCATGCCCTTCCCCCTGTCACAATACATCCCTTCCAGTCAGCATGATGACTATCTGCCCTCGCAGCTGAGAGGCCAAAACAAATATGATTATCAGACTGTCTTCAGAGTGCTGACAGCACCCTTGGTGTGGGATGAGCAGGCAGCCCAAGCCACTGTGCCAAGTTCAGTTCCCAGGGGACTGTGCAGAAACTGCAAAAGGAGAGAGGAAGGTATATGCATTTGAATGAAAAACATACTTCCATCAGCACCGGTTTCCCCCACCCCAATTCAGCAATACAAGAAGCTACTAAAGAAGCCAGCATTTTTCTTCCTTCCTCTTTCTTTCTTTCTTTCTTTCTTTCTTTCTTTCTTTCTTTCTTTCTTTCTTTCTTTCTTTCTTTCTTTCTCGTTCTTTCTTTCTTTCCCTTTCTTTCTTTCTTTCTCTCTCCCTTCCTTCCTTCTTTCCTTCCTTCCTTCCTTCCTTCCTTTCTTTCTTTCTTTCATTAGAATATAGTTGCTTTACCCTTCTGTGTCAGTTTCTGCTGTACATCAAAGTGAATCAGCCATGCGTATACATATATCCCCTCTTTTTTGGATTTCCTTCCCATTTAGGTCACCACAGAGCACCAAATAGAGTTCCCTGTGCTATACAGTAGGTTCTCATTAGTTATCTATTTAAGGCTGCATTTTTCATTACTAGTTTGGTAATTGTTCATTTATCACTGTAGAGTCCCATTCCACCCAAATATGCACAGGCGTCAAACTCCCAAATCTCTCGTCTTTCTCATGGGTGAAATTAATCATTTATCCAAATGAGATTTTCTGTGCAGTGTGGCATGGCCACTTCTCTCTGTCTTTAACATTACCACTCACCCTAGTTTATGGTCAGGACCCTAACGTCTCACTCAAGAAGAAGACTCTGTTTTCCTCCCTTCTCAACTGAAGCCCAGGACAGCTATGTTGTCTCCACACAGTAGCATCATTCATTCTCAGTGCTGAGACTCATATGTGGTGGCACTGTGGTCCCTGAATGGGGTAAAGTGGGTGTACTGTTGGCCGTCTCTGCACAGTGTCAGGTGACATCAGTGTACCTAGCTCACAAAGTTCAGCAGACCATGGAGAAAGACATGAGCATGCAAGATGAACTCTTCTCTAGGATAAAAGCACAGTTCAAGCATCACTCAGAAATGACTCCTGACAAGATATATAATCTCACTTTATCTTTCAAACAGAGCTGTGGTGAGGATGGAATAATAAGATGATGTGTAAAAGCACATAGAAACTTATTCTTCAGTGAAAGTCAGTGTGACCACTGTTATAAGTGCTTGTCTTTATTTTACTGGTCTCTTTTTATTTTTCTGAAAAACGTGGACAAAATGCCTATATAATGTAATATGACACAACTAATCTGGGAAGCATTTGCTAATCCTCCTCTTTCAGCCAAATGGTTCCCCCAGATGGACGTGGAACCAAGAGGCAGATCCAATATTGACTGTGCCAAATGAAGAAATGGAAATAGATTTGAAAGGTGGGAACTTTGAATGGAAAAATTTTCCCTTTCCTCACCTTCCAACCTGGGTTCTGCTCAGAAGTGTTAGAGAGCTCTGAAATTCCACTGTGGGAGAGAAGGATTTCAAACGGAAAATTTTATTTTAAATGCCAAGAGCTTCTTGTCTCTAGGATAACGTTCTCTTTTTTCTTTCTTTCATTCTCTGACTTCTTCCTTTCCTTTGCTGAACTATTTTCCAACCAGCTCACTAATATTTAGCTATTGTAATGAACACATTTTGGTTTGGAGTTTCTACAGCTTTCTGTGGGCATGTAAAATAAGGTTAAATCTTGTACTTTGTAAAATTTTATCCATACATTCCACAAGAAGAATTTAAATGGTGGTGGTAGGGAGAGGGAAGGCTGGCCATGGTTCTGGTTCTGGTTCTGGTCAGCCCTAATGCTTCAGGCCATTCTCCTCTTCTGGGGTTTCAGGCTTTAGTAAGGAACATGTCGTCCTTGGACATTTCTTTTTCAATTTTTCAACTAGGTTTGATTTTGTTTCTTGAATTCAGCATTTACTGTAAGTTGTCACAGTTGTGCTAAACGCTTCACATTGGAGCTGTTGAAGTTGTAGCTACTTTGTGTAGGTCAGCAGTCCCCAACCTTTTTGGCACCAGGGACCAGTTTCGTGGAACACAATTTTTCCACGGACGGGGGCGGAGGGTGGGGGGAGTATGGTTCAGGCGGTAATGTGAGTGATGGTTCAGGTGATAATGCAAGCAATGGGGAGCCATGGGGAGCGGCAGATGAAGCTTCGCTCGCTCGCCTGCCACTCACCTCCTGCTGTGTGGACTGGTACTGGTCTGTGGCCTGGGGGTTGAAGACCCCTGGTGTAGATGATTCACGGATGTGTTTTATGTGATAATTAATGCACTTGAATATTATATATGCATCTGATTTCAGATTAGCTGGCCTCACACAAAAGGGCATTGCTGGGTAAATATGAGAGAAATAATAGGAAATCTTTAGTTTTAAAGTCAGCACTGGTGTCCAACTAATAAGATTGATACACTGGAAAGAATATCCATACCATGCTAATCCCTGGATCCCTGGGACAATATCTTCTTCCTCTCTTGGGCTCTGATATGTGACAGTTTGTAACTTCTCATGGGGAATTACCTGGATGCAATGGTGATCTTCAAATAGATTACCAGGCAGCTATTCTGGTGATCACATAAGGAAAAGGCTGACAGACCAAATTAACATCCTTGAATCATAAAATTTTAAAAATCAATTAAAAATATATAGCCAGAAGCCAGAGATGGGGTAAGAAGTTAACATACTTTTGGTAAGGGTGGAATGACCACATTCCCAGAATCTTCTGTTATGCAATGTTTTTACATCCTGTCTCTCTCTTCCTCTTTGCTGCGTCAGCCTTCCCATGACAGCCAAGTTATGAGGACCAGAGTTAAGGGTTCAGTGAGGGGGCCCAATGAATGGAAGGGGCCTAGAGCCAACAATATTCGGTTGATCTATTGGAGAGATGCAAGCTATAGCTTGTCGGTTAGCTTGATAAACATCTTTGGATTTTATCTATCTTTCTTGGGAACAGGACATGTGGGACCATGACAAATGTCACTAATAGGTGGCTGATGCAAGACCTCATGAATATTGAGCGCCTGTGTGCCTCATGGATACTTAGTACATCGTAAATATTCAAAGCCTCATATATCTCATGAATATTTGGTGTCTGTTAGTCCTTTCCTTCCTTTCTATCTTTATTTACTCTACATACGCTCTTCTCATTTTGTCTACATATGACGTGTCTCCCAGGTTACCACCTAATCTGTATTTAACACATCTTATGAATTCCGTATATTCCTCATAAGCTGCTAGCTCATACATCCATCCCATTTATTTTCTGTAGCAAAAACAAATATTCTCAAATAACACAGCAAACACAAATTACAGCAACATTCACAGTTGGTCTGGTGGTGTAGTAGGAAATTATAGAATTAGTAGACATTCAACAAAAATTTTCTTTATTGCTGGGAGATATTTCTTTGGACAAACACCTTCCTAGTGCCCACAGCAACAGTGGAATCCCAGAAATCTCTGAAAACAGTTCTCTTATTTCAATTAACAGCATCATGATTTTCCCAGTGGCTCAAGTTCCAAATCCAGGCACTATATTGATTTTTCTCTTGCCCTCACTCCATTATATTCCAACCATCAATAAATCCTGTTGATTCTGCCTCCTATATGTATTCTTAACCTGTCCACTTCTCTCCATCTTTAATATTACCACTCCTAATTTAGGCCACCAATTTCTCTTGCCTTCAAGGCAGCAGCCTCCCAACCATCATCCTTGTTGCCACTCTTTTCTTTTTGCAGCCCATTTTCTGTACAGCAAGCAGAGTGGTCTTTTAAATATGTAAATTGGTGTGAGTGGCTTCCAATTGCTTCTAGATTGATGTCAATCCATGTATGGTCAGTGGAAGTGGAAACAACCCAAATATCCATAAACAGACAAAAAGATAAGAAAAATGTAGTATATCCATGCAGTGGAATATTATTTGACCATAAAAAGGAAAGAAGCTCTGACATATGCTACAACATGGATAAATCTTGAAGACTTTATGCTAAGTGAAAGAAGCCAGTCACAAAAGACCACATATTATATGATTCCATTTATATAAAATGTCCAGAATAGGCAAATCTATAGGTGCAGAAAGTACATTAGTGATTGCATAGAGCTGGGGAGGGGTGGATGATGTGGGGAAAAGAGGGAAGTAGTAGCTGAAGAATGCAAGGTTTCCCTTTGTGTTAATGAAAATGTTCTAAAATTGACTGTGGTTTGCACATATTTGTCAATATACTAGGAATGAATTCTGCACTATAATTGGGTAACTTGTATGAGAATTATATATCAATAAAGTTTTTTTTTTTTTTTAAGTATGGTAAGTGGGCAGGCAACCTTTGAATCATCTGGGAGCTTGGAGAAATGCAGACTCTCAGTCCCCACCCCAGATGCACTAAAGAATCTCTTGTTATGGATCCCAGCAATCTGTGTTTTAACAAGCACTCCAGGTGAATTTTATGCACAAAAGTTCAAGAAACACAGAAATAAATTAAAATTGCAATTCCATACTAGGCTTACTAGACCCTACACAACTATTTTATCTCTCCAACACCAGCTCCCATTCCAGCCACATTACCTCTCCTTCTGTGTCATCAACAGGCCTAATGGCTTCTCCTCTTAGGGCCTTTGAACTCTCAATTCCCTCTACCTGGAGGAACTCCCCTGAGATCTTAATACTTCTGGATTCTTTTTGCCATTCAGTTTTTAGTCTACGTGTTACTTCCCCAAAGAAGACTCCTTAGACCATCGTAGCTAAAATGTCCTGCCATTCATCTGGTCACATCTCCTTGTTATATTTGCTTCCCAATACTTATAACTATTACTATTTTCTACTTTATTTATTTGTGGGCTGTCTGCATGCCTTCCTGGAATATAAGCAAGCCCATCTATCTAGTAGGCACTCAACTACCGTTGAATTGATGAGGAAACACACTGAACCCAGGTGACCTGGAATATATACCTTACCACTCACCATGACCCACGACTATTTTCCGAGCCCTCTGTGTCTTGCCAAGAGATTGTGTTGGAAACTGTTCCACCAAAATTAGCCACATTTTCTGGTAACACAAAAGGCCACCCTAATGACTGATGTTACAAGCTATGCTAAGGATGGCAGAGAGAGACAAGAGAAATGGTTGAGGAAACTATTCTTCTTCACCAGACTAGAAGTTCCTCAAGAATGGCCCCAGTGCCTGCTACAAATTAGGTGCCCCAAAACATATTTGCCTAACTCTTGAACTAAGTACTTAGGAAGTAAAAATATTTCATTCTTGCTTTGTAATAAACCCCTAAGAGGTGCTTCCTAGACTCCTCCAACCCTTTGGAGAGTCATCTAAACACCCTGTTCCCTGTCCCCTTCTTCATCCTTTCTATTAAATAAGATATTTGTGTTTTAAATGAAAGCCATTGTTGATCTATCACTAGTGGAAAAGAATCAGTGTGCATGCATTCCTCATGTAATAAGAAATAAATCCCTTAAGCCTATAATTTGCTCCTACTGGTGTAGAATTTTGAAGTCCAAGAATGCATCTGCCATCGAGGAGGTTAATTTTGGGTCTGCTGGCTCTGCAGTTATGTATGTGGCCATTGTTCATGACAGAGGAACTGTCTAGAGGAGATCAGTGCTCTGTTCTCATAATGAACCTTATGTTTCTAAACACAGGTGCGTTTGGATTGTAGACATCTGTGTCATTAAATGGGAGGGTGGGGGGAGAAAGAGCACAAAAGCAACTCAGATATGGGTCCCTTGGAAATGCAAGATGGTATTATTGCAGTAGCTCTTATCAACATCATTGTTGTTTCTTTGATGATGTATCATGGTACAGAGATAGTGGTGAGGAACCCAGTCTCTCACCACCATGTTTTCACTATGCCGTCTTTCACTAAGAGATGGAGGGGACTCTTGCTAGAATTCACCCTATTGTCATCCTATTGAAAGGAGTTGTCAGAAGGCCCCTATTCCATCCTGCAATCATTTCAATCTGCTTTTTACTCCAACTTTGTGTTTCATCTTTGCTATTTGATGCATAAAAATGAAAGAGCTCCTGGGAAATACTTGTTCCCAATGGCTCTGATAAGACAGATATCCTGGGAAACTACCAAAAAGGTGCAGGGCAAAGAAAGGAGGGCTATCCAATGACTCATGGTCATTCTCTTGCCCCCCTCACACACATTAATTCAGCATATATGTGTTCTGCATCTCAGTCTCAGGATTCCTGCAAGTCAGACATTTACAGGTATTCAGGACAACCCAACTCTTATGACAACAAATATTCTTAGCCATTTTACAGACACTTATGCACTGGGAATTTTTGTAATTAGTCATATGACACGCTATCATTTGCACTTGTCTCATCTTGATGAATATTTTAAAACATTATGACAAAAGGCTAGTACTCCAATACCAGTAAACGAAGTCAGTTTTAAAAAGGAATCTTAGATGGCCTCATTTGACTAAAACAATCTCCTGGCTTTTTACGAAGTGTAAAACTCTGAATATAATGTCTCAGTAAGTTGTAAATGTTGTGGTAGTGTTTCACTAACTGCCTCAAACCTTGAGCTGGAGCTGCCACTAATATTCATCTGATCTAACAAAGGAGAGTTACAGAGAAGTCAGGTGATGTGCGAAGCACACAGCTAGGCAGCTGTTAAGCCAGCGTGAGAATCCAATCTCCTGACTTAAAGTCGTTCTTGCTATTAAACCAGGTGGATCCGCCTGGGTGCAGCTGGGGAAGCAGAGCCACCATGAGTGATATGGATTAAGGGTCAGGCCCCTCCCACCAGGTGGGAGCTGGTGAAGGAGTCTTTAAGAGGATATTGCTCTGTGTCTCAGTTGGTCCTGAAAGGGCTGCAGGTCAGCAGGGCTTGAAGTTGGAAAAGTAAAGCTGGGTGTCAAGTGCAGAAGACCAAGGGCAAACTGGAATCCACGAGGACAAACTCCAGCCTGCAGCGCTCTCCCCACCTCCAACATCAGCGATGTGGATGACTTGCAGGAAGAAGCTGGCAGCCTTCATCGCCAAACCACATGTGTACCTGGCCCAGGCCACAGAGTCAGGGTGCAGGAGATGGGCAGGAGCTGAGGCATCTGAGGCCCAGCTGTGGCCTCTTGACACCGTGGGGGGCAAGCAGATCCGCATACACATGTGGAGCTGCCCTTGGCCCCCTGCAGTGACCTTGTGGGTGTAATGGCCCTCCCTTCACTGCCACCTTCCAAATCACGCAGAAATGTACCTTGTGGCCAACGCTATCTAACCCAGAACCAGCTTAACTAAGTAAAAAGCCCCCACACAACGTTATAACCTGTCAGTGTATTCTCAGCTGCCTTTGATTTTTCTTTATGACACCAAATACAGAATAATTCAAATATACAAGAGAATATGCACATAGAAACTTTCCATGGTTTCCCTTATGGAATGAGTGATTTTCTGCTGCCTTGAGTACTCAGTCACTTTGGTTCATTTTCTTGCCATGTGCTTATGGAGATGAATTAAAACTGACTTATTTGTATATTACTTATATATGAAAATTTGGGTCTATTGATTATACCCACAGCAATAGCAGGTCCTCTAATGTGATGTATATCATGTAAATGAGGGTTAGACAAACTTCAGGATCCATTTGGCATTATTATCTGTGCAACTATGTGCTTATGTATTTATGTATCTATGTAGGTAGGTTTGTATTTGTCTTATCTATCTATCATCTATCTATCTATCCATCTATCTAACCAGGTAGTACTATAGAGATTTAAGAACAGTTTTGATGAGTACACAGACAGATATTCTAAAAATTGAGAGCTGAGAGACTGAAATATTGGTGTTGTAACTTCTGAGTAATTGTTTCAGCTACTGAACACTGGCACTAATCCAAAAGTCAAAAGAATTGACAGTTATGTAAGCTGTTTCTTCCTTTGGCTTCTTGAGATGACTGAGATAGTTATAGATAGGAAACGCAGACACAGTTTAAAAAATCTAACCACACATGATTTATGAGAATTTGTCATGCTCTGAGACTCTCAGCTTCTGCTTCTCTAAGTACCTCTTAGATTCTTTAGCCTTGTAGCTTGTTTTCCTTCTCAGAGCCAAGCCCAGCGATGCTCCTTTCCTTTGCTTGTGCTTTTGAGGGGGAAAAAAACAAAGTTAAGACTGTAGGAAAATAAATCAACAAATAAATACAGCTTTGTAAAGACATTGAGATAATAAACTGAGATTATAAATCAACTTTCCAGGCTTCACCATCAACCCAGGGAAAAAGGTGAAACAAGTGGTTTCCAAACACTTGATAAAACATAGAGGGTGTTTGGGGGTAGAAAGAGCTCTGGTTTTGGATCTAGAAGAACTGGATCCAAGCCATTTATCCATTTTGTGTCTTTAGTATTATTTAACTTTTAGCATTTTTGTTTCCTCTTCTGCAAAATAGCTGTCATCTTACTTGCTTCCTCGAGAAGTTCCAAGGTTGAAAGAGATAACTTCTATGTCCACCTCGTACCTTACTTCACCTTCACCTGCATTGACTCCATCCATCTCATATAACATATATAAATGGCATTACAATGCATGGGGTCACATTATTTTTAAATGTTAGAGAATTAGGTCTTAGTAGGTAAGTGGAAATGTTAAAAAAACTTATTTCTTAGTCTGACAACCACTGTTAATCTTGCTTAATTGAAACAACTGAAGCAGCGGATTTTTCCTATGTCAGGAAAAAATCGTGAAAGACTTAGAAAGAGCAAAAAAAAAATCACTGGGTATTCCATCTAGGTAACCCTTCCGGGTTATCTATGTCTTTTATTGTTTTGGAGCTATGTTAACATTTAATTCATGGCCCACAGCATTATAACTCATGCCTGAATGAAGCTTTCTAACTCAAGCATTTTATTAAGTAGGTGAGTATGCAAATACTAAATCAGCAAATAATGAGAACTAGTCTGGTGTCTAGTAGATGCACAATTGATTTATCTCCCCATTTTCCCACCAAGAAGCCACTTTTGCAACTATGATGCAGATTTATTTTGGCCATTCCTGACCCCTGGTGAATTATTAAAAGATGAACTGGGGCACGTTAAAATTTACAAGAGTTTATACGAGCAAACAGTGCTTCCAAACAAAAGTTGTTAGAGGCACATATCAGCAGGAACTACGGGAAAGACTTTTATGGAGAAGACTCGGAAGCAAAGCAAGGAAAATCATTGGGTTGGCTATAGCTTAAGTTGTTGCCTTATTTGGGAAAGCCCAAATAAAGGCTATTTGTGATTGGATTTCTTAAGTTTCAATTTCTTAACTTTGAGGATTTCTAGGTATTGACTCTGGCTTAGGGTCCAGTTTGTTTACGTAGGTTGCTGAGGCAGTAGAGACACCTTAGTCTAATGGCTTTGTGTTTCATTACTTTAACAATGCCACTTGTCCACCTTTTAGAATTTTTGTTTTTTAACATCTTTATTGGAGTATAATTGCTTTATAATGGTGTGTTAGTTTCTGCTTTATAACAAAATGAATCAGCTATACATATGCCTACATCCCCAATATCTCCTCCCTTTTGCGTCTCCCTCCCTCCCCCCCACCCTATCCTACCCCTCCATGTGGACACAAAGCACCAAGCTGATCTCCCTGTGCTATGCGGCTTTTTCCCACTAGCTATCTATTTCAAATTTGGTAGTGTATATATGTCCATGCCACTCTCTCACTTCGTCCCAGCTTAACCTTCCCACTCCCATGTCCTCAAGCCCATTCTCTACATCTGCGTCTCTATTCCTGTCCTGCCCCTAGGTTCATCAGAACCAATTTTTTTTTAATTCCATATATATGTGTTAATTTACAGTATTTGTTTTTCTCTTTCTGACTTACTTCACTCTGTATGACAGACTCTAGGTCCATCCACCTCACTACAAATAGTTCAATTTCGTTTTGTTTTATGGCTAAGTAATATTCCACTGTATATATGCGCCACATCTTCTTATCCATTCATCTGTCGATAGACACTTAGGTTGCTTCCATGTCCTGGCAATTGTAAATAGAGCTGCAATGAACATTGTGGTACATGACTCTTTTTGAATTATGGTTTTCTCAGGGTATATGCCCAGTAGTGGGATTGCTGGGTCATATGGTAGTTCTAATTTTAGTTTTTTAAGGAACTTCCATACTGTTCTCCATAGTGGCTGTATCAATTTACATTCCCACTAACAGTACAAGAGGGTTCCGTTTTCTCCACACCCTCTCCAGCATTTATTGTTTATATGTTTTTATGATGGTCATTCTGACCAGTGTGAGGTGATACCTCAATGTAGCTTTGATTTGCATTTCTCTAATGATTAGTGACGTTGAGCATCCTTTCATGTGTTTCTTGGCAATCTGTACATCTTCTTTGGAGAAATGTCTATTTAGGTCTTCTGCCCATTTTTGGATTGGGTTATTTGTTTTTTGATATTGAGCTGCATGAACTGCTTGTAAATTTTGGAGATTAATCCTTTGTCAGTTGCTTCATTTGAAAATATTTTCTCCCATTCTGAGGGTTGTCTTTTCATCTTGTTTATGTTTTCCTTTGTTGTGCAAAAGTTTTTAAGTTTCATGAGGTCCCATTTGTTTATTTTTGGTTTTATTTCCATTTCTCTAGGAGGTGGGTCAAAAAAGATCTTGATGTGATTTATTTCATAGAGTGTTTTTCCTGTGTTTTCCTCTAAGAGTTTTATACTGTATGACCTTACATTTAGGTCTTTAATCTATTTTGAGTGTATTTTTGTATATGGTGTTAGGAAGTGTTCTAATTTCATTCTTTTACATGTAGCTGTCCAGTTTTCCCAGAACCACTTATTGAAGAGGCTGTCTTTTCTCCATTGTATATTCTTGCCTCCTTTATCAAAAATAAGGTGACCGTATGTGTGTGGGTTTATCTATGGGCTTTCTATCCTGTTCCATTGATATATATTTGTGTTTTTGTGCCAGTACCATACTGTCTTGATTACTGTAGCTTTGTAGTATAGCCTGAAGTCAGGGAGCCTGATTCCTCCAGCTCCATTTTTCTTTCTCAAGAGTGCTTTGGCTATTTCGGGTCTTTTTGTTTCCATACAAATTGTGAAATGTTTTGTTTTAGTTCTGTGAAAAATGCCATTGGTAGTTTTATAGGGATTGTATTGACTCTGTAGATTGCTCTGGGTAGTATAGTCATTTCCACCATGTTGATTCTTCCAATCCAAGAATATGGTATATCTCTCCATCTGTTTGTATCATCTTTAATTTCTTTCATCAGTGTCTTATAGTTTTCTGCATATAGGTCTTTTTCTCCTCAGGTAGGTTTATTCCTAAGTATTTTATTCTTTTTGTTGCAATGGTAAATGGGAGTGTTTCCTTAATTTCTCTTTCAGATTTTCATCATTAGTGTATAGGAATGCAAGAGATTTCTGGGCATTAATTTTGTATCCTGCTACTATACAAAATTCATTGATTAGCTCTAGTAGTTTTCTGGTAGCATCTTTAGGATTCTCTATGTATAGTATCATGTCATCTGCAAACAGTGACAGCTTTACTTCTTCTTTTCCCATTTGGATTCCTTTTATTTCTTTTTCTTCTCTGATTGCTGTGGCTAAAACTTCCAAAACTACGTGGAATAATAGTGGTGAGAGAGGACAACTTTGTATTGTTCGTGAGCTTAGAGGAAATGGTTTCAGTTTTTCACCATTTAAAATGATGCTGGTTGTGGGTTTGTTATATATGGCCTTTATTATGTTGAGGTAAGTTCCCTCTATGCCCACTTTCTGGAGAGTTTTTATCATAAATGGGTGTTGAATTTTGTCAAAGCTTTTTCTGCATCTATTGAGATGATCATATGTTTTTTCTCCTTCAGTTTGTTAATATGGTTTATCACATTGATTGATTTGCATATATTGAAGAACCCTTGCATTCCTTGGATAAACTCCACTTGATCATGGCGTATTATCCTTTTAATGCACTGTTGGATTCTGTTTGCTTGTATTTTGTTGAGGATTTTTGCATGTATGTTCATCAGGGATATTGGCCTGTCATTTTCTTTCTTTGTGACATCATTGTCTGGTTTTGGTATCAGGGTGATGGTGGCCTTGTAGAATGAGTTTGGGAGTGTTCCTCCCTCTGTTATACTTTGGAAGAGCTTGAGAAGGATAGGTGTTATCTCTTCTCTAAATGTGTGATAGAATTCGCCTGTGAAGCCATCTGGTCCCGGGCTTTTGTTTGTTGGAAGATTTTTAATCACAGTTTGAATTTCAGTGCTTGAAATTGGTATCTTTATATTTTCTATTTCTTCCTGGTTTAGTCTCAGAAGGTTGTGCTTTTCTAAGAATTTGTCCATTCCTTCCAGGTTGTCCATTTATTGGCATATAGTTGCTTATAGTAATCTCTCATGACCCTTTGTATTTCTGCAGTGTCAGTTGTTACTTCTTTTTCGTTTCTAATTCTATTGATTTGTGTCTTCTCCCTTTTTTTCTTGATGAGTCTGGCTAATGGTTTATCAATTTTGTTTATCTTCTCAAAGAACAAGTTTTTAGTTTTATTGATCTTTGCTATCGTTTCCTTCATTTCTTTTTCACTTATTTCTGATCTGATCTTTATCATTTCTTTCCTTCTGCTAACTTTGAGGTTTTTTTGTTCTTCTTTCTCTAATTGCTTTAGGTGTAAGTTTAGGTTGTTTATTTGAGATGTTTATTGTTTCTTGAGGTAGGATTCTATTGTCACCTTCTCCTTTAATCTGGTTGTACCATCTTACTTGTTCCCTCCTTAATTAATAGTTACATAAAAATTTTAGCCATGCATTCTTTTTAATTTTATATGAGTCATGATTTTATGTTTAAAATTTTTTTATTCTTTAACATTTGAAAAATAGTTCAGACTGAATTATCATCTTCAACTAGGGAAGTTTTATGCAATTCTATGAGCCCACCTTTTCAGAGAACACTTCAGAACATCACTTTCAATGAGTCATAATTCCTCTTCAGGAGTCTTCTATCTGCCATTCTATGGATTCACGATGTAAAAAAGTGATTTTACAGTGTAAAGCCCTCTGCAAATGAATATCTTGTTTAATCATTACAGCCTGTGAGGAGTTGTCGTTTTCTGTATTTAAGGCTGAGGAACTTCATATTCAGGGTGCTTCTGAGACATGCTCAAGATCACACAAGCAGAAAAGCTTAGTTTGACTGTTGTCAAGGGTTAAGAGGCAGGAGTTTAACACGTGTCAGATTCAGTGCTCTTCATGTAAATGATCCAGAACTCAAGCCCAAATACCACAGGGACTAAAAGCCTCTCCCACTTTTCTGCACTTAAGAAGAATAATGTCTATTCCTGAACCTTGTTTTGCAGATCATTGAATTGGGTGTATTAGTTTGGGGAGATGGTGATGAAAGGCATCTACCTGTACTTGCTTGATTTACAATGGAAAGGGTAGAAAGTTACTAGATGACTAGAAAATGATGGATTCTTACTCAGAGCTAGTAAAAGGGGTGGAGAAGAGAACCTGAGAAACCTGGGTTGAGTGTTGATGCTTGATTGGGAGTGGTGAGAAGGGAGAAGGGGGCACATGGGCAATTTCCCTGTTGTGATGAATAGGGCTTTGAGAAGACAGGAGAGAGGTTTCATATTCTACTGAGTTCGAGAGACTTCAGTAAAGCTCTAAATTACAGTTAGGGGGATGTTGGACTTTTTTTTTAAGTACAGCATCTTGCTAACGGGCTGAAGGGGTCTAGTTTTGCCTGAGTGAGGATTATTACTTTGCTACGAGTGGAGTATCTCTGTAAAGAGAGATGAGGCAACTCTGGCCCAGGATTCAAAATTCGATTAAGTGATAACAAGATGTTGGCCACTGGCACCAAACTCTGTCTTCAAGCATCATTTGGTCAGCTAATTATTACTATTATTTACTACTTTTTTGTCAAGCATCCTAGAATAAGATCACCAGGAAATAAATGAGAAGAAAGAAAACTTTATTGGCTTCTATAGCAGAAGGGTAGCTCTGGCAGTTAGTAGAGATTTTATATGTTACAAGCACTTAGGTTAGTCTTAGAGAAAAAGAAACAAGACAACAAGCACTTAATATGTGGAACAAAACTTACTCTCTATTATTAGTTCTTAGAAAGCCTAAGGTAAAGTAAGTCTGGGAAAGTACTTTCGTAAGGTTTCTGGCAATGAAAATGGTTGCTTTAGTCATATAGAAGGCACAAAAATCTTAACTTTTCATCCTTTGAAATACATATGTGTCCTTCTCGCTTCCTAATTTCTACATTGGAGTCTACTTTTCATCTTTGTGACATGACAGATACATGGTAGGTCAATCAGAAAAGTCAGGTATTACGGAGACTCACTAAAAGTGATACATGCTTTGCATAATTTAACTCAAAACATATACATTTACATTTATTTGTAAATGTAACATTTACATTTGATGTAAACATTTGATGTAGGAACCAAGGATTATTCTTTGAGCTGGGGATATCTGATTGGAATTCCGCATTGTCTTCCAAACATGAGCCATAGCAATAATATGTATTCTATCCTTTCCAGTTTTAATTTCTTTTTAAAGGGAAAAAAATCTTAAAATGAATGACACGATCAACACACAGAATCTCTCTAGATTTTTAAGATTTTTTTCCTTTAAGCTTTATAGTTGTCCTATAACTATTCAAAGCATTTAACTTAATTTTCATAGAGAAAATTCTCTTGCTAAATTCATCTTTCACTTATTTGGTAATATCTAATTAAATTAGACAGTTAAAATAATAGGAAAACTGACATACACAGGTTTGGGAAAAAATTCAAGTGGCTTATGCATCTACCCCTTATGGTAAAGGAATCAGGAATCATTCACAGGTTACTTCAGTAGTACCCAAAACAGCAAATATTTAGCATGCTGTGGGCAGCAGCTAATACACTTAGAAAAGGAATTGTAAACAGATCGATCGTGGTAAGTTAGGTTGGCCTGGAAGGGCCAGATATGAGTTCACCTCCAGGGTAGAATGAACCTTGCTGGTACATGCAGATCAGAAAGCTAAGGACGTTCACAGATAGGACCTGGGTTTCCAGAATTTCCCTCCCTTCCCACCCTGCCAAAACTACCTTGGAGTGCCTGTGAGCAAGTGGGGAGCACTGAGGGCTGAAAGGAGCAGCAGGAAGAACATTCCAGCTGGCCATGTGGCTTGGGAAAGTCACTCACACCTTGGCTACTGCAGCAGCCATCTGTGGAAAGTGAAGTTTGAACCAAAGTAAAACCACGTGGATCGATTTCCTCTCAAAAGTCAACGATTTCCTTGTTTATTTGTTTGAGTGGTTGTTTGTTATAGTTTGCTTGTAGATACAAAAAATTAAAGCATTGTTTATATACAGCAGCAATAACAGTGTTGAAATTAAGCGGATGTCTTATAATTCACTTCCTCGCCTCTGTAGTGGAAACCATTGCCCAGGACCTCTGACAAGAGCTTTTATCAATTGCTTTTGGACACTGTAGCAATAGGGCCACGGGCTGGCAATCTCCGGCAAAGGGGACACCAAGAGAGAGCGGGCAGCAACTGCCCAGCTCTCGGCATCGCCCCTGACCCCACTGCTGGGCCTGCAGATGGAGAAGAAAGCCTGAAGCCGGAGACCCCTGCCTTCCCTATTTTGCTCTGAGCTCACGTGTGAGCGCCCTCGAGTCTAAGGAGACCTCTTCCCAAGGCTGGGTGCCAGGGGCTTCCCTGGCAGAGGGAACTGAAACCTGGCAAGTCCTTAAGCCCTCTTCCCTGGGCAGAGGCAGCGAGGAGGGGTGGGCTGGCAGTCCATTTCTATTGTGCCTGCCTCTGGGGGAGTCCCTGGAGCTGGAGAGGCTCTCAGATCAAACCTGCTGTGCTGCGGGAAAGGTGAATGGACCCAGCCACTCTGTGTCTGGACTGGAGGAATCCACTGTGATCAAAGGAAGAGGCTTCTGTTATTCCTGGAAGTAAAAGCACAACACAGGGCAAAGCCTGTGTAGACTTTGGTTCTCTCAATGTATGTCATTTGGGGTAATTCATCTGAATAACCATAATTAGCATGGATAATTGACTTATGGGCCGAGAAGATATTTGTTTGTCTCATATGCATACCTTTTCTCCTTCAAGTTTTTTTGGAAATATGAGTATAGAATACTCAGAGGGAAGACCAGGCTCTTCCTCCTCCACAGCCTGCCCCCTCATCGCCCTTCCTGTCTTTCTCCTTCTCTCTCTTCCCTTAATCAGCCATTGCATGAATTGAAGTAGATTTTGAGTCTTTATTCAATTTTTTGGAAAAGATATTTATGCTCCCTGTTTTTAATTTTAAAATCAGTTGAGGGCTTCCCTGGTGGCACAGTGGTTGAGAGTCCGCCTGCCGATGCAGGGGACACAGGTTCGTGCCCCAGTCCGGGAGGATCCTACATGCCGCAGAGCTGAGCCTGCGCGTCCAGAAGCCTGTGCTCCGCAACGGGAGAGGCCACAACAGTGAGAGGCCCACGTACCATAAAAAAAAAAAAAAAATCAGTTGAGCATGACATTTCAGATATCTTTCTCTTACCAAACAAAACAGAAGAGAACGGAATTGTGTCTTTTCTAGTCCCACGTGATTATGATTTTCTTTTAAAGCAGGTCAGTTGCTCTTAACAGACAACTTTCCCAATTCCTGTTAAGAAAAAAAAAAAAGAAAAGAGAGTGTTCCAAACATTACAGTCTAAAGTAGTGCAGAAAAATAGATAATGGTGCAAAGCTACATATGTAACTTTAAATTTTCTAGTAGCCATATTTTAAAAAGGAAAAACAGGTAAAATTAATTTAGTGATATATTTATTTAACCCAATATAATCAAAATATTATTGTTTTAACATGTAATAAATATTGAAAGTTAGTAATTTGCCTTTTTGGCAGAGATATTTTGCCTTTTTGGCAGAATTATGTCTTTGAAATGCAAGGTGTGTTTTGCACCTACAGTACATCTCAGTTTGGGCTGGACGCGCTTCAGGTACTCAGTAGCCACAGGTGAGTAGTAGCTACTATATGGAGCATCGTCGGTCTACAGATTCTTTTTTATATTCTGAGGCCTAAGTTTTGTGTGATTTCCATTTGTCGCTGTGTCTTCAAGCAGAGAAACCATTTAGAATCCAAGTTTTCGTCAGATTGGAAGCTGTTCCCACGAGGTATAAAATTTGATCAAGCAGAAGATATTTCTAGTTATGCCACTTATTCCTTCCCCAGCAGAATGCCCATTTTTGTATAGAGTGAGCAGAGCATCAAAGCAAAACTACTTGATTTCACTAATTTCAACTTTAAGTTTCTGAAAAAAATCAAATTTTTCCAATGAGAATTATCACCACTCATTACCCAATACTGAAAAAATTGTATATTGTCTTTTGCAATGTTTCTGAATGTGCACAGCACTTCGATAATTTTATAGCTACCTTGCAAATTGATGCAAGCCCAGCTATTAGGTAGAACTTTACAGGTGAAGAAAACTACATGCCACGTTAGTTCCTGGCATGTGGATGCTGAAGGCAGCACCATCCATGGCTTTCCTCACCTTCAGTGTGACTAGGGAGGAGATGTCCTCTCTGAATTTCCCAGGTAACTGATAGAATTTCTACTCTCGCTCACAAAATCCAGTACCTGAAAGTACCCATCTCATTATTTTTATTACAACATTATAACATCTTATCTCTATGTTAGGATTTGGGCAAGTTAAAAAAAACAAAACAGGGGCTTCCCTGGTGGCGCAGTGGTTGAGAGTCTGCCTGCTGATGCAGGGGACACGGGTTCGTGCCCTGGTCCGGGAAGATCCCACATGCCGCGGAGCAGCTGGGCCTGTGAGCCATGGCCACTGAGCCTGCGCGTCTGGAGCCTGTGCTCCGCTACGGGAGAGGCCACAGCAACGAGAGGCCCACGTACCGCAAACAAAACAAAACAAAACAAAACAAAAAACTGTGATCCATTACTTTGCCTATCCCACCAATATTTGAGCAACTCAGGGCAGAAAACATTCCTGATTCTTCACTGTGTCTAACTGAACCCAAGCAACAATGTCTGGTGCATCGTTGGTGCTCAGTCCTTTTTCATCGAAGGTAGGAAGCTCTGCCCTGTTCATTTACCTTTTTCTCCTAATCGTACACTTTCATCAAGACCCAAGACCATACTGGTATTTCACACTGATTTTCATTCTTTCAACAAACGTTCATTGAGTGCCTGCTTGAAGCTAGGCACTGTGCTGGGGAGAGTGGTGAAAAACACAGACGTGCTCCTTAAATTCAAGAGGAAGAGGGAAGATTGTGGAAAAAATAAGTGTAATGGGCACTGTGGTTTTGAAATACTTTCCAGTGGGTTTTCCTTCTGGGTATTCTGCTTTGTTTTGTTTATGTGTTTTCCTCCCCTGCAACATATTCCTCCATTCAGTTTTAGGAAGGAGATCCAGGTACTGCTTGGGACAAACAAAGTAAAGGGCAGGGAGGAAGGAGAGGTCCCCTGGAGACAAAGAAGAGAAGCAGATGCTCTCTGCTCTTCTCTCTGGGTGGGCCAGTGTGGAGGGAGTGCTGAGTTGAGAGAGAAGGAAGAAGGCGCAGAGGGAGGGAAGGAGAGAGAGGGAGAGGCCTTACCCTTCTCTGCCTCCCGCAGAGCCTAGGAGCTGCTTTCAAGTCTCCTCAGTGCTATTTGGAAGGAAGCTCTGAGTCTCAGGATTTAAATTTCACTAAGTTTTACTATATATATGACTAAAGAGTGACCAGCCCTCTCTGAGCTATCGAGCTTCCCACTACCCTGTAGATGGTGGTCCAACAAACAAAAATGGCTAGTAGTAACCGGAAACTTTAAAACAGATCTGTATTTGTACAGTCCTGGGTTGGGCCTCCTAGTCAAATCCATGAAGGCAAGGGATGAAATTCCCAGTCAAATGATCCTCGTGTGGCTATAATTCTTTCAGAAATGACTACTTCTTTTTCGAATACATTGTTGGTGGTTCAACTCAGAATATTCCAGATGCAAGACAACAGTTATTATAAGAAAACACATACATAGTACCTGTTCAACAACTATTTTGTGAGTGGGTGAATTTATAAGTGGTCCATAAAAGAAGAGAAAATGCCATTTTTTTAAGTTTAGTTGTTTCAATAAGTTCTCAATAACTATTGTAATGCATTACCTAAAACTTCAAATGCACAAAAGCCACTAATTTGTGTTTTTATACTTAGCCATTTAAGAACTTCTCTAACTTTCTATTTTAGAAAGGCCTATGCTTGGATGTCCATCTTCTTAAAAGCATTTTCCAGACATCTGTGCATATTTTTAGAAGCTTTATATCTTCCAAGGAATACATGGGAGGATATGGGTTTTGGAATCAGACACATCTGGGCTCAAGTCACAGCTCTGTTTTGGTGAAGCTATGACCTTGATCGAATAACCCAGCCTCCTAGAGTCTTGGTAGTCTCAGCTGTGAAAGAAACAAAGAAAGAAGAAAGGAACAGAAAGAAAGGAAGGAGGACAGGAGGAAAGAAGAAAGAAAGAAAGGAGAGGGAGAAAGAGAGAGAAACTGGAAGAGATAGAGATGGGAGGGAGGGAGGAAATATCCTTCTTTTAGGGTCGGTGTTGGGGAGGCATGGGTTAGTGACAACATCAGAATATCTGGTGTAGTTCTTGGCACAAAGTGGATATTCAGAAATTGGTAATTATCCTTATTGTCAGTGATCACTGGTTGATTGTCATCCCTGAAATAACCACAACCTTTTCTGAAAAGATACAATTGCTTTTTGTCTCTGGTCATACCCCTGGTTACCTTCTCTGTTGCACTTCCTATGAGGGTGGTCTGAATGACATTGGCAATTGGTAAGTTAGTCTCTGCCTCTAAGGGGTAGATTTCCTCCTGGCTCCTTCGTCATGTGACTCAAATATTTTTGAGCAATGGTTCAGTGACTCTCCTTTGTCCTCTGCAAGAAACTCACCTTCCCAGAGATGGTCCTGGAAGGAGACGGGAGTGGGAGAGCATGCAAGTCACAACCTCACAAGGTACTGTGAGGATTAAAAATAATCCTTGAAGAACATGGTTCCACGGTCTTCATAAATAGCATCAATGAATAGTATTAAATCTATTAGCGTGTTGCCCATCCAGTGGGCTGTGGGCCACTGCAGCTGGTAACGCCAAGAACGGCCATGGGGAGTGATGAGGATTGTTGCAGATCCTGAAGCAGGGAATGAAAACCCAGAGTAGGGCGAGAACATGAGAGATTCTAAGAAGAGCAGGGCTGACCAGGACAAGGGAGAGGAAGAAGAATCCACACATGCCCAAGACAGGTGCAAAGCTGGTTCTCTTAGCTCCGTGGCCCTCTCATGAAAAGAAGCTCTCATTTTGATCTCCTTGCCCCACAGAATCATTTTCTTGTTTACATGTTTCTGCTGAAGATAAACTCTAGTAAAATGGTGATAGCTATCGTTGCAAAATCTGCATCAGCTTGTACTCAGCCAAGCCACGTAGCTCAGGTCTTTGTGAAGACGATGCAGAACTGCATCAGGCATTGTTGGACAGAGGAACCCTCGGTGGAACGGCCATTACCTGATGGTATGTGTTGACATCTCAGTACCCAGAATATATGTGTTTTACTCTGGGTCCCTCCAGAAGATGATGCTGAGATAAAAATTCAAGTGCAGTTTGTTTGGGAGGTGAAAACAAGATACACTAGTAAGGGAGCAGGGGACTGACACAAGGAAGGGAAGCACAGAGAGTATGCTGTTAATTCAGCTTCCACTGGGTGTCTCTGGATCTTAATCCTGCTGGGGAAACTCTAGGAGCCCATGTAGAACCACCACCTGTGGGAACAGGGGAGCTGAGGTGTTTATATACCAACTGCAGGTAGTCAACAGTTGATGGCTGTTCCCAGGGAACTTTAATTCCTTAGGACTATTGATCATACTGGTCATCATATTTCTAATTTTTATTTTAAGTGAAATGAAAATTGGGTACAAGCACAAGGAAAGAAAGGAGAAAGAGAGTGACAGTTAGGCAGTGATTAAAACAAGATGTCAGAACTCCCGAAGGTCACCTTTACTCCTTATAAAGGACATGCACACACCTTTCTCTCTGTGTCATGCTCCACTCTGCACTGTCAGGGCCAGAGGCACACACTGCAGAAGTTCCCAGAGCTCCTCAGAGATGACATTTTTTCATCCTAGGAAACCAGCTTCCATAATAGAAGAAACCTTCTGAAAGATTTTGACATAGCATAAACATTTCTTTTTAATTTTATGAATTGAAATCTAAACTATAGTGCCTAGGTAAGTAAAGAATATATACCAACAAAGTACTTAACACACTGCTCCTTTCTTATTATGTGAGACTGAGCAGAGATCTTGCCTGTAGAAGTCAAGCACCTAACGTTCAAATTCTGTCCCAGAAACGCATTCTGTTCCCCTGGCTGCTACATCACGTGCTCTGACCCCCACGTGACTCAGTTTCCCCAAATGCATGTCATTCAGTTCTCTCAGATCATCCTCTCCCGGGTTCCCACCCTTGAAAGCTGTTGGACACTTTAGAAGCCATACCTTTGGCTACTATCCAGGGAATAATCATTTCCTAAAGCGGGTTTGTGACCCCATAGAGTTCATGGGAGCCTCCCAAAATAGGTTCCTTTTTTCCCAGGTCCAGCTTTTGCTGGGAGACCTGAAATACATAAAACTTTAAAGTCAGTTTCCCCTTTGAAAAGAGAAAATGAGTGATTTATTGAAATTACAGGCATTGTCTTGCTGCCTGCAGGAACAGGAAAAAAAATTCTCTCTGGCTACATTGAACTATGTGTCCTGGGGCTTTGGCTTCCCATTAACTGTGAAATAAAGAAAAATTCTGAGCTCACATAGGGATCCTTTCTTCTGTGATTTGTACTACCTGTCTCTTGTGTGGAGAAATTCAATACAACCATGAAGACGCAAGGACTCAAGCGGGCCTTTGTAACTGTTGGAGAGTTTGGACTGAGCCCAAGGCAGATGGATCATCCTTTGTTCAGGTGAAGTGCTGAGCTCGGGTGCATGTCTTACTAGAATGGCAAGACTAGTCTCCAAAATAATGGCACTTAGTCTTAAGAGGGGTGTCATTGACCTGTCTTTAATGGCAGAATTCTTGCATCATTTCAAGTACACACACACACACACACACACACACACACACACACACACACTCTAAGAGAGAAACGGAGAGAGGGTGATCTCCTTTAATTCTTCATATTTAGTTTCAAGCTAGAAGAGAAATTTTTGTTGGGGAGAAAGCTTGCTGATAAATCATTAAACAGTTTGGGAATTTCAGCACTTTGAAAAATGAAAATGTTCAGAGGAAAAGTTTTTCCTTGCTGTGTTTCAGATTTTTTTTTTTCCTCATCCGTAACTCAAAAGAGATTGCCCTTGTACAAGGTCAAACTTCTTATGCATTTAGTTTTCATGTCAGATTGTTAAGGAGAAATAGAAAAGCCTGGATTTTGTGGAGGTCCCACATTTTAGGGAAACACAGATAGAATCCCATACACTTTTGAAACTAACATTGCTAGGGGAAAAATGAGTTATCATGACTTAGGCCATAAAACATTAGGTTGGGAAAAGAGATTTCCCTTGTGAACATAAAGTTCATTACTGACTGAAGATCCCCACATAAGTGGTTTAAAAGTTTCCCACTGTTGCTGAAATAGTAAGTGGTGCAAAGATGCACAGAAGACTGGATATTTGTTTTTCATCCTAAAATATGCTCTCTTTGCCACTTTTGACCTTAAATGGAGCTTCTACCCTCTCTGACTCTCTGTTTCTCTTGTGATCACTGTAGCAATGTGCTTGATGGCTCAGATGTAACGATCATGTTGCTTTAAGCATCTGGGCGTTCAAATAGTTATTGTTTTGAGTATTCACACGCTCCATACCCTTTCTTCCAGTGCCTCTACGTCTTAAATACACATCTCTTAAAATATGGTTTTTAATCCAAAGACCTAGACAATGATGAGTAATGCATGGAGAGAGGTGATCACTTACCTAATAGTTCATTTTGGTTACTCCATTGCAAGACTGTTTGGAAAATCTTTTACTTACCACCCAGTCTCTTACACCATGGAGTCAACTCTCATTGATTCCAGAGAGTTCTGGGAAGAAATGGGATACTGCAAAAGGGGAGGCTGAAAATAAGAGATGACCGAGTTTTGGCAGTCTTGGCAGTTTTGGTTGGCAGTCTTGACAAAATCATCTAGCCCAATCCTGCATCCAATACTTTCATCTGTCTACAACATGCCTGGTTTTGCCTAAAAGCTGACATTTAAGCACAAAGAACTCTCTACCCTCCGAAGCATCATCAGGCAGTTTAGACTGCAGTGCAATGAAGGGATCATTTTTCTTAGATTCTATATAGTTAACATCGATCTGGTCTCAGTTACTTAGAGAGTAAGTTTAACCCCATTGAGCATCACAAGTCTACTTGCTGGTGAGATTATCATCAGTCTGTCTCTGGGGAGCTAAGCAAAACATGAACAGAGTGGCTCAGGTTGTTCACTGATCTATCCCATCACCTACGTTAGTCACTCAACAAACACCTGTGGCAAGGACCTCGCGAGGTGCCTCTGCCAAATTCAGAGGGCTTCAGCTGTTTGGGGATGGCTGCTTGTGGTCCCTGTGCTTTTTTCTTCCTCTTGCCATAACTAACAAAGGGGCCTCTGACAGCTCTTCTGTGACCTGGTTTAGTGTCTCCTTCTCATCTGGTTGATTACCTTCTGCTGATTGCTTCTTCTCCTTTCTCCTCCTATTTTCACCTTCCTCTTTCCCTTTTATTTTCCACTTCTCCTCTTCCTCTTTATTTTTCTTCTATAAGAAAGAACTTGATAGATAGGTAGATAGACAGATATAGGTAGATAGATAGATAGATAGAGAGAGAGACAGATAGGGAGAGATGAATGATAGATCATTCAAGAATGGCCCCAATGGCCCTGTCTCTCAGTCATGAGGCTTTGGTGTCAGTGGTTGTGATACACTGAGGAGGTCAACTGAGCACCAGGTGGACCCATTGTTGCCACACCCTAGTCCACAAGTCTGTTGACCTCTTAGATTCTTAGGCCCATCCCAGGGAATTTTGGTTCAGAAATTCTCTGGTGGGGCTTGGGAGCTGCATTTCAAAAAAATTTTTTTCCTGGGGGATTCTGGTTCACAACTAGCATTGCACTGAACTAACCAAAGTGAGCAATAAAAAGCATTTTATCAAATATAATACTGGCCCTTCACCTGGAGGAGTGCCCACTGCCAGGCTTCACATAGGCTGTGTTTATGGAAGTAAGGTAGATACCTAATGATACAGTATGCTTTCGATCAGAGGCTGAAAATCCAGCTTGGGACTTGACATTAGCTAAGATCTGGAGTCACCCATTTAATTGCCTATAGGGGCTAGGCAGCTCCCTTAGGTGAGAGGAGCTAGGTGGGCTGAGATGCAGCTGAAATAAAGACCCTTGGCCACATTCCAAGGGCCAGCCATCATTCAGCGATTCATGCCAGGCAGGAATGTGGACCCCATGTTGTGAAACCTTCTACATTTTAAATAAGAAGAAATCCAAATGTTTATATGAAATTGCTCAGCTTTCTGATGTTGGCCATTAATGCAACTTAAAAAAAATAAACCTGACTTGTTTTTGGATTCAGCCTGCAGCCCAGTGATTTGCTACCTTTGGTGTAGGCTGCCTGTGTTGAATAAGTTTCTGAAAATTATGCTTCATTACTTTAATTGTAAACATTTATCAAGCATTATAACAGTTAGGATAACGTTCAGCTACTAGTAATATAAACCTAAAGTGACAGTGGCTTAAAAATGATGGAGATGTGTTTTTCTTTCACATAAGAAAGTCCAGGGGTAGATGACCCAGCAATACAATTGTGGTTACATGGTTATTCTATCTTTCTGCACTTTTTATATTTCTGCTCACTACCCTTAATACACGGCTTATGTCTTCAAGGTTGACTCATGATCACAAGATGGCTGCTGGTACTTCAACCATCGCATTCAAATTCTGAACAGAAAGACAAAAGAAAGGGGAAAGGGGAGAAGGGTGCTTGCCTCCCAGGCGAGTGAGCCCCTTTTAAAAATTTTTCCTGGAAGTCCTATCTAAAAATATCTACTTGCACATTGATGACTTTTATGTGGAAGGAAGAATGGGACACATTTTTTTTTAACTAAGCCTAATGACATATTCAACACAAGTCTATTATTGAGGAAGAAAAAGAGAACTAATACTGAGTAGGCAATCAGCACTCTCTCCCACAAGTGCCTGTTAGGATCCAGAAGACCAAAACTTAAAGGTGAATATTCAAGAGTCCTTATCCTCAAGAAAGGATAAGCCCAGTGTAAGAGAAATCATGTCGTGTTATAGTTAGTTGTGTACATGCATCTAAGTAGCATACTGATGATATATAGGGAGTGCTATAGGAACACAAAGGAGGGAACAATGAACTTGCTTGAAGGTGATATCCACCAACTCTAACTCTTAAGCAATGACATTGTAGCTGGGGAGAAATCACCCCAGAAACTTACTTGCTTGTGGATCTTATTTCTTGATGCTCCCTAGAAAGATGTACTGGAGGGCTTTGAAGAAACAGTAGAACTTGGCCTAGTGGAGAAGAAATGAAATGATTTTTAAAGCAGAGAGAATGACTAAAGAAAGTGTAAACATCTCATGTTCATGGACATAAGAGCCTAGGTAAGGTAGAATGGGGACCAAGTCTATGTCAGTTGCTGAGCATGTCATAAATTGAAGAGTATGAGCATTTTAAAAGGCGATCTTTATGCAGAAAGAAGCATTAATATTTTTGGATGTCCAGATGATGATTTTGAACTTTTCCACTTAAGCAACTACATCTGAGTCATTTCTGTGTCACTAGTACTTGGCAAAGAATAAAATCTTAACAAATGTTTGATGAAAGTTTGATGTTTTACCTACTTGGGGGTAAAGATGGTCTTTTCTGTTTGTAATGATTGAGGCAGCATGAATTCAAGAAGATGCTAGTAGTTATTTTGGGTCCAGGAGGGGCATTTTAGAAGAAGCCAAAATCCAGAGGAAGGCAAACCAAAGTTGAAGATAAAGCAATTCCTGGTTACATTACTGAGTGATGGAATTGAGATTATCTTAAAGTCAGGAGATACTTGTAGGCAATAAATTCCCTTGATCACTTTCTTCTTTCAATTTTATTATTGCATATTTCAAACTTTCAGAAAAGGATAGAAAATTATATAACAGATGTCAGAAGATCTACAATCCAGCATCTTAAAACTGACGTATTTTCTTCTGAATTTTTTTTTTTTTTTGCGGTACGGGGGCCTCTCACTGCTGTGGCCTCTCCCGTTGCGGAGCACAGGCTCCGGACGCGCAGGCTCAGTGGCCATGGCTCACGGGCCCAGCCGCTCCGTGGCATGTGGGATCTTCCCAGACCGGGGCACGAACCCGTGTCCCCTACATCGGCAGGCAGACTCTCAACCAGTGCGCCACCAGGGAAGCCCTCTTCTGCATTTTTTAAAGAAACCAAATGTTAAAGATGCTGTTGAAGGTCTATAGCACCATGTGACCCAAAGTCCTTAACTGCCATCCAGATGTGGTATTTAATATTATTCCCATATTGTTGGTTGTTGGTTGTAAGGCCAAGCTGCTGTAACAAAAAGACACAAAGCTTCAGCGGTTTCAAGAATGTATACTGTCATTTCTTTATCACTTAGCCCCAATGTAAGCATTCCACGTGGGAGGGGCAGTTCTGTTCCACAAGGTCTATCAGGGAACATAGTTCCTTCCTTCCTATTACTCCATCATTACCACGACTGTCATCACCTGTAAGGCTGAAGCTAGGTCACTGCCACTTCCAAGTTCCAGCCATTTGGAAGGGGCAGAGAGTTTGAAGGGGCGCACCCATGTCTTAAGATGTGGACCCATATGTACTACACATCCCTTCCTCGTGTTCCACTGCAGAGATCTTAGTCACATGAACATACACAGCGTATCGCACAATGTGAAGAAATATGAGCTAACTGGGCTACCGAATGCCTGGCTGGGACTCTATGACAATGGAGGAAGAGAAGCCTACTACAGGCCATGCTTTGATACTTTTACCACCTGCACTTGCATATCTAAACACTCTAAGGGCAAATGACAAACTAGCATAAGCCACCCAAACCTGGACATGCCAAAGAAGTAACAGTGAAGGCAGGCAAGTTTCTCCTCAGTCTGAGGTGGGAAACTTCTAAAATCCCATTAATATAGATGATGTTTGCTGTTGGTGTTTGATAGGCACCAATCATCAGGTTACAGAGGCTTCTTTCCAGTCTTTCGTTGTTAAATGCTTTTAATTTTTTAATCATGCATGAGGAAGAATTTATATTTCATGCTTTTGGGGCATCTACTGAGATGATTATATAATTTTCCTCCTTTAATCTATTAATGGTATGTATTGCATTGAGAGATTTTCTATTATTGACCAGCCTTATAATTCCTGGGATTAACCTAACTTTGTCATTGTATATTTTTAATAACTATTAAATTCAATTTGCTGTATTTTATCTGGGATTTTTGCATTCATGATTATAGTGAGATTGGTCTATAATTGTTTTTTCTTGTACCGTTCTGTCTAGTTTCCATATCAAAGTTCTATTAGCCTGATAAATCTATGTGGGTGGCTGACCTTTTTAGGTCTACACTCTGAAAAGATCTGTATAAGATGGGGAATGTTTGCTCCTTGAAATTTCCAAAATCTTGTCTGGGCCTGTTGCTTTTGGAAGGAAGTATTTTGATTCCTGATTCAACTTGTTGAGTTAAATAAAGTTGTTTATTTTAAATGTTCTTTAAAAAAGAATCACATTTAAGGCTATAAATTTGCCTCTAGATATGATTTTTGCTGTATTCCACAAGTCTTGATATACATGACTTGTATTGTCATTCACAATTCTCACTGTAATTTTTCTTTCTCTTTCACCCATGTGGTAGACTAAGTGATGGCCCGCAAAAGACATTCATATCCTAATCCCTGGAACCTGTAATGTTATATGACTGAAGAAAAAAAAATAATTTAGATGTGACTAAGTTAAGGATCTTGAGATGGAGAGATTATCCTGGACATCCAGGTGGCCCCTAAATGCCATCACATGTATCCTTACAAGATAGAGGCAGAGAGAGATTCCACAAAGTCAGAAGAGGAGGAGGCAATGTGACCACAAAGTAGAGTGATGTAACCAAAAGCCTTGGAACGTCCAGAGCCACCGGAAACTGGAAGATTCAAGGAACAAGTTCTCCCCTGGAGCTTCCAGAGGGAACACAGCCCTAACAATACTTTGATTTCAGCCCAGTGATACTAATTTCAAGATTCCGGTCTCCAGAACTGTGAGAAAATATATTTCTGTTGGGTTATGCCACCGGGTTTGTGGTAATTGGTTACAGCAGTCATAAGAAGCTAATACACCCATGAATTATTTGGCGGTACATTTCTAAGTTTCCCAATATATATGTGTCTGTTTTTATTCTCTTTTTTTTGTTAATTTCTATTTTAATTGCATTGAATTGGAACACCATTATTCATATGATATTGCTGTTTGAAATTTGCAGACAATTCCTTTGCGACCTATACATAGTACATTTTTATAAATACCCTATGTGTAATTGAAAATAACATATATTCTTTTTATTGTCCTATCCATACTTTCTATATTCCTGTCAACTTGAAGTCTGTTCAACCAATCATCATTTTTTATATACATTAAAATATCCCAGTGGGTTTTGGGGGATTAGTCAAATTTTCCTTATATCAGTTTTTGCTTTTTGTATTTTGAGGCTATGTTGTTAGATTCATACAATTTTATGATTTCTATACTTTCTCTCCCTAACTCTCTGAGGCCCTAGTTCCATGCCCTGTTTCCATATCATGGGTTTAGTTACCAAGTGAGGATGGATTGACTCATATCCTGGTCAAGAGGCTAAACTCTTACCATTTCCTTCTCCTCTAGTCTTATAGATTTGTAGCCTTGAGTCCCACCCAGGTCCTAGTGTCAAGCATTGATCTGATTGATCTGGCCTATACTTCCTTTCCTTTTCTTTCTTTTCTTTTTTTTTTCCCATGTAGTAATGCTGCCCATGCCAAACTCCCAGTAAATACTGCCTTCTTCTGGGCCTGAAGCACCTTGTATTATTTTTCCACTTGTGGTCTTTAGATATATTTATGTGGTTTTTGAGCCTCAACTATACCTTTTTCTTATCCATTATTGTGCTATATGTTTGGAGGAGTGCCCAGAACCTTCTTGCCTGGAAGTACTCCTGTATTGTTTAAACTACATTGAGTAGGGTGTTCTATTATTTGCCACTAAATGACATAGTATTATTCTCTCCATTTTACAGATTAGAAAACTGAGGCATAGAAGCTCAATGACTATCCCAAGGCTACACAGTTCACAGGCAAATGATCCAGAAATTCATTTTTAAGTCAACTGGCTGAAAAGTCTAGGTTCTTTTCCTTTTACCATGCTGCTTCCAAAAGACCATTTCAGGAGTCTTAAAAAGAACAGGCTTTTTTTCCACACTTGGGCCAACACAATTTTGTCCCACCCTCCACCAGCCCATTCCGCCTCCTCCCTTCTCTACGCTCATGATTCCAGCTTGTTTCATTGATGGCAACACCAAAACCAGATTGAACTGATGTTGCCATCTCAGAGTTTGCCGTTAACTCTCACTTTGCTGGCTCTGTTTGGATCCTGTGTTTCCTTGGTGCTGCTGTGGAGAGGACACAGGCTCACTGTGATTCACAGCTCCTTCATGCCAACCAACCATCCATAAAACGGACTCCAGCAAGCAGAGTGGGTCTCTTGAAAATCAGCTCCTCCGCAATGTCTGGATCTCTTCCTGTAAAGGTGACTATATAGCCTCCATCATCAGAGAAAATTAATACTCTCGCCTGCCTTGTTCTCCTTCATTACTTTCCTCTCAGCCTCAACATTCAGCAGATTACAGTCATTTCAAAGGAACACATTTCCATTTTCCAATCCTTTTGTGTAATGTAACTGTCCCAAAATTTGCACCAGGCAATGATCTTGCTTTTGCTTCCTCTTTTCTCTTTTTCCCTCCCCTTGAGCTAGATAAGAAACTGCTGTGTATTCTTTTTCCCTTCTCTTTTGGTAAGATGATATTTACCACATTGGCTGAATGAGCAAAAATGGAAGTAGTCCATACCCTAAGAAATCTTCCAGTTTTCACAGCTTACTGTCAGCTGATATGAATACAAATAAAGTTAAAATTAAATCAGCTCCAGGAATGTGCTTTCCAGTATGTATAAACAGTTCTTTCAAGAATGAACTCTCTCCTGACTTAAAATTTTAAAAGACATGGTAATGTATTTTGTCAAACTAGATGATTGACAGTGATCCCCAAATACAGAACTGAGGGAGTGTGTGGTGATACCAGGAAGCATAAGTAGCATTAAAGCAAGTTCGTTAATAAAATAACGTATCAGAGCAATTTAACACTGAAATTGGTTTCTCAAAGAGCCTTCCATGAAGCACTTGCTTCCTGGGATGTCTTCCCACTAACGGGTCCAGGAGCATAACAGACACCTCTCAAGCACAGCTTCAGATTCTCTCAGCCTCAGCTGATCGCAAGCCAGTGACTGTGGTGTGATCGCTTCTGTGCAGGCTCTGACCCACTTCCTGCAGGTGCCGATTCTGCAATTACACAAAGACAGGGGATGTGGTGAGGACCTGCTAGGCACTTAGACGTGCAGAGCCTGCATGGGTGGCGAAGGGGCACTTTGACTAATGGTGGTGGAAGCCAGTGGATTGCTGCTGTCCCCTCTCTTCCCCTAGTAGAAAGACCCCAGATACATTTCCTCCAGCAATTTGAGCTGTCTCATGAGGTCAGGCCACTAACAGCCTCAGAGGTGGCCAGATCTAGGACCCACCTGGCACTGCTCTCCATCTGTCTGTGTTGTGCCCTGTCCTTCACTCTGCCTCCCTGGAAAATAGTTCCCAGTGGAAAGCTTGCACTTAAGCCTTGTCTTAATCCTTGCTTTCTGGAAAACCCAGACAAAACATACTCACCTGGGAAATACCATGCATCATTATCCCAGTTCTGAAAAGCCATAATGTCCATCAGCTTCTTAAAGGTTCTGAGAAATTCCAATTGTAAAGAAACAAACAAGCAAAACAACAAAAAAGCTGCTACTGCTTAACTTTGCTATACGAAATTATCAAAATCATCTCACCATGAAACTCATTTTAGAAAATAACTCTTCAAAACTAGGTGTAAGAAACTTACCCTGGGAAACACAAATATAGAATTTATAGTACTTACACTGGGGATTTAGGGCTATTTCTGAGAGTCTATTCACATGAATACTATAGCAGGTTGAATGGTGGCCCCCAAAAAGATATTCCCATGTCTTAACCACGGAACCTGTGAATGTGACCATATTTGGAAAAAGGATCTTTGCTGATGTAATTCAGTTAAAGACATTGAGATGAGAAAATCATCTTGTGTGAGATGAGTTGGCCTTAAATCCAATGACAGATGTTCTGTAAGGGAAGGAAAAGGAGAAGGAGAAGGCACAGTCATCAAGGAGAAGGGCATATGACCACGGAGGCAGAGACTGCCTTATGCAACCACAAGCCAACGAACTCCTGGAACCATCAGAAGTGGAAGAAGCAAGAAAATATTCCTTTTCAGAGCCTTTGGAGGGAGTGCAACTCTACTGACACCTTGATTTTGGACTTCTGGCCTTTCCAATTGTGAGAGAATAAACCTCTGTTGTCTTAAGCCACCCAGTTTGTGTAAATTTATTAGGACAGCGACAGGAAAGTAATACAGGTACCATTGTGCTTCATGGAAAAGACACATGGAAGGGAACTGCCTTGTTACCTAGACTTCTGAATTTGGAACTGGCTAAGTGCTCTCCATAGGGGCTCACTTTTATATAGAGGGGTTCTGAAGACCATGTTCTTCCTGAGGGCAGAAGAAAGGGGAGGGGTGGCTAAGAGGACCCCAGCACCTGGGAGACTGGGCTCTGTCTGCCCAGCACCTGTGCAGTGAAAGGCATTGAGTGGTTGCTAGATTCCCTTCCAGCTCCAAAGTTCTGGGATTTCCCACAGGAATCCTTCAATAACAAGGTCTTCCAATGCCTTTTAAAAAAGGTTGTCAACATATGAAGCAAAGGAAAGAGGGAAAACAAGGGAGGGACCAAGCATGTGCTCAAATTATCAGGAACAAGCTTCATACATAAGCATTGATTCAAACTTAGGCTCTTCTAAGTAGAAATGCCCAGGCAAGGCCTTTTCTTTTTCACTTTGATTGACTTAAACTTGAGAGGATTATGAGGACTGCAGTTGCTTTTTAAAATTAAGGTAACAGTGGTTGCCATGGCTCACGGGCCCAGCCGCTCCGCGGCACGTGGGATCCTCCCGGACCAGGGCATGAACCCGCGTCCCCTGCATCGGCAGGCAGACTCTCAACCACTGCGCCACCAGGGGAGTCCTCTATCCTCAGTATATTTAAAACTCACCCATTAATTGCCTTTTAAAGTTTCACTTTCTGGGCCTGTTTCAGAAAGAACATGGGCAGCAGCCTCTACTGCAAACCCCTTTGTAAATGTAGATGTTTCTGAAGCTTCTGCGAAGCTGGGACTCCTATCCTCTCCTTGGTCTTTTCTGGCTGGGTCTTTGAAGTACTGTGAGCTTTTGGGCATGTGGGGCAGCTCAGACTCTGTCATACAGAGGCTCACTCACCATCAACCTTCTTTTGAAAGTCTCCCTGTTTCTTCTTAGTGTTGCTTTTCAAACCTGTGACCTATGACTATTTCAAGAAAGTCAAGGTGAATTCCTCTCCATAAGTTGAATTGTATTTTAAAAATTTCACTAGATTCATTCACTATTTAAAAGTTCCATGACAAAAGGAATATATATATATACATATATATGTGTGTGTATATATATATATATATGTGTATATATATGAATCACTGTGCTGTACACCTGAAAGTAACACAATTAAGTCAACTATACTTCATTTTTTTAAAAAAAAGTTTCAAAACAAATAAGCAAATAAAAGTTCCATGACAAAGCAACAGGTAGTTATCTGCTGTTGAAAAGTGGTCCCTCTCTCAGGGGCCCTTCCCCTGTCTTTAGAGTGAGCTGCACAGAGCAGGGTGCACCTGCATGTCCCACCAGTCTTTTCTATTTCGAGGCTTCGTGATGCCTGCATTCCTGCCTCGGTCAACCTGTCAGGGGGCATTCTATAGAGTTCTGCAGGACCACCTCCAGGAAACAGCAAGAGATTCTTGAAAATGTGCCAAATGGAAAACACAGTGACAGCTTTGGATTCCTTCCAGGGCCCAGAAAAGAAGCACTACAGATACAGTCATTCCTTCACAGGGACTTGAGAAAATACAAAAATAAGTTACTAATGTCTCTCAAATCTTTCCACAGGGTCAGAAGTAAACAGACTTAGAAAAGAGCATATATTTCATGTGGACGTTTTCACAGGACATTTGTAGGATGTTAGAGTCATGGTCTTGGTCGAGTGAAGAAAGGCCTGGACAAGAAACCAGGGGCCTGAACTGCAGTCCTGATGGGGTCACACTGCAAGTGACTCCTGGCTGCTGGGAGCCTTAATTCCTCCTCTACAGAAGGGAGGGGACACCTGCTTCTCCCAGTTCCTGTGAGGACAAAATGAGATGAGCTGAAATACACATCGTTTGTAAAGATGCTATCGGTCATACATATGTAAAATGTCATTAAGAAAGGTCTCAGGGGGCATTTTTCTGAAAGGGACATCCGACCATTCTTGGATGGTTACATAATTCTCTACCAAGCAGGTTACTGTCGATGTCCAAATTTTTTTTTTCCTTTTTTTTGCGGTACGCGGGCCTCTCACTGTTGTGGCCTCTCCCGTTGAGGCGCACAGGCTCCGGACGCATAGGCTCAGCGGCCATGGCTCACAGGCCCAGCCGCTCCGTGGCATGTGGGATCTTCCCAGACCGGGGCTCGAACCAGTGTCCCCTGCATTGGCAGGCGGACTCTCAACCACTGCGCCACCAGGGAAGCCCTTTATTTCCTTTTTTGAAAAAGCAAGTTAATTGTGAGAGTCCTCACCATGACAAGCCCACGTGCTGCAGCCCCAACGTAGCAGTCACTGTGCAGTGCCTGCATATCATCACTGGGATAATGGGCAGTTAAGGGACCAGTGGTGATCTCATGGGGTTATATCCCCAAATTAGGGTACTCAACTTGGGTGATAGAACAAAAAAGTATAACTTCAGAATACTCCCAGCCATGGGAATGTTAGAAGCCTACAGATTCCATCACTTTCCCCCTCACCCCTTATGTCTTGGAAGAATATGTCCTTGAGTGAAACAAGGAAGCTGGACAAATTTTCCCATAGAAATATGCATAATTATGGGGCTCTGTTTCTGTTCAAGAACTTGGCATTAAATGGACCATTGATATACGGCAGAAACAAAGACACCGCAACTCCACATCACTATACTTATTTAAACTAGGAACATTATGTTCCAAGTGGTGGAATGTTAGAACTAGAAGGGATCTCTTTTTCTGGAAATAAAAAACCAAACATTTTATTATTTATAAATGGTATTGCCTGTATAGGAAACCCAAAAGTAGCTACATCTATATTAGTACATTTAACAAGTACCTATAGCAAGTTTAGTGGACAATAAATCTATTTAGACAATCAATTTATGTTTAATTTTTCATACAAGCCTCCAACTGTTAGAAATACTTGGTGGACTCCATCTCTGCCAGGCTCGTCAGCTGAGGAGACCAAGCTTTCCCACGTCTCAATGAGTTTGGTGTTCATAGTTAGAGCTGCAGGTTTGAGGCACTGCTTTGCACATCTTTTGCAAAGGATAGACTCTGATAGACTCCATTTAAATCCTGGCTTCTCCATTGGCTACTTATGTGAATCTTGGTTTTCTCACCTGTAAGATGGGGGTAATGATGGTGATTATGACAACTCGCAATATGGCTACTTGGTTCAAATAACACACATGAAGGAGATCTATAACTAGAACCTCCTTATAGTTGAAACATTGCTATTAACTGGGTCAGTGACAGCACAGACTGAAGCCATGTTACCTGGTTCTTCCACTTATAACTGCATGACCTTGAACCTCTCCAGGACTCAGCTTCTTCATCTGTCAAGTAGGGATGATAACACAGGGTTGCAGTAAAGACGAAATGAGTTACTATATGCAAAGCTTTTAAAATAGGGCCTGGCACGTGGCAAGTGTTACTCTTACTGTATTTTCATGTGTGCCCAGAAAAAAGCTGTCTTAAAAAAGGAGCAATCTTAAAGATGACCCAGGCCATCGCCCTCTCATTTCAGGGAAGGCAGCTCAGGCCTGAAGTGCCTGAAGTGTTTCCCTTGGTCACAAAGCTGGGTCACCCAGGGCCTCTGGGCTTCCAATTCTATATTTTTCCCATATACTGTGAATATAGGCCTCTATGAAGACTCTGTTATCCTCACTGGCTAGACACAAGAGTCACGAATCCCGTGAAACTGTAATTTTTATAGATGAGAAAAATATAACTCAGAGTTTAAGAAGCATGCTTAAAGTTGCATGGGTCTGAACCATCTGAAATCAATTGAGATTCACTACAGTCACTGGAGTAACCACTAACTAGTTATGCAACCTGAAGCTGGCCACTTGGTCCACTCCCTTAAGACTCAAAAGTGTGCTCTTGTGGATCAGAATCACCCTGGAGCTTGGTAGAAATGCAGACTCTCAGGCCCCACCCCAGACCTTAACTGAATCAGAAACTACATTTGAAAGCTCCTTCTAGAAGCATTCCTCTTTTTTGCTCATCGATAAAGGAGGCCAGGGAACAAACGGGATGTTCTAGACCCTCCCTTTCAGCTCTAAAATGTTCTTTTCTCTTTGCCTCTCTACCCCCTACAACCTCCCAATTTTAAAGAAATATTTGAAGGAGGAAAGAGGTTACAAAGACAGCCTGAAGGTCAAGGTGAAGGGAAAGTGGACAAGGACATATTTCTTTTCATCAGGGATGCTAGTTTCTGGGTATTAGGAAGTCTCTTTGCAGGCCTGTGTGTGATGTTTGGATCAAATGATTGATGGGGGCAGAGCCCTCCAACAAGAGTCCGGAGGACTTGAGTGCTATTCTCAGCTCTGTCCCCAGAAGATAGGAAAGCTTTAGTAACTGACCCAGTGCCCTCCTTTCTAAAATGAAAGAACTGGTTTTCTAAATATTTTTAATTTACATTATCAGTCTGTGAAATCAGTTTTTTTTTAAATTTCCCAATTATCTAACTTACCTGTGATGTATTGGTATGAGTTTCTAGCAGATTCTTCAGCTCTAACCCAGGACTCTGGCTGCCGAGGACGGCGGGGTGCTCTGGTTAAAGTCTTGCAATCACTACCGGGATTCCCACAGGCATGGAGACCTGAGCGATCTTTCTGTTTAGTTTATTTCCATCATTTTATGTTGAATAATTGATCAGGCCCATTCACTTTGGGCCTGAACCTACTTAAAAGGGCCACCTGTTCCGTCAGTCTGCTTGTTCTAGGGGAGCACATGCCGGAGCCATCCACTCACTGATCCCCTCCCCACCCCCCCGCTGCCACTGCAAAAGTGTGTGCACAGGCACCAGCCCAAAGGCAACCGAAAGAGTGAAACCAAGTAAATTCATCTTTAAGAGGCTCTGTCTGCTTTCCTCTGGATTTATCCCCAGTTCTCTGGGCTCCAGCCAAGGTTCATGGCTACAGAATATAAAACCCCGATTCTCGGTCTTTAGGCTCAACCTTTGAACACAGAGTACCGTGGAGCTCTTTGTAAGCATCAGTCTGCGTAAAAGTTTTGTGTTCTCATAAACATAGAAGTTTTAGGAGTTTAAAGTTGACTTTGAAAGTGGCACAGAGCTACACAGAGCTTTTGTTTGCCAAACACTTGCAAATCATTTTCCTTTCACAAAAGCCTTTAAAATGTTAGCAGTCTAAGCATCTCTGCCCACATGGCTGTTCCTTCCATGGAACCTGGGCAGTAATTCACTACCCAGGATCAACTGGCCCCTGGACCCCAGGAAGGCTGTGAATGTTTACCGCCTTCCAGGCAAAATTTTTCTGGAACCATCTGGGAGAAGTACAGGCCCTTTCACTACCTCTATGGCACTGAACCATTTCTGTGAAGGTATTTTTATTTTAAATAAGTGAGCTCAACAAGCAAAAATTAGTGAGGGTGAGTGAAGTGCCTCAAAATGAAGCAGACTGAGTGAAGAAAGAACAGCCTTTGGATAACAAGATTCTGTTTTTTCCTTTTTTTCCTCCCTCTTTTCTTGAGGGGTGAGACCATGGAAAACATGCATCAGCCTCTCTTTCAGAGCCAGTTCCCTGTGCAAATCATAGATACATGGGCTAAGAACAGACCCAGGAAGGCGGGTGATGGTGTGGACTTTGTTTCCCTTCAGTTACCACATGAAGGAAATAATTCGTCAGCTTGCTGCTCCCTCTCTAATCAAGACTCCAGGAAGACTATCATGAATTATCAAGAGAGAAGTAGAGTTTATTTTTATTCCTAAATGGACCAAAGAGGCATGCGGTCAAGTTCAGAGGAGATTAAGGCAGAATGGTGGGTGAGAGGCACATCCAAGTTTTTCCACACACGTTGCTCCCTATTTGACTAACACAGTATTCTCAAAAGCAGACGAAAACAGCACATGATTTTTCCTCCAGAAAGGGAAATCTAACTTACATCACTATAGTACAATTAGATTATACTATTTATAATTAAAGAGTATTCCAAGCACATACTATATTCAACTGAAAAATTGATTCCTGCCTCTAGCCTTTGTTCTCTGCCTTAGCAACTAGGCACTAAACAGGGTGTAAGAAGAATGACCAAGTCGCTGCTTGATCATTGGTCGCTCTGCGGTTGCTTTCCCAGCTCTTACTGCATCTGATTCTACTGATGAGAAAACTGATCAAGAATGAAAAGCTTTTCTGGAGATTTGTGCTACAGTGTTGAGCAATGAAAAGAATGTGGTGGCCGTGGATTTTATTTTACTTTTACACTGAATGAGTTAAAAGAAAATAGAAAAAGCAGAAATTTGTTTCAGTCTAGGAAATTTCGCAGATAAGGCTGATGGACTTAAAGGTCTTCCAGAAATAGATGGAAATGAATTTAAAATCTAGCTTTTAGCTGTGTTTCCTGTTTTTAAACTGTTCATGCTCTCCTCTTCCCTGCAGTTTTCACATACAGGGGAAACATTTATAAAAAGCTCAAATCCCAAAGGACCCCAAACAGCCAAAAGATGTCACAGAAGCAGTTTCACTTCTAGAAATCTAAATAAACTCATTTATTTTAAAGCCAGGGAAATGACAATAACATAAAACAACTGGCTTGCTCTCCATACTACATGAGTAAGTATAGATGCTCCTGTACACGTACACATATACACGCAGACATGCACATATCTCATTGAGCCAAAGTCAACCACTCCAAAACAAAATATAAGGGCTTACTCAACGACTTGAAAGATCATTAGTTTTACTTGGGATTGGGAGAAAAAGAAAAAAATACAATCAGGTCTTAAATGCCAAAGCCAATAAAAAGAAGAGATGCTGTGATCAAGAATTTTTTTTTTCTTCCTCCACGCATGGGTTTAGAAAGTCTCCCATGTCTGTCTCCCATAGTATGACAAAATGAGAATTCTTCATAAGTAAGCCTTCCTAGCATTCCTCAATTTCATATGGATTTTGTTTTCTTTTATTGAAGTATTAAATACATTAAAATACACAGATCTTAAGTGTACAACTGAAAGAATTTTCTTCCAAATATCACCCATATCAGATAGAAAACATTTCTGTCAACTCAGATATTTCCCACATACCAATCCCAGTCAATACTGCTCCTCGCAGAGGTCCCTACTAGAAGGTTTTAAGTTTCATTTGTACCACACTAGAATAGGAACAAAGATTTCTGAAATGTATAGGCCATTTGATTTCCATATCTCCAGAGTGGATTATTGTCCCATTCTAGCAACTATTCATGTATTCATTCAACAAATATTCGTTGAGCATTCACTATGTGGCAGCCACTAGTTTAGATGCTTGAGATAGATCAGTGTACAAAATAAATAAAAATCTCTGCCCCCATGGATGTTATAGGCTAGTGGGGGTAGATTAGCAATACACAATAAATATAATACATTAGTAAATTATAGAGTATGTTAAAAGATTTAAGTGTTGTAAAAAAAAAAAAAAAAGCAAAAGTGGAACAAGGCAAGAGAGATCATAAGTACTAAGAGGGGTTAGCAGGAATTTGGTCCTGTCCAAGACATCCATGAGACATTTGGTCCATGCCAAAAGGTCCTTGATATTTGGTCCTATCCAAAATGTCCATGAGCATATTTGGTCCATGCCAAA